>NC_133138.1:86566022-86882119 GCF_048418815.1 Hemitrygon akajei | reverse complement strand
CCCTTGTCAGCCACAGGTGCACTACCTTCCCTGGTTTATTCTTTTGCCAAACTGGGATGAACAATTGTTGTAGTTCATCCATGCGATCTTTAAATGCTTGCCATTGCATATCCACCGTCAACCCTTTAAGTATCATTTGCCAGTCTATCTTAGCTAATTCACGTCTCATACCTTCAAAGTTGCCCTTCTTTAAGTTCAGAACCTTTGTTTCTGAATTAACTATGTCACTCTCCATCTTAATGAAGAATTCCACCATATTATGGTCACTCTTACCCAAGGGGCCTCGCACGACAAGATTGCTAACTAACCCTTCCTCATTGCTCAATACCCAATCTAGAATGGCCTGCTCTCTAATTGGTTCCTCGACATGTTGGTTCAGAAAACCATCCCGCATACATTCCAAGAAATCCTCTTCCTCAGCACCCTTACCAATTTGGTTCACCCAATCTATATGTAGATTGAAGACACCCATTATAACTACTGTTCCTTTATTGCATGCATTTCTAATTTTCTGTTTAATGCCATCCCCAACCTCACTACTACTGTTAGGTGGCCTGTACACAACTCCCACCAGCATTTTCTGCCCCTTAGTGTTATGCAGCTCTACCCATATCGATTCCACATCCTCCAGGCTAATGTCCTTCCTTTCTATTGCGTTAATCTCCTCTCTAACTAGCAATGTCTACCCACCTCCTTTTCTTTCCTGTCTATCCCTCCTGAATATTGAATATCCCTGGATGTTGAGCTCCCATCCTTGGTCACCCTGGAGCCATGTCTCTGTGATCCCAACTATATCATATTCATGAATAACTATCTGCACATTCAGTTCATCCACCTTGTTATGAATGCTCCTTGCATTGACACACAAAGCGTTCAGGCTTGTTTTTACAACACTCTTAACCCTTATACAATTATGTTGAAAAGTGTCTCTTTTTGCTTTTTGCCCTGGATTTGCCTGCCTGCCACTTTTACTTTTCACCTTACTACTTTTTGCTTCTACCCTCATTTTACACCTCTCTGTCTCTCTGCACTTGTTCCCATCCCCCTGCCTCATTAGTTTAAAGCCTCCTGTACAGCAGTAGCAAACATTGGTTTGCTAGGACATTGGTTCCGGTCCAGCCCAGGTGCAGACCGTCCTGTTTATACCGGTCCCACCTCCCCCAGAACTGGTTCCAATGCCCCAGAAATTTGAATCCCTCCCCCTTGCACCATTTTTCAAGCCATGTATTCACCTGAAATATCCTCCTATTTCTAATCTGACTAGCACGTGGTACTGGTAGTAATCCAGAGGTTATTACCTTTGTGGTCCTACTTTTTCCTTTATCTCCTAACTCCCTAAATTCACCTTGTAGGACCTCATCCCATTTTTTACCTATATCGTTGGTACCTATGTGCACCACGACCACTGGCTGTTCACCCTCCCATTCCAGAATGTCCTGCTGCCGCTCAGAGACATCCTTGACCCTTGCACCAGGGCGGCAACATACCATCCTGGAGTCTCATTTGCGGCCGTAGAAACACCTATCTATTCCCCTCACAATCGAATCCCCTATCACTATAGCTCTCCCACTCCTTTTCCTTCCCTCCTGTGCCGCAGAGCCACCCATGGTACAATGAACTCGGCTGCTGCTGCCTTCCCCTGATGAGACATCTCCCCCAACAGTATCCAAAACAGTATATCTGTTTAGGAGGGAGATAACCTCAGGGGACTCCTGCACTACCTGCCTACTGCTACGCTGTCTAGTGGCCACCCCTTCCCTTTCTGCCTGTGTAGCCTTTACCTGCGGTGTGGCCAACTCACTGAACGAGCTATTCACGACTTTCTCAGCATTGCGGATGCTCCAGTATGAATCCAATTGCAGCTCCAGACGCTCAATGCGGTCTGCCAGAAGCTGCAGTTGGACACACTTCCTGCACACATAGTCGTCAGGGACACTGGAACACCTGATTTCCCACATGCTGCAGGATGAACAAACCACGGGGCCGATCTCAGCTGCCATGAGACCCAATACTTGCCTCAACTTTTGAAACTTTCTCCTTTGAAAGGAACTTACCCGGCCTTACCTCACTTGGAGTGAAGCTCGTCCTCAGCCTCTTCTCGTCGAAGCCTCTCGCGTCAAAGCCTCAAATCTCCACTCCTTCACTGGCCCACTCACTCAATGGCCACTTTCCACACCGCTTTTTAGTCCTTATCTCGCTGAAAAGAAGCAGCTGCTCAGACCAGAATACACAGGCACAGTTGGTACTCAACCTTAACCCATTATTCACAGGAATCCGAGAATCCTCCAATTCCCTTAAAACTTTATCAACACATCATCAAAAACACACCATCCCTACCGTGAAGCATGGTGGTAACTGTATCATGCTGTGGGGATGCTTCACTGCAGCAGGCCCTGGAAGGCTTATGAACTCGGCTGCTGCTGCCTACCCCTGATGAGACATCTCCCCCAACAGTATCCAAAACAGTATATCTGTTTAGGAGGGAGATAACCTCAGGGGACTCCTGCACTACCTGCCTATTGCTACGCTGTCTAGTGGCCAAATAGATGAATCCAAATAGAACATATAGGGTAAATGGTAGGGCATTGAGGAATGCAGTGGAACAGAGAGATCTAGGAATAACAGTGCTTAGTTCCCTGAAGGTGGAGTCTCATGTGGATAGGGTGGTGAAGAAGGCTTTTGGAACGCTGGCCTTTATAAATCAGAGCTTTGAGTACAGAAGTTGGGATGTAATGTTAAAATTGTACAAGGCATTGGTAAGGCCAAATTTGGAATATTGTGTACAGTTCTGGTCACTGAATTATAGGAAAGATATCAATAAATTAGAGAGAGTGCAGAGACAATTTACTAGGATGTTACCTGGGTTTCAGCACTTAAGTTACAGAGAAAGGTTGAACAAGTTAGGTCTCTATTCATTGGAGCGTAGAAGGTTGAGGGGGGATTTGATCGAGGTATTTAAAATTTTGAGAGGGATAGATAGAGTTGACGTGAATAGGCTGTTTCCATTGAGAGTAGGGGAGATTCAAACGAGAGGACATGATTTGAGAGTTAGGGGGCAAAAGTTTAAGGGAAACACGAGGGGGTATTTCTTTACTCAGAGAGTGATAGCTGTGTGGAATGAGCTTCCTGTAGAAGTAGTAGAGGCCAGTTCAGTTGTGTCATTTAAGGTAAAATTGGATAGGTATATGGACAGGAAAGGAGTGGAGGGTTATGGGCTGAGTGCGGGTAGGTGGGACTAGGTGAGATTAAGAGTTCGGCACGGACTAGGAGGGCCGAGATGGCCTGTTTCCATGCTGTGATTGTTATATGGTTATAAGGTAGAGGGTAAAATGAATGCAGCAAAATATGATATTGATGCAGTCTGCAAGAGAACTGCGACTTGGGAGGAGATTTCTTTTCCAGCAAGACAGTGACTCCAAGCATAAAGCCAAGGCTATGCAGGAATGGCTTAGAATCAACAAAGTTAATGTCCTGGAGTGGCCAAGTCAGAGTCCAGACCTCAATCCAATTGAGAATTTGTGGTTGGACTTGAAAAGGGTTATTCACTCATGATCCCCATGCAATCTGACAGAGTTTAAGCAGTTTTGTAAAGAAGAATGGGGGAAAATTACAGTGTCCAGCTGTGCAAAGCTGATAGAGGCCGATCCACACAGACTCAAGGCTGTAATTTCTGCCAAAGGTGCATCTACTAAATACCAACTTGAAGGGGGTGAATAATTATGCAATCAATTACTTTCTGGTTAATAATGGTAATAAATTTTTATCAATTTGTAAAACTTTGTTTTCACTTATACGAGTCTTTTCTGTTGATAGTGTCAAAAAAGCCAAATTAAATCATCTGTGATTCAATGTTGTAAAACAATAAAACATGAAAGCTTCCAAAGGGGGGTGTGTGTGAATACTTTGTGTAGGCACTGTATGTGTCACCACATAGAACCCCTAGGTTCTTTTCTGTGGGTTTAATGACTGATCATTTAGTTTGATTCTGTGCCCTCATGCTCAATACCCCAGCCAGGAGCAGTGTGCTCCCTGCATCTCCCTCTCAAGCCCTGTGAGAAGTTTGGATGTTTCTGTGAAATCACTTCTCATTCTCCTGAACTCTCTGAATAATTAGGTTCATACTTCTTAATCAATCCTGACAGAAGACTTCTCCTATCTCATGAATCTGCTTGTTAAACCATCATTACAAATCTTCTATAATAGAATGGCCTTCCTCAAGTTGAGGAATTGGCTCAGTGCACAAAATCAGGGTTCTAAATAATGGCAGTAAGATTTTATTTACAAATACACTCTTGCACTAAAGATGAACATATAATGTGTCTTTCTTAATGCTTGTACATGCATGTTCTTTCAGTGATTGTGTACGTACCCCTGAAAACAAATTCCTTTCAAACTTTCATGTTTAAAAATGTTCCCTTTGCCTAATTTTATATGTTATTATAGAATCATAAAACATAGAAACATTCCCGTTAGCCCAACTCATGCATGCTGACCATGCCTATATACACCAATCCCATTTGTCTGCACAGACCCTTCTCCCTCTACTCTGTGTCTGTCTAAATCGGCCTCTACCATCTCCTCTAGCAGTTTGTTCCATAACCACTGCCCTTTGTATGAAAATCTTTCTACTGTTAACGTAACCTCGTAACCAGGTAACTTACCAGCAAAGATAGCGGGATCAGCTGAGTCGGATGCTACTATTTTCAAACGTTTTATTCAAAAAGGGGCACAAACATATGGTTAATACAAAACATTCAGATCATATACATCGTCAAAACTCAATCTAAAACACCGGTGTAATAATAATCAATCAGAAATAAGCTCGATTGTTGTCTAGGGGATAATACTGAGTCCAATTGAAATATAAAGAGTCACTTAGAAGTCTGCAGGCTTTTCCCTTTTGGGAACCGCTGGGGTTTCACGTTGTGGAGAGAGAGAGATGGTTGAGAAAGGATAAACACTTGCCCGTTGTCTTTACAGAGCAAATCCTTGGAATCAGGGGAGCAGGCTTCCCTGTTGTTAGTTAAAAGCGGTCTTCCGTTGGTTCCAGCCACAGATTCAAAATTCGGAATCTAACGCACGTGGCTTCCTTCAAAATGGCTTCCCGCTCCCACGGGAATCGGTATCGTGCTTCCTTGGTGTCTCCTTGGTGTGTCTGAGGGTTGTCCCCCCCTCAAACCCTCCTTTATACTTCTTCATGGGATCGCAGGTGTCAATCAGGTTGCAGGTGATGCGATCTCTCTCTCAACCAGCCCACTTTGCCCGAGGGCTTTTCACGTGGTCTCCATGAGACAATAGTCAATGTCGCCTTTATTCTGCTTCTCGGGAGAACGTGGTCTTCTGCACGTTTCCCTCTCTCTCTCCCATTTCCTGTGTCTATTCAGCACGTCTCTCCCCCTCTTGGGTCAGTTGACCCCCCCTTGACTAGGGCTCTTGCGATTCTCACAAAGGAGGGGGCCAAGGGCATAACACCTCCCCCCATAGCAGGTTTTTTACCAGCGGTTAAAAACAGGTTGGTACAGGACTTTTTTTTTGAATCTACATACTACACAAGCTTTTCTCTTCACAGAGTACTACCGTTATACATTCAAGTCAGTATCTAAACAGGTAACAAGTACAGTGCCCCTTTCTTTAATACCTTAACCTCACGTGCCATACTAAAGTCTGGTAGCATCAAACTTCAGCTCAATAACCACCTTATCTATTTGCTTTCTTCAGCAACATAACTAAGGAGGTGTGATCTTAGCTTAGGTGCATCTACAAAAGTTTATACAAATACTAATCGTTTCGGTCGTGTTATTTCACTGGCAGGTCTCCCAAGGGGTGGTCTTTATTATTCACAGGCTTTGGTGCGAACCCGTACAACCGGCGTTGTGATTTACAAAGGGCATTTCTATTACCCATCGCCTTTTCCCGGTGAGTCCCCCCGTGGGGACTGCGAGTAATTTGGCAAGGTACTCTCCCTCCTTTCCTTCCCACAAGGGTTATTCTCTTAACTCCGCGTCCACCCAGGTAGTTAGCCCTTCTGCCAAGACCATACAGGCTGATGTGTTTCAGGGCGAACCTTTCTCCCTGGCCGCATTTAAATTTCGGCTTCCTCGCAGCGCTTTCTTGAATAACAATAGCGTGTGAGGCACCTTTACATACCCACTCAACCCGTAATCGGTGCGTAGGCATCATTTTAGACTTTAACCTTTTTCCCTTCGAGTTGGGAACTACAGATTTACCGTTCTCCCCCACAACAACAGTTATCTCCCCATTCATAAACTCCACATTAACTCTGAACACTCCCCTCAGCACAACCCTCTGGGGACTCGCACTCCCCAAGGTTAACCCTTTCTTCCCCGAACCAAGCCTATCTGATCCAAAAGGACGGCCATCTCGTCCAGCTGAGTCAAATACCTCAGCTTTTTCCTGAGCTCCGTGACTAGGTTCAGCACCACGTGCATCCCCATCTTGGACACACTCAAATGGGACATTGGCCTCTTCCAGGCTTTCAACACCCGTACCTTTTCCAAATTCTAACGTCCCCCGATCCTTCCAGTTACTCTCTAGGCAGCCCCCCGTTGGGGAAGGCGCAACCCTGCGAGCTGAAACAACCTCCTCGGCCATTTCAGCTGACTTCTCCACAGCAAGGATACCCTTCCTCTCTAAGACTGCCCTCATTTCACTCTCGGGACCATCGGGAACACCTTTAGAACTCTCAACTTCTCCAAACAATTCTGCCAAACCAGACAGATCAATCATGCCCAACTCTGGACCTTTTAACAGCTTTATCCGTTTCTCATCTTTATTTCCTACCTCTAGGACCTTTCTCTTCACTAAGGGGAGGGCTATCTCCTCGCCCTTACCCCCTTTCACTTTACTACCTTCTGTTTTACCCCCCACGAAACCCTCGTGGCACAGGGTCTGTAAAAACGTCTGGGCCAATTTCAAACTGCGCGCTGTCCCAGCCGCCGCTCTCGACAGGCTGCGAGTGTCCGCGCATGCGGGATAGCTCGGGGGCTCCATGGGCAGGGCCTCAACTATCAGGGCAGTTCCCATCTTCCCACCCGCGAGGTCATTACCCAAAAGGAGGTCCACGCCCTCCCCCGGCAACTCCGGCAGGACTCCTAGTTCCACAGGTCCCGACACCAACTCGCAATCGAGAAGGACCCTATGCAAAGGCACTACTTTGATCCAGTTCCCTAGGCCTCTCAGGGCTACCTCGACGTCGGAGGTCCGAATTGTAATACGTTACGGCTAATTAATGATAGCTCCGCCCCCGTGTCTCTCCGAATTCGTACGGGGATGGGGGGGTCCCCTTCCTTCAAAGACACGGTTCCTTCGGAACTAAATGTCTCCCGCCCCTCCTGTATTCCATCTATCTGGGGCCCTCTTGTCGATTTCCTGATTACCACTGCACGCCCGATAGAGATCGCTGCTCTCTCCCTCTCTGGCTCCTTTCTCGGAGTAAAGCATTTTGATGCGATATGACCCACCTTCCCACAATTAAAGCAGGTTAAACCAGGGGGTCTCCAGGTTTCCTTTCTGTTATCCTCACTTTTTCTGCTAGCCCCGGCGGAATCTCCGCCTCAGCCGGTGGGCTTTCCCTGCCGTTCCGACGGTCTCTCGGGTAACTTTTTGGCGAGGAAAACTTTGGCTTGTGGGTTAGGGCATATTCATCTGCGAACCTAGCAAGTTCTGAGATGGACTGATTCGACCTCTCATTTAAATACACCCGGATCTCTTCCGGAACACAACCTTTAAATTCCTCAACCAAAAATAACTCCCTGATACGCCCATAATTCTCGGCCACCTTTTCTGCGGTGCACCAGCGATCCAAGAGCACACCCTTCTCGTGGGTGATTCCACCCTTTCCTTAAATTTCGGAACCTTTGTCTATACGCCTCAGGTACTAACTCGTAACCTCGGAGAATGGCCTCCTTTACTTGATCATAATTCCCGTCCCTTTCTGGGGGCAGCGCGGCATATACCCGCTGTGCTTTCCCTCGTAACACACTTTGTAACAACACCACCCACTGCTCTCTGGGCCACTTCTGATTCACTGCCACCTTCTCAAAAAGCAAGAAATAACTATCAACATCCGTCTCCTCGAACGGAGGGACCAACCTCAACGCCCGACTAACATCAAACCCCTCCTCTCTCTCTTGCCCTTGAGCTATTCGCTCTTGCTTTCGCCTGTCCAGCGCCAATTCATGGCTCCTTTGTTTCTCTTTCTCTTCTGCTTCTGCTTCTGCTTCTAGCTGCTTTAGCTGGAGCTCATGACCCCGTTTCATCTCTAATTCCTTTAGTTTGAACACATGCTCCCTTTCCTCAGCCTTTTCCTTTGCTTCTAGCTGCTTTACTTTAAGATCATGGTCCAACCTTGCTTTCTCCAACTCTACCTGATCTGTCCCACTCGCTAACCTCTTTTTGGGGATATTTTCCAAATCCTCAGCTGCAAACACCTCCTTTTCAACGTAATACTGTTGTATGACCCTTCGCACTTCCTGCTTTTTCATTGCTGGCTTCACCGCTGTGAGGTCTAACGCCTGCGCCAAATTTACCAAGTCTGATTTTGTAGCCTTCCCTAGCGCCTCTACCGTTGGGTTTCTCGTAAATTCATCCACATCCATCTTTGCTGGTTTCCTGTCTGGCTACCTGCGTAACCAGATTTAAGTTTGGACTTACAGCCCGATTCACTGACCCTCCCCTTTGGTTTCAAATCCGGGACGAGAACCCCACTTGTTACGTAACCTCGTAACCAGGTAACTTACCAGCAAAGATAGCGGGATCAGCTGAGTCGGATGCTACTATTTTCAAACGTTTTATTCAAAAAGGGGCACAAACGTATGGTTAATACAAAACATTCAGATCATATACATCGTCAAAACTCAATCTAAAACACCGGTGTAATAATAATCAATCAGAAATAAGCTCGATTGTTGTCTAGGGGATAATACTGAGTCCAATTGAAATATAAAGAGTCACTCAGAAGTCTGCAGGCTTTTCCCTTTTGGGAACCGCTGGGGTTTCACGTTGTGGAGAGAGAGAGATGGTTGAGAAAGGATAAACACTTGCCCGTTGTCTTTACAGAGCAAATCCTTGGAATCAGGGGAGCAGGCTTCCCCGTTGTTAGTTAAAAGCGGTCTTCCGTTGGTTCCAGCCACAGATTCAAAATTCGGAATCTAACGCACGTGGCTTCCTTCAAAATGGCTTCCCGCTCCCACGGGAATCGGTATCGTGCTTCCTTGGTGTCTCCTTGGTGCGTCTGAGGGTTGTCCCCCCCTCAGACCCTCCTTTATACTTCTTCACGGATCACAGGTGTCAATCAGGTTGCAGGTGATGCGATCTCTCTCTCAACCAGCCCACTTTGCCCGAGGGCTTTTCACGTGGTCTCCATGAGACAATAGTCAATGTTGTCTTTATTCTGCTTCTCGGGAGAACGTGGTCTTCCGCACGTCTCCCTCTCTCTCTCCCATTTCCTGTGTCTATTCAGCACGTCTCTCCCCCTCTTGGGTCAGTTGACCCCCCCTTGACTAGGGCTCTTGCGATTCTCACAAAGGAGGGGGCCGAGGTCATAACACTACTCAGATCTTACTTAGACTTCTCCCCTTGTACCTCAAGTCTATACCTTCTGGTTCTAGACTTCCTTGGAAAAGAGGGTCTGTAATATTACCTTCATAATTTTATAAATTGCAGTAATGTCATCCCTCAGCCTTCTATGTTCTGGTGAGAATAAATTCAGCCTTCTAATCTCTTAGAACCACCACCCTCCATTTGAGCCAAGATCCAAGTGAATATCTTCTGAACTCTCTCTAGTGCTGCCCTTCCATTTATTTGCCTGATTTCAGTGAGCCTGTCTGCATCACCCTGAAGCCTATCTGTATTCTCCTTAGAACTCTTACTGCTGTCCGCTGCTTTATCATTTGGAAACTTGGACATAATGTATTTGATCCTCTCATCAAAACCTTTTAAATGAATCATAATCAGCTGTCACGGCCTCCCTGTGCAACAATGAATTAGCAGGTTGATTCCTGGGACAGGGGAAACTCTCCTATAGGAAGTTAAGAAGTATGGGCCTGTACTCTGCAAATTCCAGAAAAATAAGAGGTGATCTCACTGAAATATCCAAAGTTCTTCCAGAGCTTGAAGGGGCAAACACAGGGAGTGCATTTCTCATGGTCGGGTCTCGAACTGCACAGTCTCAAAATTAAAGAATCAGCTATTAAGGACAGAGATGGGAAGAAATTTCTTCATCCAGAGGATAGTGAAAGTTCACTAGCCAAAGCTCAGTTTCTGAGAATATTAAGACAAAGATTGCTAACTGTTTGGATGTTAATGAAGCCCAGAGAGACTCCCCTCTATTTGCTGCCCATTGATTTCACCCTTTCATTCGATTAACGGGATTTCTTGTGCTATTCTCTTCTTATACTATCATCTACAATACAGTGGAGCAAGAGCCCTTTGCCTTTTTCCTTCTGTTACAATTTTACTGCATCCTTTAACTCTCGGGAACACTGAGAATGAAGACTAGCTTGCATGTATCTGGTCCATGAGCTGGGAAACAAAGGCACTCTTGAGATGTTTTACAGAAAAACTAGACCCACCCACCCAAGGGTAAATTGCTGGTGGCATTGGCTGGTGGCATTGGGAAATCAGATAAAGCATAGTTACCCCTCAACAATGAGGATGCTGGAGAGGAATATGGCTCATCATTGTACACGGGCATTGTTCAGGGACTGGTCCTTTCCACAAAGACAATGGGCAGTGCAGAAACCAACATAAGCAACAGTTCAAGCAGACACATTAACATTGAATATATTTCACTGCTGTTCACCCTATCAGCTGTGATGATAGGGTTGCCTTGACAACGATTACCGCAATGTTGTCAGCTAACAGGAGCTAACCCCTTTAGAGGTGGAAGAGGCCTTGCAAACCAAATAACTATCTTCCACTAGCTACACTGATAACATTGCCCTCCCCCTCCTCTCACCTGCACAGTTCCCCACTCTCAGTTTTCCAGTGAAGTAATGACTGTGCTGCAGACTTAGAAGCGAGTCATTCTGACCTGCAGGTTAAGTCTTCATTTCTTTTATTATCTAGTTTAAAAGGATTGAATTCGTCCTCGAAAACAAAACCCTGCATCAGAATTCCTCTAATGCTGTCCTGGAATCAAACAGGGAGTGGCAGGAAATTGAATAATATGGGCAACAATAATAAAAAAAAGTCAACATGAATGCAATTGGATTAACCTTTTGGTATGCGGCTGACATAGTTCTGTAAACCTCAAATCGACCTTTCACCCTTTCTGTCAGTTCGAACATTTTCCACTCCAAATTGTTTCCCCTGTATGCTTCAAAAGTGCCGAAGTAACTGCTTTGCATCACTAATGTGAGCTGGAAATAAAATTGGTGGCATTAAACTGTCGAAAATGTCATCTGTTTGTCTTTGGCAACCGGCCGACTGTCTGTGGGAGTGTTAATCTGTCTCAATGTATTTTTTTAAATTTTCATCTAGTCTTTTTTCCCCTGGAAGCACAGGTCGAGATATTCATCTGTGCCTTTACAGGACCATCACACAGCGCATCCACAATTATTCCAGTCATGAATTCAGAAAACAGCATTGAGCAATGACCCAGGACAGTTCACATTACTTATTCTACTCTCTTCCACATAGGGCCCAATTGAAATAAATAATTCCCTGATTTACAAATTTTTACTCTAATGCTAGTGGCTCTTTGTGGAGCGTTTTACTTTATTTTGCTCTAGTGCTTGGTCTGCCACTCTGTGCTCACTGTTCCAAAACAACCATTCTAGCCTTCTCAATGTGTGAAACTCAGCAGGCTGAACAACATCTCTGTTGCCAAAGGGATGACCAACATTTTGGGTGGAGACCCTGATAAATCAGGAGCTAAGGCCAGATCTGGAAAGTGGAGGGAAAGAAGGCTGTCAATCCAGGTCCCAGAGGAAGATGAGTTTGGTCTGGAAGTTTTGGGGAGAAATTTCACACTGAGTGTGGTAGTTTGCCAAGAGATGTCAGCACAGTGATGCATTGAAAGGACAGAATCTGTGTCAGAATCAGGCTTAATAACTGGCATATGTCGTGAAATTCCGCCTCTACTCTGCACTGAAGTCTCAGCAGCGGGAGTCAGAACCACAATTTTTGATTTGGGTCAGAATGCTCCCTGTGGAGGCATTACTTAGATATGTAAAGTAATGTGGCCCTACCAGGAAGAAAGAAAATTTCAGGAAATTATTCAGTGTTGTTTTATATTACTTGTAAGTTGGAGCTTTTTCAACCCTTAATCAATATCAAACCTATCCTCAGATTTGTTCTACGTTTCATAAATGTTAATAGAATCAGACAGATAAAGCAGATGTAAACCAACCCTCAGCCCATCAGATTTGTGCTGGCCATCAACCGCTCATTTACAGTAATCACGTATTATTCTCCATCATTTCTGCCCATCTGCACACTAGGGACAATTTACACTGGCAGATTAACCCACTGGCCCACACGTTTGTGGGATGTAGGGAGAAACTGAAGCACTTGAAAGAAAGTCATGCAGACTCAGAGAGAAAGAATGAACTTAACATGAGGTCCAGATTGAACCTGTCTCTCTGGTTCTGAGGCTGCAGTTTTACTAGCTATACTAGTGTAACATCTGGTGTGTAAGATTAATAGAATTTCATGCCATATGCTGGTGATATTAAATCTGATAGTGAACATAGAACAGTACAGCACAGAAACAGTCCATTCAGCCCATAATGTTGTTCCAAATTCATTAAATTAATGATCCTTATCCCTTTCACCTGTCCATCATCCATATCCCTCCATTCTCTGTATATTCATATACCTGACTAAGAGCCTCTTAAACATCTCTATTGGATTAACCTCCACCACCACCCGTGACAATACATTCCAGGCACCCACAGTTCTTTGTGTAAAACATCTGCTTTGCACACCTCCTTTGAACTTGTATCCTGAAATGTCATCATTAGACATTTCATAATATAATGCCCCCCCCATAATTTTATAATATGTCACTAAGTCTGTTTTATTAACAAATAAAAATCCAGTTGCCTTATTGATGAAGCCTGACATCCTGTCATCCCTTTCACTTTTCAGGATTCCTCTGTTAATTAATTGGTTTTACAAAACTGTTGTCATTGTTAAAGAAGCAGGTATGACTAATCTATGTACAGCAAATAGTCGGTCAACCAATGACCTATTAATTGGTGATGTTTCATCATAAGACTTCAGTTTGCAAGCATTGACTTAACTTGGGGCTTGATTTGTAGATGAATACCCCCAATATCTGCAGTATTCTTATTTGTTGTTGTGTGTCCATCCTGGTTTGCCAGGCCTCTGAAATCCCTGCCAATCATGTTTGGGTATTGCTGCTTCACATCCCTAGTGACTCAGGTTCAACTCTGACCTTCAGTCCGCCTGTATGGAGTTTGCACACTTTTCTTGAGAGCATATGAATTACTCCTCATCCTCCCACGTCCCACAGACATGCTGGTAGGTTAATTGGTTGCTATAAGTTAATGCTTAGAGTAAGAAAGTGGCAGAAGAATCAAAGAAAGAGAATAATTTGTGGAACAACCCAAGAAACTGTAGAAAATTGTGAACACAGCTTGGTCCATCGCACAACCCAGCCTCCCTTCTATTGATTTTGTTTACACTTCCCACTGCCTTGGAAAAGCAGACAACTCAATCAAGGGCCCCTCCTATTCCAGTCATTCCCCTCTCCTATCCGGCAGAAGATGCAAGAGTTTGACAGCATATCTCAGCAAGTTCAAGGACAGCTTCTATTCCACTGTTAACAGACCTCTCATATGCTGAACGGTGAACTCTTGATTTCTAACATCGCTTGCTGTGATGCCTGCACCTTAACGTTCACCTGCACTGCCCTCTCTCGGTAACTGCAGCTTGAAGCTCTGCATTCATTTCCCCCCTTTTTACCACCTCATTGTGCTGATGTATCGAATGAAGACATGCATGCAGAAGTGTTTCACTGCATCTTGACACACGAACAATTATAAGCCAATTGCCAAATAGCTCTACTTGCAGCCAGCATGGATCCAATGGGCTGACTGGTCCTTTTGTTATAATAAGTAAATTTAGTTATTTGCAAAGTGGTATGCTGAACTTCCATTATTAAAGCCACATAGAATGATCCCAGAACTGAGCTTTGCACAGGTTTAGTGCTGCTTGGGGCGAAAAAGACTGTGAAGTAGAATGAAGGTTGTTAGACAGATTTAGAGTCTACAAAGAGTTAAAAAGGATCAATCAGGCAACCTGGCTTTTCCTCAAACTATCCGGGCATCATGCCTAGAGCATCTCCTTAGCATACAAACCAGGGAAAGCAGCAAAGCATGGATTACATGCAAAAGGTAATTGAACTTGCTGTAGATACTGAGCAATGTTTATCGGTGCTTGATTCATTGCACTCAGAGAGCTTTGAAGGTGCAAGACTAATTAGGGATGGGTCACTGGATTTCATTCAGTAATTCAGTGAGGGCTGTCTCAGTTGCACCAGCAGATCTGCTGCTGAGGTTTTAATGCCCTCTTCCCATGGAGGTAGCTGCCTCGGGTTTGCCTTATCTCTAAGCAAGCATCTCAACCCAGTTCCCTAGGAACTCAGCAGTACCCAAGCACATCAAGTGATGCATCATTGATTTTTGTCAGGGAAAATTAGCTGCTATGTCTTTCAGACTGAAGGCTAGTGTATTCACTGTTCTGCTGCACTTTATTCCTGCTTTTTAACAATTACCCAACATCTGTGTTTAAATCGAGATGATGTGTACATGTTCAATCTCTCTCTCTCTCTCTCTCTCTCTCGCTCTCGCTCTCTCTCTCTTTCTTTCTTTCTCTTCCCCGCTCTCTTCTAATTTGGTGATATCTGCAACGTTAGAGATGGTGTTTAATTCCAGAGTCTAAATGGCAGATATAAATTGTTGTTCCCATATTGATTCTTGTCGAACTCCACTTTCCATCCTTCCATAGTGAATAACTCTCGCTCCCATCTGTACCTGTGATATAAGTTCCTTGCCCCAAGCTCTGCTCTTTCTGATGTTATTATGAAGTAACTTGTGTGAAATATCTTTGTATTACTGAATCCATCATCCACTGAGATCATGGAAAGTATTATCTGTAAGGTCTATATTGCAAATGTTGCAGTGGTTAATGATGTGAGACAACCAAGTAAGCACAGCTCTTTCTGTGGCAGGGGCCACACTTGACTTTGCTTCCCTGCTGGGTCTTTGGACTTCTGATCCCTCATCACCCATCCCAAAGATCAATTATATTTCTGCACTAAATCCCCCCCATCCCACAAAGCAGGCCCTAAATCTCCGGGATCTTTCTTAGTTTGCCAGTAGTTCTAAGTGATTTGGGGCTTCCCATTATCTGAAAAGAAAGTTGGCTGATCCTTACTAGGACTGTTGTGTACAGATTGGCATTATATACCAGGAACAGTACTGCTAGGTACAATCTGACATTGTAGGTATAGTACTGCAGGCGTACTCTGTTATTATATAACAGGTCCAGTATTGCTGGGTACAGTCCAACATTGTAAAACACAGGTATAGTGCTGCAGGTGTACTCTGTTATTATATAACGGGTAGGGTATTGCTGGGTTCAGTGTGACTATATACAGAGGTGTGCAAATGTTTTGGCATACCTGGTCAAAATTTCTATTACTGTGAATATTTCAGTGAGTAGAAGATGAACTGATCTCCAAAAGTCACAAAATTAAAGATGAAACATTCTTTTCAACATTTTAAGCAAGATTAGTCAATTATTTTTGTTTTGTACAATTTTAGAGTAAAAAAAAAGAAAAGGAGCACCATGCAAAAGTTTGGGCATCCTAAGAGATTTGAGTTCTCAGGTAACTTTTACCAAGGTCTCAGACCTTAATTAGCTTGTTAGGGCTATGGCTTGTTCACAGTCATCGTTAGGAAAGGCCAGGTGATGCAAATTTCAAAGCTTTTTAAATACCCTGACTCTTCAAACCTTGTACCAACAATAAGCAACTGCCTAACACTCTGAAAATTAAAATAAATGATGCCCACAAAGAGGAGAAGGCTATAAGAAGATAGCAAAGTGTTTTCAGGTAGCAGTTTCCTCAGTTCTTAATGTAATTAAGAAATAGCAGTTAACAGGAATGGTGGAGGTCAAGTTGAGGTCTGGAAGACCAAGAAAACTTTCCGAGAGAACTGCTTGTAGGATTGCTAGAAAGGCAAATCAAAACCCCTGTTTGACTGCAAAAGACCTTCTGGAAGATTTAGCAGACTCTGGAGTGGTGGTGTGCTGTTCTATTGTGGAACAGTACTTCATGGAACAGTCATCAGAAGAAAACCTTTCCTGCGTCCTCACCACAAAATTCAGCATCAGAAGTTTGGAAAGGAACATCTAAATATGCCTGATGCATTTTGGAAACAAGTCCTGTGGACTGATGAAGTTAAAATAGAACTTTTTGGCTGCAATGAGCAAAGGGATGTTTGGAGAAAAAAGGGTGCAGAATTTCATGAAAAGGACATCTCTCCAACTGTTAAGCATGGGGGTGGATCGATCATGCTTTGGGCTTGTGTTGCAGCCAGTGGCACAAAGGGGAACATTTCACTGGTAGAGGAAGAATGAATTCAATTAAATACCAGCAAATTCTGGAAGCAAACATCATACCATCTGTAAAAAAAAAGCTGAAGATGAAAAGTGGATGGCTTCTACAGCAGGATAATGATCCCAAACACACCTCAAAATCCACAATGGACTACCTCAAGAGGCGCGAACTGAAGGTTTTGCCATGGCCCTCACAGTCCCCCGACCTAAACATCATCGAAAATCTGTGGATATACCTCAAAAGAGCAGTGCCTGCAAGACAGCCCAAGAATCTCACAGAACTAGAAGCCTTTTGCAAGGAAGAATAGGCGGAAATCCCCCAAACAATAATCAAAAGACTCTTAGCTGGCTACAGAAAGAATTTACAAGCTGTGATACTTGCCAAAGGGGGTGTTACTAAGTACTGACCATGCAGGGTGCCCAAACTTTTGC
The DNA here is from genome assembly GCF_048418815.1 of Hemitrygon akajei. NCBI lineage: Eukaryota > Metazoa > Chordata > Chondrichthyes > Myliobatiformes > Dasyatidae > Hemitrygon > Hemitrygon akajei. Next base: position 86,865,076 of record NC_133138.1, on the reverse strand, counting down.
TTCAGGCCCTTTTCCTTTTTTGTTATTTTGAAATTGTATAAAATGGAAATAAAAAAGTAATCTTGTTTAAAATATTAAAGAAATGTGTCATCTTTAACTTTATGCCTTTTGGAAATTAGGTCATCTTTTACTCGCTCAGCTATTCAGTGACAGAAATTTTGACCAGGGGTGCCAAACTTTTGCATGCCGCTCAATTTGGAAATTTTAGAGAAGAATTTTGAAGAGCTGGTGCCAACACAGTGGCTGTAAGATTCAGTGGATGATCAACCTCTCTCCCTCATTCCTTCCCTCTCTCTCTCTCTCTCTCCCCCTCATTCCTTCCCTCGCTTAATTTTATTACTTTGGTTAAGAGATAAGCTAAAAAGAAATTGCTTGATGATTTCTGTAACATATAAAGTTACTGAAAGTGAACAAGGAGGGAATGTGTTCCTGATGTAGGGAAAGGAGGGAAAGGGTAATGTCTAACCTGTCAGATGAAAGCATGAAGAGGTTTTTCCTTTTTTCCCCTAATAGTTAGTGTTGCCTTTAAGTTTACCTTGTAAAATACTCTTGAGGACTGAAGTGCTTTTAAAGATGTGGTCAGATTTCAGGAGGAGTACCTGACAGATCATATAGTATTTTTCCTCCCTGCTTGTAAAATAATATTGGGTTGATTCTGTGGGCTTGTTCTGTAAAGTTGGTTAAGTGAAAAAGATTGGGGTTAGAACAGAATCTAGATCAACTGGGAAAGTGGGCAAAGGTATGTCAGATGGAATTTAACTTGGACAAGTGTGAAGTGATATATTTTGGTAAGTTAAAGCAGGGCAAGACAGTGAATGGCAGGGCTCTGTAGCTGTTGTAAAACAGAAAATACCTTGGATTATAGAGTTTTATAAAATCATGAGGGGGTTTAATAATGTAGAGGATTTCAAATCTTTTCCAGGATAAGGGAGTCTAAAACTAGAGGACTTAGGTTTAAGGTGAGAGAAGAAATTTTAAAGGGAACCTGTGGGGATACTTTTTCATACCAGGAATAGTGGCCATACAGGAAAAACTGACAGAGGCAGACACAATTACAATGTTAAGAAGACATTTGAACAGCTACATGGATAGGAATTATTTAGAAGGATGTTTTTTTTCCTTTCTTTTTGTACTTGCACAGTTTTTTGTCTTTTGCACATTGGTGGTTTGTCCATCCTGTTGAGTGCAGTCATTCTTTAATTCTATTGTGTTTCTTGTATTTACTGTGAATGCCTGCAAGAAAATGAATCTCAGGGTTGTATGTCATGACATATATGTACTTAGATAACAACACACACAAAATGCTGGTGGAACGCAGCAGGCCAGGCAGCATCTATAGGGAGAAGCGCTGTCGACGTTTCGGACCGAGACCCTTCGTCAGGACTAACCGAAAGGAAAGATAGTAAGAGATTTGAAAGTAGTGGGGGGAGGGAGAAATGCGAAATGATAGGAGAAGACCGGAGGGGGTGGGATGAAGCTAAGAGCTGGAAAGGTGATTGGCGAAAGTGATACAGAGCTGGAGAAGGGAAAGGATCATGGGACGGGAGGCCTCAGGAGAAAGAAAGGGGGGGGAGCACCAGAGGGAGATGGAGAACAGGCAAACAACTAAATATGTCAGGGATGGGGTAAGAAGGGGAGGAGGGGCATTAACGGAAGTTAGAGAAGTTAATGTTCATGCCATCATGCCCTTTTCAAACACATCTCTCCCATTTCCCGCACATCTGCCCTCACCCCATCCACCCGCCACCCCATTCGGGATAGTGTTCCCCTTGTCCTTACCTACCACCCCACAAGCCTCCAGGCCCAACATATAATTCTCCATAACTTCCGCCATCTCCAACGGGATCCCACTACCAAACACATTTCTCCCTCCCCCACTCTTTCTGCTATTCGCAGGGATCACTCCCTACGCAACTCCCTTGTCCACTCATCCCCCTTCATTCCTTCCCACCGATCTCCCTCCTGGCACTTATCCTTTTAAACGGAACAAGTGCAACACCTGCCCTTACACTTCCTCCCTCACAACCCTTCAGGGCCCCAGACAGTCCTTCCAGGTGAGGCGACACTTCACCTGTGAGTCGGCTGGTGTGGTATACTGCATCCGGTGCTCCCGGTGTGGCCTTTTATATATTGGTGAGACCCGACGCAGACTGGGAGACCGTTTCGTGGAACACCTACGCTCGGTCCACCAGAAAAAGCAGGATCTCTCAGTGGCCACACATTTTAATTCCATGTCCCATTCCCATTCTGATATGTCTACCCATGGCCTCCTCTATTGTCAAAATGAATCCAAACTCAGGTTGGAGGAACATCACCTTATATACCGCTGGGTAGCCTCCAACCTGATGGCATGAACATTGACTTCTCTAACTTCCGTTAATGCCCCTCCTCCCCTTCTTACCCCATCCCTGACATATTTAGTTGTTTGCCAGTTCTCCATTTCCCCCTGGTGCTCCCCCCCCTTCTTTCTCCTGAGGCCTCCCGTCCCATGATCCTTTCCCTTCTCCAGCTCTGTATCACTTTTGCCAATCACCTTTCCAGCTCTTAGCTTCATCCCACCCCCTCCGGTCTTCTGTCATTTCACATTTCCCCCTCCCCCCACTACTTTCAAATCTTTTACTATCTTTCCTTTCGGTTAGTCCTGACGAAGGGTCTCGGCCCAAAACGTCGACAGCGCTTCTCCCTATAGATGCTGCCTAGCCTGCTGTGTTCCACCAGCATTTTGTGTGTGTTGTTGTTTGAATTTCCAGCATCTGCAGATTTCCTCGTGTTTGTACTTCGGTAATGAGCTTTGAACTTTGAAGTGAAGTGTCAGTTTAGGTAATACAGTGGTCAACTTGGGTGAATTGGATTGAAAGGCCTCTTTTTAACTATCAATGAACACTTTGTCTTTGGTACAAGAGAAACAAGTTTTTGTGAATAGATAATAACCAGAAACTTGCACTTTTTACCTTGACATGTGACATCGGTTCCTGCCACTTGAGAGTTTGAATTCACCTACTTCTTTTTGGAGGAGTTCACGATCTTGAGGCTGGAGAGTCATTGGGACCATGATGTGAAGTGCTGTTTGACTTATTGTTCTGCTGAACTCTTGCAGCTTGATGCTCAAGTGCTGTGTGTTCTCATCCCCAGGTGCCAGTGCTGAGACCCATGGATCTAATGGTGGAGGCCAGTCCAAGAAGAGTGTTTGCCAATGCTCACACGTATCACATCAACTCCATTTCGGTTAACAGCGACTATGAGACCTACATGTCGGCCGATGACTTGAGAATAAACCTTTGGCATCTGGAGATCACAAACCGAAGTTTCAGTATCCTTCATACTGAGGTTGCAGCCCCTCTTTGAGTATTTGAAGGGGCTATTTCTCAAGTTCTGGTTGCACTTAAGTCATATAGTACTGACCTTTTGGCAGGAGGGGTTGTTTGGCAGGAGAAGTTTCATGGAGTGGTGGGAGAGTTGGTTGGGGGACCTCTTCATCAACCTGTTTTGAAACGTACTGTGAAATGCAACATTGTATTGCATTAACACCAACACAACTAAGGATGCGCTGGGGCTCCTGCAAGTGACTCCTCATATTCCAGTGCCAACATAGTCTGCCCATAATGCTTGGCAGAACAACACAGAACACAACAAGCAATAAAACAACTCCCTTACACACTCACACACACACAGACAGACAGACAGACACACACACACACACACACACACACACACACACACACACATGCACACACTCACCCACAGAAACACACACACACACACACACACACAGACAGACACACACACACACACTCACTCACTCACACACACACACTCACTCTCACCCACACACACACTCACCCACAGAAACACACACACACACACACACACACACACACACACACACACACACACACACACACACACACACACACACACACACACACACACACACACACACACACACACACACACACACACACACACACCCTCCAGACTTTTAATCCTATTGACCTTCGGGCTTCAATCTTCAGTATAGATGCCAGTCTAGGCGATGACAGAACCCCAAACTCTAGGCTCGTCGATTGACTGGTCCTCGTGCCTTTTTTTGCACGGATATCCGACCTCAGACCCACCGACTTCTCCCAGCCTGACATCCACAATGTCCTTCATCACCCATCCACATCTCTGGCTTTCAAGCACAGAGTGAAGGCCTGGACTCTGATTCTCTTTCATCACTTTACCACATCGATGGACTTTGAACACAGAGCGGAGGCCTGATGTCTGATTCCTCCAGATCCCTGGCTCCAAACCCTAATCTGACTCCTAACTCCCTTCTCTATCCCCAACACCATACAACTGATCACTATACTTTTCAAACCATATCTCTTTGTGCATTCAGCCTCCTGCCATGGGCTAGTAGTCTGTGTGTCGTAGACTGTTGTTTACTTACAAGGCTGCCCTTTTAATTTCAGTTCGGTTACTGCTTGTAATTTACATTAAGAACTGAAAGCTGGTTCTTGTTTGAATTAATATCTGATATATTACAGAATTCTATAACTCTTGAAATCCTGACTCCATGTTTACTGGCTCTTGGGAGGCTTTTCAGAAAGTTTGGGCACGCCAGGTGCTGGAGAGCATCCTGGACAAGGATAGTCACATTTTAATATGAGAAATTTGTAGATAATTTAATATAAGTTAAAAGTAAATATTTTTTTTTAACAAAAACCTTTTTTACAAAATGGAAGTGAAAACTTTCCAAAGGGAAAGAGAGGCATTTGGGTGAAAAGAGGTGGTGACTTATCCATACAACCCCTTACTATGCTGACCCAGTGTGGTATGAAGGTCTAATTCAAGTCAGTGACAGCCTCTGGTTGTTATGGGCAATTATTGATGCTGATCCCTTGACAACTGGTTACGTTCTATCTGGCACTAGTCTTTTCAGACCCAGTATGAAGAGTAATTGAATCACTACTTCCTCATCACAAGGAACTTGCAGAACTCAGAACTGCAGTAGGTATAGATCAGGACATGATCTCCCTTAAACTTGATTTGAATATATGGATTATAGCTCTCTACTTGGAGTGAAACAGCAGAGAAGTTACCATCACTTCTATTTGCAGCTATTTTTGCTTGCTTGGAAAGAACATCATTTTGACAGAGGCACAGTAATCTCCATTATCTCTCCATTTAGGATTCTCTAGTCTAATGGCAAATTTTCATGCAGGTTCTGCCATTTAGCCTCATACCTGCAACTGCACTAACATTGATCACCCAGCATTCCATCTTCAGTGTGTACCACCTTGCCAAAGCCAATGGCACAGGCTGTAGAGCTGTTGCCTCACTGCACCAGCACTCTGACTTTGATCCTGATATTGGATGCTGTTCATGTGAATTTTATACTTTCTCCTTGTGACTATCTCTTTGGTGCTCAAGTTTCCTCCCACATCCCAAAAATGTACATGTTGCAGATTGCAAATGATACCACTGTAGTGGGCCACACACTACTAGTGGATCAGAGTACAGTAAGGATATAGAGAGCTTAGTGACATGGTGTTCTGACAACAACCTTTCCCTCAATGTCAACGAAAGAACTGGCTGTTGACTTCAGAAATGGGGGTGGTGCACATGCTCTTGTCTATATCAAAGGTGTTGAGGTTTAAAGGGTTGAGAGCTTCATGTTTCCAGGTGTGAACATTGCCAATAACCTTTCCTGGTCCAACCATGTTGATGACACAGCCAAGAAAGCTCTCAAGTGCCTCTATTTCCTCAGGAGGCTAAAGAAATTTAGCATGTCCCTGTCAACTCTTACCACTTTTTTGGATGTACCATAGAAACTATTCTGTCTGGATACATAACAGTTTGGTATGGTATCTGCTCTGCACATAAGACCATAAAATATTCAGCTACTCCATCATGGCTGATCCCTTTCCCTCTCAGCCCCAGTCTCCTGACTTATCCCCATATCCCTTCATACCTTGACTAATCAAGAATCTATCAGTCTCTGCCTTATATATACCCAATGACTTGGCCTCCATAGCTGCCTACGGCAATGTATTCCACAGATTCGTCACTCTCTGGCTAAAGAAATTCCTCCTCATCTCCATTCTAAAGCCGGCTGGTGGTGTAGTGGCATCAGCGCTGGACTTTGGAGTGAAGGCTCCCAAGGTCGAATCCAGCCAGGTTCCTTGCACAATTTCCATCCATGCTGAGTTCCTGCCTCAACCCATGCTGGGTTGAGCGTCAAGCTAGCAACTCGGCCTCGTAAAAACAAGAAAGCCTACTAAAAAAAAATGCCGTCACGACAGCATCCCGATTACTGCACTTCAAGTTAAGGGTTTTCTTCTTCTTCCATTCTAAAAGGACATCCCTCCATTCTGAGGCTGTGTCCTCTGGTCGTAGACTCTCCCACCATAGGTAACATCTATTCTATCAACAACACACACAAAATGCCGGTGGAACACAGCAGGCCAGGCAGCATCTATAGGGAGACGCGCTGTTGACGTTTCGGGCCGAGACCCTTTGTCAGGACTAACCGAAAGGAAAGATAGTAAGAGATTTGAAAGTAGTGGGGGGAGGGGGAAATGCGAAATGATAGGAGAAGACCGGAAGGGGTGGGATGAAGCTAAGAGCTGGAAAGGTGATTGGCGAAAGTGATACAGAGCTGCGGAAGGGAAAGGATCATGGGACGGGAGGCCTCAGGAGAAAGAAAGGAGGTGGGGGGAACACCAGAGGGAGATGGAGAACAGGTATGAAGGGATATGGGGATCCCACTTCCTCCAAACCAAGAGTGTAGCCATGGGCACCCGTATGGGTCCCAGTTATGTCTGCCTTTTTGTTGGCTTTGTGGAACAGTCCATGTTCCAAGTCTATACGGGTATCCATCCCCCTCTTTTCCTTCGCTACATCGACGACTGCATTGGCGCTGCCTCCTGCACGCATGCTGAGCTCGTCGACTTCATTAACTTTGCCTCCAACTTTCACCCTGCCCTCAAATTTACCTGGTCCATTTCCGACACCTCCCTCCCCTTTCTTGACCTTTCTGTCTTCATCTCTGGAGATGGCCTATCTACTGATATCTACTATAAGCCTACAGACTCTCACAGCTACCTGACTATTCCTCTTCCCACCCTGTCTCTTGCAAAAATGCTATCCCCTTCTCACAACTCCTCCGTCTCCGCCGCATCTGCCCTCAGGATGAGGCTTTTCATTCCAGGACGAAGGAGATGTCCTCCTTTTTTAAACAAAGGGGCTTCCCTTCGTCCACCATCAACTCTGCTCTCAAACGCATCTCTCCCATTTCCCGCACATCTGCCCTCACCCCATGCGCCCGCCACCCCACTCGGGGTAGGGTTCCCCTTGTCCTTACCTACCACCCCACCAGCCTCCAGGTCCAACGTATAATTCCCCGTAACTTCCGCCACCTCCAACGGGATCCCACTACCAAGCACATTTTTTCCTTCCCCCCACTTCCTGCTTTTTGCAGGGATCGCTCCCTACGCGACTCCCTTGTCCACTCGCCCCCCCCCATCTCTTCCCACCGATCTCCCTCCTGGCACTTATCCTTGTAAATGGAACAAGTGCTACACCTGCTCTTACACTTCTTCCCTCACCACCATTCAGGGCCCCAGACAGTCCTTTCAGGTGAGGCGACACTTCACCTGTGAGTCGGCTGGTGTGGTATACAGCGTCCGGTGCTCCCGGTGTGGCCTTTTATATATTGGTGAGACCCGACGCAAACTGGGAGACCGTTTCGCTGAACACCTACGCTCGGCTCGCCAGAGAAAGCAGGATCTCCCAGTGGCCACACATTTTAATTCCACGTCCCATTCCCATTCTGATGTGTCTATCCATGGCCTCCTCTATTGTCAAAATGAATCCAAACTCAGGCTGGAGGAACAACACCTTATATACCGGCTGGGTAGCCTCCAACCTGATGGCATGAACATTGACTTCTCTAACTTCTGTTAATGCCCCTCCTCCCCTTCTTACCCCATCCCTGACATATTTAGTCATTTGCCTGTTCTCCATCTCCCTCTGGTGTTCCCCCCACCTCCTTTCTTTCTCCTGAGGCCTCCCGTCCTATGATCCTTTCCCTTCTCCAGCTCTGTATCACTTTCGCCAATCACCTTTCCAGCTCTTAGCTTCATCCCACCCCCTCTGGTCTTCTCCTATCATTTCGCATTTCCCCCTCCCCCCACTACTTTCAAATCTCTTACTATCTTTCCTTTCGGTTAGTCCTGACGAAGGGTCTCGAAACGTCGACAGCGATTCTCCCTATAAATGCTGCCTGGCCTGCTGTGTTCCACCAGCATTTTGTGTGTGTTGTTGTTTGAATTTCCAGCATCTGCAGATTTCCTCGTGTTTGTATCTATTCTATCAAGGCCTTTCAACATTTGATAGATTTCAATGAGGTCCACCCCCCACCATCCTTCTGAATTTTAGTGAGTAGAGGCCCAAAGCCATCTAACGCTCCTCATATGACAAACCTTTCAATCCTGAAATCATGTTTGTGAACCTGCTTTGAATGTCAGTGTATCCTTTTTTAGATAAGGGACCCAAAAGTGCTCACAGCACCAGGTAAGGCCTCACCAGTACTTTACAATGTCTCGACATTACGTCCTTGCTTTTATATTCTAGTCACTGGAGAGAGAGTGACTGGAAGATCCCGGTGAGTGTAGAAATGTCCTTCTGAGGGAGAGAGGGACTGAGAGACACTGGTAAGTGTACAGATGACCCCCCCCCCCCCCCCGTGAGAGAGAGAAGCAGACTCTAATTTCTATTACACTTTCCACACTGGGAATGTTACAATTCTTCACAGTAAATTTAGTGCTTTTACAGTGTAGTCACTGTGTTAAAATACTGACGTTAGAAATAGACATTCATTAAACAAACAGCTTGAATGCTATCATTTTGTAATTGGTCTTGAAACTTCACTGGCTCTCCACTCTGCTTTGAAGCACTCAGAAAACTGGCTTGGTGTCTATCAGTTACAACTCCACATTCAAAACCATCATCCATTGTGCCTCTGTATCTCCCTCTGCAAATGGATTTTCAACTTCCTAATTGGGAGGTAACAGTCAGTGGGGATCAGTAATAACACCTCATCCTTGTTGACAGTCAACAAGGAACATGCCTCAAGGATACGTGCTTAGCTCACTGCTCCACTCTCTATACTCATGACTGTAGCTAAACAAAGCTCAAATGCCACCTGTGAATTCACCAATGACACTTCCGTTGCTGATCGAATCGCAGATGGCAAAGATGAGGTAGATTGGCTGGTTGAATGGTACATCAACAACCTTGCTCTCAGTGTCAGTGAGACCAAGGAATTGATCCTAGACTGCAGGAAGGGGAAGTCAGGAAAACACTCATCAATACTCATTGAGGGGCCAGCTGTGGAAAAGATGAGCAGCTTCAAGATCCTGGTCACCAGTATCTCAGAGGATCTACTCTGCACCCAGCACGCTGATGCAAACGTGAAGAAAGTATGCCAACAGTTTTACTTTGTTAGAAGACTGAAGAGATTTGGTATGTCACTAAAGCTTCTTATAAATTTCTATAGATGTACAATAGAGAACATTTTGACTGGTTGCCTCATAGCCTGGTGTGTAGTCTCCAATGCACAGGATCACAATAGGGTGCAGTAGGTTATAGACTCAGTCCATTACGGGCACATTCCTTCCCACCATCGAGGACATCTCCAAGAGGCAGTGCCACAGATATTTGCATCCATCACTAAGGGCCCTTACCATTTGGTTCATGCTCTCTTCTCATAACTAACATCAGGGAGGAGACATATGAAAACCCTTATTCAACAATTCAGAAACAGCTTCTTACCTCTCTGCTATCAGATTTTTGAATTGTTTTTTGCACTAATTTTGCACCATGTATTGTAATTTTATGTCATTACTCTGTACTGCTGTCTCAAAACAAATTTCACATCATATAATTTAGTGATAATAAATATGATTCAAATTCCGATAGAATAAAGCTTGGGAAACTAGTTTATTCAACCAAATAGTCCATCCACCTTTCCTCTGGCTTAGGGAGGTTGGTATACTATGAGGATTGACATGCTAGACAACAAGTGGTAGGGCCATTGCTGACAGAAGTTTAAATGGAGAACCTCTAAGGAAAATTCCAAAGCTACTGAAGAGCCATGAATAGAAAGAGAGTATGAGGAGGACTGTGCCTTTGTTAAAATTATGTTTCTGTGAAAATAGCTTTGAATAGAATCACAGGGCATCTTTCCCAGCTTTCCAGTTAAGAGGCACATCAGAAGTAGTGTCAGAATCAGAATCAGGTTTAATATCACTGGCTCAGTGACGGAAGGAGGTTTAGAGTTACTGACCGCCACCTTCCATTGCTCTAAGAATCTATTAGTGTACGAGTGTATCCAGAGTACAGGGGTAGAATGTAACATTGTACTTGGAAATCTGACATTTTACTTTAGTCTTGTTGCTGCCTTAATCCATAGCTTTTCAGACATTGTAGATATAAAGCCTGCCAACATGGAGGAGTTAACAGAGGTGATAACAGCAGCAGAATTCCACCCGCATCACTGTAACATGTTTGTGTACAGCAGCAGTAAAGGAACAATCCGACTGTGTGACATGCGGGCCTCAGCACTGTGTGACAAGCATTCCAAGCGTGAGTACCCATCTGATTCTTTCACTACGTCAATTGCTGGTGGTTTGGATTGTACACGACCGTCTCACTTAAGATCGTTGTGGTGACCGTTGCAAGATGTGGGGTACAAGAGGTTGATGTGCGGATATAATCCACTCCCCCCAGCAGTGCTCTTGGTTTCAGTCACAGCCACAACTGACCAGCTGTATTCTCCTAAAGAAACATGGCACAGTGGCACGTCAGTCAGAGTCACTGCCTTTCAGCTTCAGCTTCAAAATTCAATTATGATCTCTGGCATAGCATATGTGTAGTTTGCACATTCTCCCTGGTTTCCTCTGGGTGCTCTGGTGTCCTCAGAGCTCATCCTGAAAGATATGCTTCTAGGTTATCTATCTTCTTCAAATTACCATCAGTGTATGGCTAAAGAATCAAAGGAAAGTTGATGGAATGCAAAAGAGGATAAGTTGCATTGGTCCAAGGATATAAGGGGAGAGGGGATGGGACTGATTAATTGGTCTGCTGAGAAATCAGATAGATCCAATTATCTAAATGGCTGCCCCCTATGTTGTAGTAAATAAATGAGACAGGATGAACTACTGGATCAACAGTTACACAACACTGAAACTGAAAAGCAGTAAAGGTTCAGATCAAGTGGGAAGTGTGGAGTAACAAAGTGAGGAGCTTTCACCAGAAATGTAAGATGTTGGTGATTAACCATTTAAAAGCTAGGGGAATAAGTAGTGGGGAAGAAAAGAATAAAGGGAACGTGAGAAGGACAGAATGATGATGAGAAAAGTAAGGATATAAAAAGCAGATGATAATAGAACAGAAAGAGAAGCAAAACATAGAATATTTGCACACTAATTCGGATAGGGTTATTTGTAATAAGCTCCTTGTTCTCTGCTGCAAGAACATGAGACTTAATTATCAATCATTGTTCATAAATACTAGGAATGTTTATCATTCTACCCCGTCAGATGAAGAATATTATGAAAGGATCTTGTGTCTCATTAGGTCACTATTTTTAGTGTTTTGTCATTCATAGTTTATGGAGATACCAAGCAAATGAAAGCTGTGATTTTTTTTTCTTAATCAAAAAACCATTCCAATAAATAAATGCAACATTTAAAGTGAAGCACATATATCATGTACAGTGATTGGAATATATTGTACAGCCAGATGTTTAGAATATATTAGTGTGTATTATCCACATAACTCATGCATGTTTTTTTAATTGAATTAAACATCCTGAGAAGTGAGATTTGAGGAGACTGCTGTTACATTGAGCTGTTGTGATCTTAAGTGCACTGCCTGACAGATGTAGTGGAAGCAGATTCAATTTTAACTTTTCCAAGGGAATTTAATAATTACCTGAAGGAATAAAAGCAGTAGGGGTATGGAGGGAAAGCAGGCAGTGAAATTCAGCTCTTTGCTCTCCTGGCTTGTCTGATGGGTTCAATGCTATTTTATAGGTTCTGTATTGTAAAGCTGAAAGAAAATAAAAATCAAAATAAAACTGTCAATGAGGGTATTCTTTTGAACAGCAATCAGAGGGAAAAGTGGAATATAGAAATATATTATGTCCACGTTCATTAAAGTCAAGGGAGAGGACTTCATATAAATAATAAAACTACAAATATAACTAAGCTCCTTTTGTACCCAGTATATGCATCAATTATATATAATCATTCCCTATAATACAACAGTAAGATATAGGAGCAGAATTAGGCAGATCAGCTCATCGAGTCTGCTCAGCCATTCCATTATGGCTGATTTATTCTGCCTCTTGACCCCAATCTCCTTGCTTCTCCCCATAATCTTTACCCTTACTATCAATATCTGCTTTAAATATACCCAGTGACTTGCCCTTCACAGCTTCCTGTGGCAATTAATTCAACAGATTCACCACCCTCTGGCTAAAGAAATTCCTCCTCATCTCTGTTGTCCTTGTATTCTGAGGCTGTGCCCTCTGGTCCTAGACTCCCCCACTATAGAAAGCATCCTTGCCACAGTCACTTTATCCAGGACTTCCAATATTTGATGTGTTTCACTGAGATGCTTCGTCATTCTTCTAAGCACTGGTGAGTACAAGACCAGAGCCATCAAATGTTCCTTATACATTAACCCTTTCATTTTCGGGATCATACTCACAAACCTCCTCTGGTCTCTCTCCAATGCCAGCACATCATTTATTGAATAAGGGGCCCAAAACTTCTCATAGTACTCCAAGTGTGGTCAGACTAATGCCTTATAAATCCTCAGCATTACATCATAGTCCTCTTGAAATGAATGTTAACATTGCATTTGTTTTCCTTGGCACCAACTCAACCTGCAAGTTAACCTTTAGGGAATCCTGCACAAGGACTCCCAAACTGCCTTTCACCTCTGATTTCTGAATTTCTGAACATATTCCTTTATTCCTTCTATCAAAGTGCATGACCATACACTTTGCAACACGATATTCCATCTGCTACTTCTTTGCCCATTCTCCTTATCTATCAAAGTCCTTTTGCAGACTCCTGCTTCCTCAACACTACCTGCCCTTCCACCTGTCTTTGTATCATCTGCAAACTTAGCCACAAAGCCAACAATTCCATTGTTCAAATCATTTACATATAACTTGAAAAGAAGTGGTCCCAACACTGGCCCTTGCAGAACATCCCTGGTCATCAGCTCCCCCCCCCCCCCACTTTTAATTCCACTCTTTACCTCTTACTAATCAGCCAACTTTCTATGTTAGTATCATTTCTGTAATACCATGGGCTCTTATCTTGTTAAGCAGCCTCATGTGCTGCACCTTGTCAAAGGCCTGCTGAATGTCAAGTAAGCAACATCCACTGACTCTCCTTTGTCTATCCTGCCTGTTATTTCCTCAGAGACTGATTTGTCAGGTAAGATTTTCCCTTAAGAAACCATGCTGACTTCCCAAAACCTCATCCTTAATAATCAACTCCAACATCTTCCCAATCACTGAAGTCAGGCTAATTGGCCTATACTTTCCTGTTTTCTGCTTCTTCTTCCCCCCCTCCCCCTGTTAAAAGAATGGAGTGACATTTGTAATTTTCCAGTCCTCTGGAACTGTTTCAGGATCTAGTGATTCTTGAAAGATTATTACAAGTGCCTCCATAATCTCTTCAGCTACCCTTTTCAGAACCCTGGGGTGTAGTCAATTTGGAACAGGTGACTTATCCACCTTCAGACCTTTTGGCTTCCCAAGCACCTTCTCCTTTATAATAGCAATTACACTCACTTCATCCCCTCCGAAACCCTGGAATTTCAGGCAAACTACTGGTGTCTTCACATTGTCAATGGACACAAAGTTCTTAGTAGGTTCTTGCCATTTCTCTGCTCCCGTTACCATGATATCTGATATCAGCAGTCTGATATCTACTCTCTCCTCTCTCTTACTCTGTATATATCTGAGAAAACTTTTGGTATCCTCTTTCATATTATTGACCAGCAAAACTTCATAATTCACCTTTTATATCCTAATGGCTTTTTAGTTGGCTTCTTCTGATTTTTAAAAGCTTTCCAATCCTCAAACTCTGCACTACTTTTTACTACAAACGTTTGTATATTATATGCTCTCTCTTTTGCTTTTATACTGATTTGACTTCCCTTGTAGCTGCAGTTACTTCATCCTCCCTTTAGAGTAGCTTCTTCTTTGAGATCTATCCTGTGCATTCTGAATTGTTTCCAGAAACTCCAGCCATTGCTGTCATTCTTGCTTATGTCCGCTTCCAATCAACTTTGGCCAGCTCCTCTCTCATGCCTCTATAATTCCCTTTACTGCATTGTAATACTGAGATATCTGATTTTAGCTTCTCTCTCTCAAGCTGCAGGATTAATTCTATCACATTATGAGTACTGCCTCCTAAGAGTTCTTTTACTTTAAGCTCCCTAATCAAATCAGGTTCATTGCACGGCAGCCAATCCAAAATTTCTTTTTCCTTAGTGGCCTCAACCATAAGCTGCTCTAAAAAGCTATGTCATAGCCATTCTGCAAATTCCTCCACTTAGGGTCCAGCACCAACCTAATTTTCCCAATCTACTTGCATATTGAAATCCCCATGATAATTGCCTTTTCTACTCCCATTGTAATTTCTACCCCACATGCTGGCTGCTGTTTGGAGGCCTGTATATTTTAGATTGTTTTTACCTTTGCCCAATTGATCCATGTTGACCAAGATTCCCCATCCAAGCTAGTCCCATTTGCTAGTGTTTAACCCTTCCAAACTTTTCCTGTCCATGTGCTCATTCAACTGTCTTTTAAAAGTTCTAATAGTACCTCCCTCAGCCACTTTCTCTGGCAGTCTATTCTCTCTCAACCTCTTCCAGTAACTCAGTCCCTCCATTCCTGGACATATCCTTGTAAATATTTTCTGCATTCTGTCCAGTTAATAACATCTTTCCTATAGAAGGGCAACCAAAACTGAGCATGATACTCCCAAATGCAGCCATAAACTCCCAACTGTTATACCCACCAGAACTGAGCCAGACACTGATATTCATGGGGATAGTAACTAGACGTGGCCCTGCCCTCCTTTTCTCTGGAACCTTACAGTCCATCAGCAATGGGTGCCTCTCAGGTGTGGTTTTGGACAGGCCATGCAGCCACTCAGCATTACATATAGTGCACAGCGTTTAACCCTGGGCAATGTGAACCCTCATTAGGGACTGGCAGAATCTGCTCCATATGTTAACATATCCAGATGCTACCATTTCTCCCATCACCCCCTGTTGTATGTGATAGAAGATGGTGTCTCTCTACCTCTTCATTAGTTTGCAGTCGGACTTCCCACCCTAGGGCGCTTGTTACCAGAGAGCAATCACATTGTGCACACAGCAAGGAGAGGCAATGGCAGTCCGCAGCACTGGCCCACCAGGAAGCATCATGGAGCAGAGGCACCAGTCATGCCAGCCTGCCTAGAACCAGTCCTTTCCACTCTGAGCCATTGCTGGAGGCATGGCAGCAGATGGCAGGAACTCCCATGAGGATTCCAGCCCGACAATGCACAAAAGTGGTTTATAATTGTTTGTACTGGAGGAACACAAGTGCTGTAACAAGTCAGCTCTCTACAGGGTAATGCTAAGCAAGATAACAGTGTGCTAACCTCAATATCTGTATATTTAAACACACGAGTGAAGCTCTATTCCTTACAATGTAGCTGAAGGTATTGTGAAACTAGTTATATGAATTCCCATTATAAGACAGAATGTTACCTCTCAACAAAGGTCATAACATTTTACTAATGCTGACAAGGTTTCTTTTACTTGTTTTGCTATCTTCCGCTTTCTTTATTTCAGAAATGAACTTCATTCATACAAATGTACATATGCAAGAAATCCAGTGCAATCATAATGCATCCCTCTTTACGTGGTGTCTTCACATCAATGTATTCTATTCACAGATCACCTGTGCCACTCAGTGCTCATATTGCTTTGGTGTGTTATGATCCAGCAACAATGAATATATAATTGAGACAGGTTTTTTATAACAAATAAAACATTTATTAAAGACTGATTTTAAAAAATCCCGAAGTAAACAAACGACTAACTTAACCGGAAGTTGGCTGCTATACGGCAGCTCAAACAGTTCTTAAAGCAAGAAATGCGAACTCAGTTCTTTAAAATAGTATTGCAAAAAGTCCAAAATGATTTACAGTCAGTTAGGAGAGACTTTGCTTGAAGTAATAAATTCTCTTTCATGACGTTACTGCTGATCCCAGCCGAAGTACCTTGCCCGAAGGATTTATGATGCAGGAAATAAAATGGCTTAAAGGCACTGACCTTTCCTTGGCGAAACTCTGCATCCAACTCTTTCTGCTCTTTTAGCAGGAGCTATCTCGGACACAGATTACTAACTCTTTGTATGAAGATTAAATAAGGTCGAACCTGTTTTACCGCCAACAACATCAACTTTCCTCAATCCTTCAGCTTCCCGAGCTTCAATAATTCTTCACTGTCCGACTGAGCTTTAACTGGCAGTGATTTTCAGAACTGCCAACACAACAATTCTTATGGTAGAAATTAAAACTCCACTTTTAAAACAAAACTGCGTCATAAAATCAAATATGCAGCAGAACAGAATCACTGACGACTTAAGCCACGAACTTAGCTGCGTCACAGGGAGGGGTTCTCCTTTTATACCCTGTTGGGGAAAAAACATCACATGACCTCTCACTGGCGGGAAAATGACATCACTCCACCATCACAAGACCATTACATCATGCTCAGCAGAGCCTCAATTACATCATGGTCATGTGACAGTCACAAGATACCCACGGGTACGTAACAGATGTAAGACCAACCAGTTTCAGGCAGACTAAAGATTGCCTTTCACCATGTTGATGATTTAACAGAGTATTTAGTCCACTTTTCTAGCTTGCACAAAAATGGATAGCAATATTTGGGTGCACTGTCCCCAACCCAACCTTCTGCCTTTTGTTATTGAAAGAGAGCATTTTACAAACAGTTGTTTGCATTTACTTGAGCAACACACATAAAATGGTGAAGGAACTCAGCAGCTCAGGCAGCATCCATTAACAGGTTTTATACCCCTGGGACATCTGAGGTGTTTTAAAACTGATGAAATGAGATTTCAAAGCATCCTGACTATTGCTATCTAGACATTAGTGCCGCAGATGATGTAGGACCCTCCCTTGTTGCTTGCGCTGATTTCACAGCCTAGATTCTGTGCTAAAGTCCCTGGAATTTTATTTTATTCATTTGAGGATGTGGCTGTCATTAGCAGTGCCTGCATTTGTAACTCATCCTTAACTACTCTTCTGATTATAACTAACTGATTCATGACTGGCACCATTGGCCGATAAACAGGAGCCAGAAATTGAGAGGATGATAGACTAGAGTGTGTAAAAGGATTTGAGAAACACAGCTGGTATCGTGGGTGGCAGTGTTCAATAAAATGGTTTGGAGTGATCAATTGGACCAGAGGGAGCAGTGAAGAGAATTGGGGAAGCTTTGGACAGGAAGATGAGATCAGCAGAGAAATTTTTGCTCGAGGCAAAAGCAAGAGAGACAAAAGGCAGAAATTTCTCATTCGATTCCTGATTTCCTGTCATTTGCATTTTTGCTTTCTCTTTTAATCTCTGCTAATTATAGATTAATTGCAAAGGCGTTGCTTAGTTAAAACTGAAAAAATGCGTCAACATTGGTCCTATTCATAGGTGCCAGACCTCTAATCCAGTTTTCTTGTATAGAATTAACATCCTTAATGTATTCTCTCACTCCAGGTCCTCCAGAGAATGTATTCAATCCTTTATAGCCCTCACAAACTGAACTGATTCAAATGTTTTGGCAAGATAACACTGCAAAAGGCAATGGGTTTCAGACTAAAAATATAGTACTGTAGCATAAACAAACCCTGATTTATCACCTAATTTTGAAGTGAGGATGTATTGTACATCCTGGTGAAACTGTGGTAAATAATGACAGTATTATTCAGGAAATCTTGCAAAAAGAAAATTTACTATTACAACAGATCAAGAAGTAGGCAAAAACCTGCCATTTGGTTAGGAAACAAGTGGATTCACTGTTTTTGCTGCAGAGAGACCCATTAAGGTATGACGAATGAAGAGCTGACTGAGACGTGTGAGTAGGTAACATGGCTTCTGTCATGCTTCAGCAACACTTGTGTTATTGCCCAAAGCACATCTCTATTTCCCTCCTGTTTCTCCTCTGCTGAAGTTGTTGATTTATCTAAGCATCCTGTCCCACGGGTTTCCGCTGCCTTTGGGCTCTGTGCCCTGATGGGCTGTTTTCAATGATGAAGCATTTAATGTAAGTATGAGCAGTGTAGAGCAGAACAAACTTGAGGAGCTGAAAGGATGTTCCTTCTGTATTATTCAACCATGAGGACTTACCTTGTCCCATGCACACAGCCCTAGGGACAGCTGCAGTAGAGGGACAGTCACCCACCTCTTCGCAGACTAACAGGGTGCGGAAAAGGATGCAAGGATCCTTGTCTCTGTTTATCCCAAACAGCTGCACAACAATCACTGACCCAGAGTGGGGTTCCAGGTTGCTTTTCCTCACCTGCTGTAATCCATTATGGCACACCCAATGGTGATCAGCACAGCCTGGAATTTGAACATGGCCAACTATACATCTTCCCTGCCCCCTACTAGTCTCTTTCTTCTGATGTGTACCCCCAAAGGTGTCATGCGAAATTACTTTATACAGTGAGTTTTTATGATTTGACCAAAAGGATGGTGAAAGCAGATTCAGGAGAAAACTCAAGCAGCAGAATAGTGATATATACTGGTAAATGAGGCATTTTCAGGGCAGGGGAGAAGTATTAATTGGATTGCTCTTTCAATCAGCTGGAATAAACATGCTGTGCTGAAAAATCCTGCTGCATGCTGTACCGATTTTTGCACCCTCAATATAGCAAATAGAAATTAATTGTTCCTGTCTGTGTTGTCAGACTTGAGCTAGCTGTGGTGGTTTTAATTGGCAGTCAGTAATACATGTTGCATAGAGGTCTTGGTGTGCATACCACGTTTCCTACTGGACATTTAAACATGATGAAAGAAACACAGGGACATGCTGACTGCATGCCCCATCCAATTAGCTTTAGTCAATAACGTTGAGAACCTCTTACATTGACAAAGTTTACTCAGGCCAAGTAGTGTTGACATAAGCAGGTTGGAACTTTATTATATAATATTGCTTTATATTTGCACATCCGATTAAAACACAACAGTTAAGCAATTGTATAAAGTCTAAGTGATGGTCAGTAAGTGCTGGCCAGTGATACCCATATCCTGAGCATTATTTTTAAAGCCTATGTCCTTTATGCCCAATGAGAGAAAGAAAAAAAAGCTCTGTAGTACATATGACAGCTTTGAAATCATTGATATGTTCCAAGGATTATCACAATCAGTGAATTGCTTTCATATGTAAATTACAACATATGGAAATCTCCCTCAAAGAGTGTTTGGGTAAATGGGCAAATCATCTTTTTTTACTGTGTTGACTGAGATAAATGTTAGTGAGGAAACAGGAGAAAATTTCCCCAGGCACTCTGTATGGAAAGCAGTGGGACTCTTCCTTCCTTCCAAAAACAACCATGTAGAGGCCTGGTTTATCACTTCATCTGAAAGACAGCTTGAAACCACAACTTCCCAACTCAGAGGCAAGTCAGTCTCCCGAGAGCCGGAGTCTGCTAGGAGAGGAGGTTAACCAACAAAGAAAGTGAACAATGCAGCCTGTCATCTAAACAAATTGAACCCCACATTTTGGGGCTCCCACAGCTGAGAATTTTAAAAGCTGAAATAAATTGGAGAATTTCAGCATGACTGTACTGATTGTTTTTTTAATAAATATAAAAGCATTTGTGATTGTGTAACATATTCTAAAGCAACAGCCAGGATCAATCTCAGCAAATTTACAAATTTACACTCTTCAGGCTAACTACCTTACACAGGCAGTTTATTTGGGCATCACTGTCTGTGGCACCATCTGCTTGGGAACCATGGTGTAAATTGAAGGATTCTCATTAAAGTGTGTCTGAGCAGGAAGGCATGCTCAGTGACCAATTTGAATTTTCCTACACAGGTTATTGTGTCAGGAATCATAAATGGTGTGAAAGTGCCAGAGTCATCTGCACAGAATGATTGCATTTCTTTGAGCCTGGATAACAGTGCTCTGAAGAGGATTCTCAGGAGATTTACAAGAATGTTACCAGGGACAGAGCTTTGAGTTTCTCAGTTGCTTCTGATTTCAGAGGCTGGAGAACCTCTTTTAAGCAGGAAAGGATTTAGAAAAATGTTCAAAATCAATTTAATAGAGTAAATAAGAAAAAGCTGATTCCCCTGATAGAGTGGATGGTTACCAGAGGGTGCACTTTAAGCCTAAGGAGCAGAAATATGATGAGTTTTTTTTGGATATTGAGTTACACTAGACTTGATTATAATTCTGTAATGGTATAGAGCAACTGGAGATGACAGTAAATCTAAGAGGGGAAGTTAATTGTATGGAAAAGGGAAGATTTACAGAATGTTCAGAGGAAGGCAAAAGTAGGACTGAATGGTTAAGCATTAGAATCTACAGATGCAGGAAATCCAAGCAACACACAGAAAATGCTGGAGGAACTCAGCAGGCCAGGCAGCATCTATGGAAAAAAGTCAATATTTCGGGACGAGACCCTTCGGCAGGACTGAATGGTTAGCTCTTTCAAAGAACTGGTGCAGGCAGTTCCTCCCTAAATGTTGGTAATTGTTACACTTGCTCAGATCCACTAAAGCTACTGGGGGTAAAGAAGGTGGTATCACGGCAAGTCCTATCATTACACAGCATGGTCATGAGTACAGGATCATCATTGAAAATTGAAACTAAAAACTTCTGTTAATTTATCGGTCTTTTATGATTGAGTTCTTATCATCAAGATCAGTTGAGATAGCACAGGTCAAAGATTGAATGAAAAATTATCCAGATAGGAGGTTTGTTTGCCTGACCAACTTTGCTTCCAAGAATGCATTTTTCATTTTTTCCACATGTGAATCCTCTTTCTATTATCTCTCAGTTTAGCATTTTACATTGTTGTAAATATACCTATCTATTGCAGCATGGCATCTTGGTTATGGGTGGGAGATTAATAGCTTGAAAAAGTCCATTGCAATTTCCCAAACATTGATTGGCATCTCCCTTGAGCAAGGGGTTTAGATGGGATGGAGTTTGTTAGGTGTGTTCTGGAAGGTTTCCTGACACAATATGTACATTGGCCTACAAGAGGAGAGGCTGTACTTGATCTGGTATTGGGAAATGAACCTGGTCAAGTGTCAGTTCTTTCAGTGGGAGAGCATATTGGAAATAGTGATCACAATTTTAACTCCTTTACCAAAGCATTGGAGAGGGATAGGAACAGACAAGTTAGGAAAGCATTTAATTGGAGTAAGGGGAAATATGAAGCTATTAATCAGGAACTTGGAAGCATAAATTGTGAACAGATGTTCTCAGGGAAATGTACGGTAGAAATGTGACAAATGTTCAGAGGATATTTCCGTGGAGTTCCGCATAGGTACATTCCAATGAGATAGGAAAAGGATGGTAGGGTGCATGAACCATGGTGTACAAAGGCTGTTGAAAATCTAGACAAGAAAAATAGAGAAGCTTACGAAAGGTTCAAAAAACTAGGTGATAATAGAGATCTAGAAAATTATAAGGCTAGCAGGAAGGAGCTTATGAATGAAATTAGGAGAGCCAGAAGGGACCATGAGAAGGCCTTGGTGAGCAGGATTTAGGAAAACCCCAAGGCATTCTACAAGTATGTAAAGAGCAAGAGAATAAGACGTGAGAGAATAGGACTAATCAAGTGTGATAGTGGAAAAGTGTGTATACAACCGGAGGAGATAGCAAAGGTACTTAATGAATACTTTGTTTCAGTATTCACAACGGAAAAGGATCTTGGCAATTTTAGGGATGACTTACAGTGGACTGAAAAGCTTGAGCATATAGACATTAAGAAAGAGGATGTGCTGGAGCTTTTGGAAAGTATCAAGTTGGATAAGTCACAAGGACCGGATGAGATATACCCCAGGCTACTGTGGGAGGTGAGGGAGGAGATTGCTGGGCCTCTGACAATGATCTTTGCATCATCAATAGGGGCGGGAGAGGTTCCGGAGGATTGGAGGTTTGCAGACGTTGTTTCATTATTCAAGAAAGGAAGTAGAGGTAGCCCAGGAAGTTACAGACCAGTAAGTCTCACTTCAGTAGTTGGTAAGTTGATTAGATCCTGAGAGGCAGAATTTAAGAACATTTGGAGAGGCATAATATGATTAGGAATAGTCAGCATGGCTTTGTCAAAGACAGGTTGTGCCTTATAAGCCAGATTGAATTTTTTGAGGATGTGACTAAACACATTGATGAAGGTAGAGCAGTGGATGTAGTGTATATGGATTTCAGCAAGGCATTTGATAAGGTACCCCATGCAAGGTTTATTGAGAAAGTAATGAGGCATAGGATCCAAGGGGACATTGCTTTGTAGATCCAGAATTTGCTTGCCCATAGAGTGGTTGTGGATGGGTTATATTCTGCATGGAGGTCGGTGACCAATGATGTGCCTCTGGGACCTGTTCTGGGACCCCTTCCCTTTGTGATTTTTATCAATGACCTGGATGAGGAAGTGGAGGGATGGGTTAGTAAATTTGCTGATGACACAACAGTTGGGGGTGTTGTGGATAGGGTGGAGGACTGTCAGAGGTTACAGCAGGACATCGATAGGATGCAAAACTGGGCTGGAAGTGGCAGATGGAGTTCAATCCAGATAATTTTTTTAAATATATATTTTTTATTCAATTTTTAAGATAATTACATAGAATAAATAGTATAATAGAATAATAGAGTATAATATCAGCCCTCCCCCCTCCCCTTTACCCTTCCCCCGCTAACATCCTCATCTGGAAAAAAAAGGAAAAAAAAGAAAAAAAGAAAGAAGAAAGAAAGAAAGATTGCCTGGATATTGGAAGATCCCCACATGCTCCATGGAATTGAAAATAACTTTAATATATATATTTATTTATTTCCCCAAATGGCTAATAACTTTATCTTCAAAGGGCCTATATATTTAATCCTATCTTTTGTAAATAAGGATGCCAAATTTTCAGAAATATATCATATTCATTTCTTAAATTATAAGTAGTTTTTTCAATCCAGATAAGTGTGAGGTGATTCATTTTGGTAGGTCAAATATGATGGCAGAATATAGCATTAATGGTAAGACTCTTGGCAGTGTGGAGGATCAGAGGGATGTTGGAGTCCGAGTCCATAGGACACTCAAAGCTGCTGCGCAGGTTGACTGTGTGGTTAGAAAGGTTTACGGTGTACAGGCAGTCCCCGGGTTACGCACGAGTTCCGTTCCTGAGTCCATCTTTAAGTCGGATTTGTACGTAAGTCGGAACAAGTACATCCAATATTATTTAGTGTAAGTCAGTCAAACATTTGTCTTAGTGTGTATATATATATATTACCTTTCTATGCATATAAAACACTTAAGAAACGTATGTATTCCAATAGTTAAACCACTGCGTTGCTTAGTAATAATTGTAGCTTTCATCGGGGCAGGACCTTGCTCCATTATTCTCACTTTATCTGTTATCCTTTAAAATTGTTCTGATCATTGACCGACTCTAGCCTAACAATTTTCCAGTGACTGATGGTGTTTCACCTTTTTCCAAATGCTTTATTATTGCCACTTTATTTTCAATTGCAATCGCTTCCCGTCAGTGGAACAGAAATACTGCGGGCGGCAGGTCCCAAGGTCCGCTGGGTCCTAAGGACCACTGCACTAAATTCCCCGGGTCCTAAACTCCACCGCACTGAAACAGGTTAAATGGGACAAGTGGGGGCTGTGCTGGGTTTGGGTATTTGATCCTCCACAATATTCCGCATGGGAATTTAAACTGGAAGTGGCAGTTTTTTTTTTATGAGATTGAGTTGTGAGCTCGACATCAACCTGGTATGGGAGCTGTCTGTCACTAAATCAAACTCGGGAACCTCTGTTCTCCAGCCCGGCGCTGATCTCACTGCGTCACCAGCTGACCAGAATGGGTGGGGGGGGGGGGGGGGATGCAGGGTCAGGTTGAATCTTACTAAGAAAAATTTAAACCAAATGCATAGTTAAACACTCAACACAGTGTCAACGGCAACGACTTAAAATGGCAGACGGCATCGTGATCCGACTTAAAATGGTGGACAGTGTCGCAATCTGACTTAAAATGGTGGATGGCGTTCTCCTTCCTCGGTTCATAAGAACGAGTTGTCCGTAAGTCGGACATTCATAACTCGGGGACTACCTGTATTGGCCTTCATCAACCATGGGATTGAGTTCAAGAGCCGAGAGGTAATATTACAGCTATGTAGGACCCTGGTCAGACCCCACTCTGTTCAATTCTAGTCACCTTATTACAGGAAGGATGTGGAAACCATACAAAGGGTGCAGAGGAGATTTACAAGGTCTGTTGCCTGGATTGGAGAGCATGACTTATGAGAATAAGTTGAGTGAACTCAGCCTTTTCTCTTTGGAGTGATGGAGGATGAGAGGTGACCTGATAGAGGTGTATAAGATGCTGACAGATGCTGATGTGTGGATAGTCAGAAAGAGACTTTTTCCCACAGCTGAAATGGCTTACACGAGAGTGCACAGTTTTAAGGTACTTGGAAGCAGGAACAGAGGAGATGGCGGGTAAATGTTTTTACGCAGAGAATGGTGAGTGCGTGGAATGGGCTGCCAGTGACGGTGGTGGAGGCAGATATGATAGGGTCTTTTAAGAGACTCTTGGATAGGTACATGGAGCTTAGAAAAATAGAGGGCTGTGGGTAACCTGAGGTAATTTCTAAAGTACGTACATGTTCGGCACAGCATTGTGGACCAAAGGGCCTGTATTGTGCTGTAGGTTTTCTATGTTCCTAATATTCTTTAGCAAGAATACAGTAAAAGGACCATTTTTTCTTCCATTTGTTGCTTTTTGTAAAATCATTTTCTTCTTTGGATGGATCTCTTCATCCTCCATATCAAAGGTTAGGGAGGGGCACAAGGAGTATCAAAACATTAGGGATGCAGAATAAAAAAAGAATAGCAAGGTGTTGTATCTAAATGCGTGTAGTATAAGAAATAAGGTGAATGATTTTGTTGCAATATTTCAGATTGCCAGGTATGATGTAGCCATCACTGAATTGTGGCTGTTGTAGTTGGGAGCTGATTGTCCAAGGTTACGCTTTATATTGGAGGGATAGGAAGATAGGCGTGGTGTGACTCTACTGGTAAAGAATGGCATCAAATCAGTAGAAAGATGTGACTTAAGATCGGAAGTTGTTGTATCCTTGTGGGTTGAGTTAAGAATCTCCAAGGGTAAAAGCATGTTGATGGCAGTTATTTACAGGCCTCTCAATAGTGGTTGGGAGATGGACCACAGATTATAACAGGAAATAGAAAAGGCATGTCGAAAGAGCAATGTTACGGTAGTCATGGGAGATTTTAACATCCAGGTTGATGGAGAATTTCAGGTTGGTAATGGATCTCAAGAGGGTGAGTTTGTTGAATGCCTGAGAGATGGCTTTTTAGAGCAGTTTGTCGTTGAGTCTACTAGGGGATCAGCTAAACTGGATTATAGATATACTGGGTGTTATGCAATGAACCAGAGGCGAGTAGGGAGCTTAAGGTAAAAGAACCCTTAGGAACCAGTGATTACAATATGACTGAGTTCAACTTGAAATTTGAGAGGGAGAAAGTAAAGTCTGATGTAGCAGTATTTCAGTGGAGTAAAGGAAATCACAGAGATATGAGAGAGGAGTTGGCCAGAGTAAATTAGAAGGAGCTGCTGGCAGCAATGGCGTGCATTTCTGGGAAAAATGAGGAAGGTGTAAGACATATGTATTCCAAAAATGAAGAAATACTGAACTCAAATGGTAAAATAGTACAACCGCGGCTGACAAGGTAATTCAAAACTATTGTAAAAGCAAAAGAAAGGGCACACAACAAAGCAAAAAGTATTGGGAAGAAAGAGAGTTGGGAAGCTTTTAAAAACCTATAGAGAGCAACTAAAAAAAATCATTCAAAGAGAAAAGATGAAATATGAAAGCAAGCTAGCAAATAATATCAAAGTAGATAGTAAAAGTTTTTTCAAGTACGTTAAAAATAAAAGAGAAATGTGAGTGGACATAGGACCGCTAGAAAATGAAGCAGGAGAAATAATAATGGGGGACAAGGAGATGGCAGATGAACCAACTAAGTAATTTGCGTCAGTCTTCACTGTGGAAGACACTAGCAGTGTGCCTGATGTTGTAGTGTGTGAAGGAAGAGAAGTGGGTGCAGTTACTATTACAAGGGAGAAGGTGCTCAAAAAGCTGAAAGACCTAAAGGTACATAAGTCATCTGGACCAGATGAACTGCACCCTAGGGCTCTGAAAGAGGTAGTGTTAGAGATTATGGTGGCATTAGAAATGATCTTTCAAAAATCATTGGATTCTGACATGTTGCCAGAGGACTGGAAAATTGCAAATGTCACTCCACTCTTTAAGAAAGGACGAAGGCAGAGGAAAGGAAATTTTAGGCCAGTTAGCCTGACCTCAGTGGTTGGGAAAATGTTAGAGTCAATTGTTAAGGGTGAAGTTATGGAGTACTTGGTGACACAGGACAAGATAGGACAAAGTCAGTAGGGTTTCCCTAAGGGAAAATCCTGCCTGACGAACTTGTTGGAATTCTTTGAGGAGATTACAAGTAGGATAGTTAAAGGGGATGTTGTGGATGTTATATATTTGGACTTTCAGAAGGCCTTTGACGAGGTGCCACACATGAGGCTGCTTACCAACTTAAGAGCTCATGGTATTACAGGAAAGTTACTAACATGGTTAGAGCTTTGGCTGGTTGGTAGGAGGCAGCAAGTGGGAATAAAAGGATTGTTTTCTGGTTGGCTGCCAGTGAGTAGTGGTGTTCCACAGGGGTCGTTGTTGGGACCGCGTCTTTTGATGCTGTATATAAATGATTTAGATGATTGAATATATAGCTTTGTTGCCAAGTTTGCATATGATACGAAGGTTGGTAGAGGGACAGGTAGTGTTGAGGAAATAGTTAGGATGCATAAGGACTTAGACAGATTAGGGGAATGGGCAAGAAAGTGGCAAATGAAATACACTGTTAGAAAATGCTTGGTCATACACTTTGGTAGTAGAAATAAATGTGCAGACTATTTTCTAAATGGGGAGAAAATCCAAAAATCTGAGATGCAAAGGGACTTGGGAGTCTTTGTGTAGAACACCCTAATGGTTAACTTGCAGGTTGAGTCAGTGGTCAGGAAGGCAAATACCATGTTAGCGTTCATTTCAGGAGGTCTAGAATACAAGAGCAAGGATGTGATGCTGAGGCTTTATAAGGCACTGGTGAGGCCTCACCTTGAGTAAACACGAGGAAATCTGCAGATGCTGGAAATTCAAACAACACGCACAAAATGCTGGTGGAATACAGCAGGCCAGGCAGCATCTATAAGGAGAAGCACTGTTGACGTTTCGGGCCGAGACCCTTCGTCAGGACTAACTGAAAGGAGAGATACTAAGAGATTTGAAAGTAGTGGGGGGAGGGGGAAATGCAAAATGATAGGAGAAGACCGGAGGGGGTGGGATGAAGCTAAGAGCTGGAAAGGTGATTGGCGAAAGTGATACGGAGCTGGAGAAGGGAAAGGATCATGGGACGGGAGGCCGGGAGAAAGAAAGGGGGAGGGGGGGAGCACCAGTGGGAGATGGAGAACAGGTAGGGTAATGGGCAGAGAGAGAGAAAAAAAAACAACTAAATATGTCAGGGATGGGTTAAGAAGGGGAGGAGGGGCATTAACGGAAGTTAGAGAAGTCAATGTTCATGCCATCAGGTTGGAGGCTACCCAGCCGGTATATAAGGTGTTGTTCCTCCAACCTGAGTGTGGATTCATCTTGACAGTAGAGGAGGCCATGGATAGACATATCAGAATGGGAATGGGACGTGGAATTAAAATGTGTGGCCACTGGGCGATCCTGCTTTCTCTGGCGGACCGAGCGTAGGTGTTCAGCGAAACGGTCTCCCAGTCTGCGTTGGGTCTCACCAATATATAAAAGGCCACACCGGGAGCACCAGACACAGTATACCACACCAGCCGACTCACAGGTGAAGTGTCGCCTCACCTGGAAGGACTGTCTGGGGCCCTGAATGGTGGTGAGGGAGGAAGTGTAAGGGCAGGTGTAGCACTTGTTCCGCTTACAAGGATGTGCCAGGAGGGAGATCGGTGGGAAGGGGTGGGGGGAGAACGAGTGGACAAGGGAGTCGCGTAGGGAGCGATCCCTGCAAAAAGCAGAAAGGGGGGGAGGGAAAAATGTGCTTGATAGTGGGATCCCGTTGGAGGTGGCGGAAGTTACGGAGAATTATATGTTGGGCCTGGAGGCTGGTGGGGTGGTAGGTAAGGACAAGGGGAACACTATCCCGAATGGGGTGGCGGGTGGATGGGGTGAGGGCAGATGTGCGGGAAATGGGAGAGGTGTTTGAGAGCAGAGTTGATGGTGGAAGAAGGGAAGCCCCTTTGTTTAAAAAAGGAAGACATCTCCTTCGTCCTGGAATGAAAAGCCTCATCCTGAGAGCAGATGCGGCGGAGACGGAGGAATTGTGAGAAGGGGATAGCATTTTTGCAAGAGACAGGGTGGGAAGAGTAATAGTCCAAGTAGCTGTGAGAGTCTGTGAGCTTATAGTAGATATTAGTAGATAGGCTTTCTCCAGAGATGGAGACAGAAAGATCAAGAAAGGGGAGGGAGGTGGACCAGGTAAATTTGAGGGCAGGGTGAAAGTTGGAGGCAAAGTTAATGAAGTCAACGAGCTCAGCATGCGTGCAGGAGGCAGCGCCAATGCAGTCGTCAATGTAGCGAAGGAAAAGAGGGAGACGGATACCTGTATAGAGTTGGAACATGGACTGTTCCACAAAGCCAACAAAAAGCTAGGCACAACTGGGACCCATACAGGTGCCCATGGCTACACCCTTGGTTCCCTCGTGTTTGCTCAGAGAAATATGTGCTGGATGCGGAGGCTGGTGGGATGGTAGGTGAACCTCAGCTCTGCAGTTTGATAAGCCCTCATTAAAAACTGAATATTCACTTAAGCCTTGACTTGCAAGGCTATGCACCTTGAGCTGAAATTAGCCTGGGTAGTTTTTTTCTTTCCTGATTGGCACAGACATAATGAGATTTGGGTCATTAATGATATTATGTTTGTGATTAAATTCGGGGTCCAGTTCCAACCACCAACCATGCCTGGGTAAGGTCTACATTTGTATACTAATCATCTTTTTCTTCTTGTTAATTATTCCCAGATGGTCAGTTAGTCTTAGACCACAATATATAGGAACAGAATTAGGCCTTCTGGCCCTTTGAGTCTGCTGCACAGTTCAATCATGGCTGATCCTTTTTTTTCTCTTCCTTAACCCCAGTTCTTGGCCTTCTCCACTTTAGTGCTGTGTCCAATCAATAACCTATCAGTTGCTGCCTTAAATTCACCCAACAACCTGGCCTCTGCAACACATTCCACAAATTCACCACCCTCTGGCTAAAAAGAAATTTATTTGTATCTCTGTTTCGAAAGGGCCCTCTATCCTAAAACTGTCCCCTCTTGTCCTAGACTATTCCACCATGGGAAACATCCTTTCCACATCTACTCTGTCTAGGTCTTTCAACATTCGAAAGGTTTCAATGAGATCCCCCCCCCCTCATCCTTCTGAATTCCAGCGAGTACAGACCCAGAGCCATCAAACATCCCCTTCATTCCTGGAACCTTCCTCTGGACCCTCTCCAATGCCAACACATTTTTTCTAAGATGAGGGACCCAAAACTGTTCACAACACCCCACCCCTTCTCACTGATCTCCCTCCTGGCACTTATCCTTGTAAGTGGAACAAGTGCTACATCTGCCCTTACACTTCCTCCCTCACCACCATTCAGGGCCCCAGACAGTCCTTCCAGGTGAGGCGACACTTCACCTGTGAGTCGGCTGGTGTGGTATACTGCATCCAGTGCTCCCGGTGTGGCCTTTTATATATTGGTGAGACCCGACGTAGACTGGGCGACCATTTCGCTGAACACCTACGCTCGGACTGCCAGAGAAAGCAGGATCTCCCAGTGGCCACACATTTTAATT
Source organism: Hemitrygon akajei (assembly GCF_048418815.1). NCBI lineage: Eukaryota > Metazoa > Chordata > Chondrichthyes > Myliobatiformes > Dasyatidae > Hemitrygon > Hemitrygon akajei. Next base: position 86,834,805 of record NC_133138.1, on the reverse strand, counting down.
CTACGTCCTATTCCCATTCTGATATGTCTATCCATGGCCTCCTCTACTGTCAAGATGAATCCACACTCAGGTTGGAGGAACAACACCATATATACTGGCTGGGTAGCCTCCAACCTGATGGCATGAACATTGACTTCTCTAACTTCCATTAATGCCCCTCCTCCCCTTCTTACCCCATCCCTGACATATTTAGTTGTTTGTTTTTTTTTCTCTCTCTCTGCCCATCACCCTGCCTGTTCTCCATCTCCCTCTGGTGCTCCCCCCTCCCCCTTTCTTTCTCCCGGCCTCCCGTCCCATGATCCTTTCCCTTCTCCAGCTCTATATCACTTTTGCCAATCACCTTTCCAGCTCTTAGCTTCATCCCACCCCCTCCGGCCTTCTCCTATCATTTCGCATTTCCCCCTCCCCCCACTACTTTCAAATCGCTTAGTATCTCTCCTTTCAGTTAGTCCTGACGAAGGGTCTCGGCCCGAAACGTCGACAGTGCTTCTCCTTATAGATGCTGCCTGGCCTGCTGCATTCCACCAGCATTTTGTGTGTGTTGTTTACATAATTCTCTGCAACATCTGCCATCTCCAATGGGATCCCACCACCAAGCACATCTTTCCCTCCCCCCCACTTTCTGCTTTATGCAGGGATCATTCCCTTAACAACTCTTGTCCATTCGTCCCTCCCCACTGATCTCCCTCCTGGCATGTATCCTTGCAAGTGGATAAAGAGCCACACCTCACTACCATTCAAGGCCCCAAACAGTCCTTATAGGTGAGGCAACACTTCACCTGTGAGTCTGTTAGGGTCATCTACTGTACAAAAAATGCTGGAGGAACTCAGCGACCAGACAGCATCTATGAAAAAACATACAGTCGATGTTTTGGACAGAGACCCTTCTGAAGACCCTACTTTTTTCCATATTGAGTTTGTGGCTTGGAGTTCCAGCATCTGCAGATTCTCTCTTATTTGTGACTTCACCTGTGAATCAGTTGTGGTCATATACTGTATCTGGTGTTCCCAGTGGCCTCCTGTATATCAATGAGACCCAACATAGATTGGGAGACCGTTTCGCCGAGCACCTGCCAGAAGAAGTGGGATCTCCCAGTGGCCACCCATTTTAATTTCACTTCCCATTCCCATTCCAGTATGTCAATCCATGGTCCTGATGAAAGGTCTTGGCCCAAAACATCGACTGTACTTTTTTCCATAGATGCTGCCTGTCCTGCTGAGTTCATTTTCTGTGCATTGCTGAGGTGAGGTTCAGTATCAGTCAGATCTTGTCAGGACCAGTGTGTTCAGTTTTAAGTATTACAGCATAGGAAGTCATCGAGCAGGTCTAGGGCAGATCAAGACTCTCAGTTTGCATTCTGTGCCCTGAATTTTTGTGAGTGTAGAAATTTGAGGGGTGTGAACTGATTTAGAGTTAGATAGATACAAAGAAGCAGTGTCCTCTGTTGGGGCAAACCTATAGAATAAAAAGATCATCATAAAGGTAGACCATTTAGGAAGCAAATGAGGAAGTTCTTTCTCCACACAAAGATTAGAAAATGTGTTTGCATTTAAATAGTCAGTCTCAGAGGAGGGCCAGTAACATAATGCAGATATTTAACACCCGGCCACCCTGAAAAGCTCTTTATATAGAGACACAAGAGACGACAGATGCTGAAATGTGGAGCAACACATAAAACTCTGGAACAATTCAGCAGGTCAGGCAGCAGTTATGGAGGGAAAAGGACTGTTGTCGACTCCTTCAGTGTTTCAATACAACAGCACCTCTTTCACCTCAGATAGTTGAAGAAGTTCGGAATGAATCTCCAAATGCTAAGGACTTTCTAGAGGGGCACAATTCAGAGCATCCAGACTGGCTGTATCACTGCCTAGTATGGGAACTGCACTTCCCTTAATCGCAGGACTCTATGGGTTTGAACTTCCCACTATTCAGGACATTTACAGTGACAGGTGCGTAAAAAGGGCCCGGAGGATCATTGGGGACCTGAGTCACCCCAACCACAAACTGTTCCAGCTGCTACCATCTGGGAAACAATACCGCAGCATAAAAGCCAGGACCAACAGGTGCTGGGACAGCTTCTTCCACCAGGCCATCAGACTGATTAATTCACGCTGATACAATTGTATTTCTAAGCTATATTGACTGTTCTGTTGTATATCTTACTGTCCATACTATTTATTACAAATTACTATAATCTTCACATTCAGATGGAGATGTAACTTAAAGATTTTTACTCATATATGTGCAGGATGTAAGTAATAAAGTAAATTCAATTCAATGCATTTGTGAGAAATGAATCTGAACTTTCCATTTCCTTCCATAGCTGTAGCCCATGACTGTGTCCCCTCTAACACTGGCTGCAGCTCTTCATGTAAACTGTCATTGCTGCTTCCTTCCCTAGGATTCACAAATTCATACTGAAGCTTTTTCTAAAGACCCACACTATAAGGTTGAGTTGAGAACAGGTCATGTCAAATACTGCATTAATTTAATTTGAACATAGATCCAGCTGAAGCAGAATTTATTATCACTGACATATGTCATGAAATTTGATGTTTTCTGACAGCAGTGCAATACATAAAAATTGCTATAAGTTATAATAAGAAATATAAAAATAAGTACAAAAAGAGAGCAAAACAGTGAGATTGTATTCATGGAACTTTCAGAAATCTGATAGCAGAGGGAAAGAAGCTGCTTAAGACTGAGTCTTAAGACTCCTGTACTGCCACTCCGATGGTAGTAGTGAGAACAGGGTATGTCCAGCATGGTGAGCATCCTTAATGATGGATGCCAGTCTTTTACTTTGAAGAAATCCTTGATGGTGGGGAGGCTAGTGCCCATGATGGAACTGGCTGAGTCTACGACCCTCTGCAGATTTCTTTGAACATGTGCACTGGAACTTCCACACCAGGAAGTGGTGCACCCAGTCAGGATACTCTCTATAATACATCTGTAGAAATCTGCTCGGGTCTGCTAAATCTCCTCAAACTCCTAATGGAGTATACTCACTGGCATGTCTTCTTTGTGATTGCATCAATATGTTGGGCCCAAGATAGATCCTTTGAGATGTTGGCGCTCAGGAACTTGAAGCTGCTCACCCTTTCCACTGTTGATCTGTCAGTAAGGACTGGTGTGTGTTCCTGACTTCCCCCTCCTGAAGTCCACAATCAATTCCTTGGTCTTACTGACAATGAGTGCAAAGTTGTTGCGACAAAACAATTTTTATTTTTGAGGCATTGTCTGCTCTTATTTCTAATATTCTTTTGTTCCTTTCAATGAAGGACTGCTAATGTGTACATTTAACTTTTATTCTTCTGACTGTGATGATCTCCAGTTTTCGAAGAGCCAGAAGACCCCAGCAACCGGTCGTTTTTCTCTGAAATCATCTCTTCAATATCAGATGTGAAGTTCAGCCACAGTGGAAGATATATGATGACAAGAGATTACCTCACCGTCAAAGTCTGGGACTTGAACATGGAGAACAGACCGTTGGAAACGTACCAGGTACTTGTTGAATGGAGTTTCCAATAAAAACTAGAACATGCTGAAACACTTGTGGACCTGTGGAGAGAGGGTCAGGACTGAGAGACTGAAGAAGTGAGTTTTGTTTAAATTGCAGAGAGAAGGTGTAGAACAATGGGTGAGGCTAGTGCTGCTGATGTTTTTGTAGCTATCTAGTTGACAAATTAATGAGGGAAGTTAGAAAGAGAGAAGGCAAACAGAGGCATAAAAGCTGTGGAATGCAGGTCTAAGCTGCTACTAAAACCTAAAAACAAATGGAGAATTTTGGAAATGCCCAACAGATCAGGCAGTGTCAGTGAAGAAAGAAAAATTAAGTTAATGTTTACAGATGGATAACCTTCCAGAAGAACTGGCTACTTCTAATACAGATGAAAAGCAAGTTATCTGAAATTTTTGAATTCCAATTGTGCCGAGTTGGAAATGAGTTGCTGTTCTTCAAGCACACGTGTCTCATGACAATCATGTAGGCTGCCACTGATAAACAGATCAGAATGGAGATTGGAACCTTGCAATTGTACGTTAATGGGCAGGATTCCCAAGAGACCAAAACTGAATTATTAGAGAAAACATGTTTCATACTTACATTAAATGCAAAGTTGAAATGGAGTATTCTGTCTGATGTCAGAAATGCATATTTAATACAGCTTCAACGGTGGTTTCAGTTTGGAGCTAAAGCACTTGGCAAAGTTTGATTAATCCTGTTCACTTCGATAAGTTAGTCATTAAGTCGAACAATGCAAAACCAGACCAACACACACAAAAGTCCAGAGGAATTCAACAGGTCAGGCCACATCTATGGAGAGGAATAAATGGTTGATGCTTCGGGGCAAGGCCCTTCATCAGGACTGCAGAACCAGGTCCTTAAGCCCACAAGTATCAACCAAGTAATACTACTTTTTCTGGTAATTGGAAATCTGGAATCACATGTACCAAGAAACAATGAAAAACTTTGTTTTGCATGCCATCCATACAGATCATTGCATTATATCAGTGTACCAAAGTATCACAAGGGAAAACAACAATACCAGAATGCAGAGTATAATGTTGTAGTTACAGAGAAAGTGCAGTGTAGGCAGACAATAAGATGCATGTCATGACAAGGTCTTCGCAGTGGTCACTTTAAAGTACACCTTTATGCTGCTGGTTAATGCAAATATCTAATCAGCCAATCATGTGGCAGCAACTCAATGCATAAAAGCATGCAGACATGGTCAAGAGGTTCAATTGTTCAGACCAAGCATCAGAATGGAAGGAGAAATGTGTTCTAAGTGACTTTGACCATTGGAATGATTGTTGGTGCCAGATGGATTGGTTTGAGTGCCACAGAAACTGCTGATCTCCTGGGATTTTCACACACAACTGTCTCTAAAGTTTACAGAGAATGTTTTGAAAAACAGATAAAAACAAAAATATGAGTGAGCAAAAATGCCTTGTTAATGAGAGAGGTCAGAGGACAATGGCCAGATAGGAAGGCGACATTAAATCAAATACCTCCTGTACCTTATAAAGTGGCCACTGAGTGTCGATTGTGAGCTCAAGAAGTCCATTCAATAGTCTTAGAACTGTTAGATAGAAGCTGTTCTTGAACTTGATGGTATGTGTTTTCAGGCTTTTGTACCTTCTACCTGATGGGAGAGGGGAGAAGAGAGAATATCTGGGTGGGAGGGATCTTTGATTATGTTGGCTACTTTAGTGAGGCAGCAGGAAATCTCCCCAAATTTCAATCAACTACTGTAGATTCTATCATTCATCTATACAATAGTGTTATTTTGCAGTTGGCCAATTAGTTTACAAGGAAACTAGAGCATTTAGTGGAAATCCAAGTGATCACAGGGAGAATGTCTGCACATTGACGGTACAAAAGGGTCAGGATTGAAGCCAGATTTCTGGATCTGATAGCCAGCAGCTCTACTTGTTACGCCAATGTGTTGTCTTGGTGTGTAAGTTATTTCACATGCTAATATAGGCTGCTTTCTGATCAGCAGACTCTATTTCTGTTTTAAACTGAACTTTATCCCCATCAATCTGGCCACATGTTTACAATGCCTCAATAGAAAAAGCAATTTGCAAAACCCTACCTGTTTGCTGCTCCTGGACTCTATGCCCAGCAGATAATGCAATGCTGATGGAGGAGAAAAAGCTGAGCCAATATCACATATGGATAACTTCCAGCAGATGTGGCTAGTTCTGATACAAACAGAAAAAATTAGAAGAATTTGATATTGAATCCAGAATGTTTCAGTATTTCCAATTGGAAATTGGGTCCAAGTGTACTTTGGAATTATAATAGTGCAGGACTGTTAGAGAATTAAAAGGCAGTTAACAAGAATCTGCACTGAGCACGCGCTCCACAAAAGCTCAATTTATCTTAATTTCTCCATTATAGACAAGACCATATTGTTAACACTGGATGCTTGAAGGAAGTGTAATTGAATTGCTGCTTCATCTGGAAGAACCTGGATGGTGGGGGTGAGAAGAGGTGAATGAACAGTGTTGCATTGCCTGCTGTTGCTGGGGTTAGTGAGGTTGGAAGAGCAGACAATGGCGTCTCTAAAGGAATGATCCCCTTGCAATGCTGAAAGGGAAAGGAATGTGTAGTAGAATCTTGTTGGAGTTGGAAATTGTAAAAGCTGTTCCATTAAATGCAGAGATTGATAAGGTAGAAAGCAAGTACCAGGGTAATCTTGTCCTTGGTCTGTCCAGGATAGGACATTAAAACAGGTTGTGATGTGGTCAAGGACTCTGTCCATTATGATGGGAGGAAGCTACAGTTGAGGAGAAAGGAAGACATGTTGGAAGCATCTAAAAAGAAATGCACATCATTGGACCAAACCCAATGGAGAAAGGGGAACTGGGAGAATGGTGTGAAGGCTGTCTACAGTAGCTCTACTGGGAGTGAGTATGGTCAAGGTAGCTGTAGGCTTGTAATGAATGTTTGTTGTTAGCCCATCTTATTAGACAGCCATGGAGAGAGGTACGAAAGGAGAGGAAAATTTGGAGCCAGTGAACTGAATCCATACTGGAATAATGTATTACAGTGAGGAATAATCTGGCATGGGAGGTTGGCGAGTGAATAGGAAAGTTAGAGAGATATTCAATTAAATTTGAAACAGAAATTAGTATTCCAGCAATGTTGTTTCATTTATCCCTTCTCTTTATTCATTCCTTCTTGTCAGGAGGACAGATTGGAGCTTTACGCTCTTGCTACTCCACAGGTAGAGAGTGCAAGAGCAGGACTGGGTTCTTCTTGGCTTTTGAGAAGAGTATGTGGATTTAGAAGTGCAATCATTGAGCCTTTTTACTCCATCATTATATGATTGTAAATGATTTGGTTAGCTACATCTTCCAGCTCAATAGACCATAATGCCATAAGATTATAGGAGCAATAGTAGGCTATTTGGCCTATCAAATCTGTTCTTCCATTCAATCATGTCTATTTGTTTTTCTAATCCCATTCTCCTGCCTTCTCCCAAACACCCTTAATGCACTTCCATATGAAGAACCTACCAATTGTTGCCTTAAAAACACCTAATGACTTGGCCTCTGCAGCAATATGTGTCGACAGATTCCACAGATTCACCACCTTCTGGCTGAAGAAATTCTTCCTCATCTCAGTTTTAAAGAGATGTCCCTACATTTTTGAGGCTGTGCCCTTAGATCCTAGACTTTATTACTAATGGAAGCACCTTCTCCACATTGACCTTTCCCAGGCCTCTTCACAACTCAGCTGATCATATACAGTCAAAGTTCATCCTGGTATAGCTGAAGTGTCTTCTATGTTGTGAAGTTCACAGGATCCGGTTCTCAACCAAGGTTTTTATTCTGCATCAACCACCCACCATCTGTGCAGAGAGAAACAAAATTAATTTTTTTTTCAGGCTAAAATTCCTTTTCTCCCTTCACACATGCTGCCTGACGCATTGGGTGTCTTCTGGATTTACCACTTTTATTTCAATGTTTTTGGCATCCGAAGAGGTTAGCTTACCAACCAGTTTGGAATTTCAGTACTATGAGATTGCAGCTGGGGAACGGCACTGAGAATGGAAAGTCTCCGACTATTTAAAATTGATTAGCTAGAAAAGTATTCTTTTTCGCAGCTAAATTAGTTACTTAACAACAGTTACATGCTTGTTTCACATGTAACATTTGATTTCATTGACTCAGTTCCTTGGAAAAGATGTAGTATATTTACAGTCTGCCAGTGTAAGTAATTTATTTTTTCTGCATATTAACTTCCATACTATTTTCCAGATGCTTCATTGTCTTTGAAACCATAAAAAATGGAATGGCCCAGGAAACAAGTGTGCATTACTAAAAAATTGCATCTTTAATCTTTAAGGGAATTTCTAAGAGACTAACAGGGCACAGTTGAGTTAAAAGTGTGTGGAAACCAAATATGGAAGAGATGGACAAAAACACCTAGCATTGAAGTTCATTCAAGCACAGCCATGCAGATCTCCTAGTTGTCAGTCATTCAAATTATGCCTGTTCCCATACTGACTTGTCTATCCTTGGCCTCCTGCACCGCCAAGATGAGGCTAAACACAAACTAGAGGTACACCAACTCGTATTCCACCTCATTAGTCTACAACCTGACAGCACAAACATTGAATTCTTAAAATTTCTGTAAATCTCTCCCTCTCTATTCCTTTTCATCTCTCGTGATCTATCCAGTTTTTCCTACACACAGTCCAGCCGCATCACCTGGTTTCTCTACCCTCTATCACACATATCACTTTCCTATAATCATACATTCCTTCTGCTGATTTTCCTCCTCCATTATTCCCCTCTCCCCCATCCTCTCTCACTTGATTCCATGGTCCACATTCCTCTGCTATCATCTGCAGCCCTTTGTTGATTCCATCTGTCACCTCCCAGTTTCTGGTGATATTCCCACATTTCCCCTCCTACCTCTTAAAACCTTTTCTGCACCTTTTTAGGTTGGCTATCTCCCCTCTGTCTTTCAGTCCGGGTGAAGGGTCACAAAACGACTTGTTCAGTTCTCTCCACAGATGCTGATTGCCCCACAGAGTACCTTCAGCATCTTATATGTTTCTCCAGGTTCCAGCATCTGCAACCTTCTGTGGCTTGACTGGAATATGTAAGATTGGAATTCAAGAAAGTTAATGAACCAACTCCAGTGCCATTAGTAAATAATTTCTTTCCCTTTTCTATTTTCTAATTATGATTTAGAATTTAAATTTTTATTATATTTACTTTGATTTGTACTTCAGGAAGTGCAAAGTGCAGAAACAAATATCACTGTGATGATTGTACGCTCTAGTATCAATTGTTTGGTGACAATAAAGTAAAGTATAAAGTATAAAAATTCCTGTTATTTTACATGGTGGATAACGATATATCATGGTGCAAATAGCAGAGAATTTCAAACTTCCCAATAATTTAACATTTCCAAATATTTAGAGGTTTCTTATTGCTGAGCAGATGAGTAATTGAATTGTTCTTCATACAGTTTCACCAAATAACTTGCATTTGAGTTCATTTCCCAATGTTTGTCACTGAAAGATAATTCCAGGCACCATGGTTGAAAATGGGTTTTGTTAGAACATTCTCTCTACACCACAGCAACACACAAAGCACTGGAGGGACTCAGCAAATCAGTTAGATCTATGAAGAGAAACAGACTGGCAATATTTCACATTCAGATGAAGGGTCACATCCCAAAACATTGACTGTGCATCTCCCTCCATAGATGCTATCCGACCCATTGAGTTCCTCCAGCACTGTGTGTGTATGTGTCCAGATTCTAGCATTTACAGCCTCTTGTGTCTCAATTCTACTCTCCACACTTCTGGTCAAAGTTTTGTATTCCTTCATGGATTATGGCACTATTAGTTATGCCACCATTTAATATCCACCCAATCTCTTGTGAAAGTGGTGGTGAGCCACCACCTTCATCTGAAGATGAAAGTACATCTGCACTTTTGTTCAGTAGGGATTACCAGTTTGGCCCAGTGACAGCAAAAGCCACTTAAAAAGATCGGCTAGACAGAGACTTCAACAACAATAGCCAGGCATCAAGCTTCAAACAGAAGTACTCCCAAGTCTCCCCCTTCCGACCTTGGCCAATCAGCTCAATCAGTTTTATTGCTGATTTAATAAAGACAATCAACATCTATCTCTTCTCATTTCCTCTAATCCTGATACTCTGAGCTCCTACCCAGCTCCCTTTCATAATTACTTCAATGTCACCATCTCCTCTTCACCCTAGCTCCATTCACCTTCTTTGGCCTTCCCCACCTCTTTACCCCTGTCTCTCCATCCCACCCTGAAGCAAAAAGACATTCACAAACTATTTGGAAAACCTGGTAGTCTAAGGAACTGTGCCAATCGGCTAGAAACTATCTTCACTGAGATTTTTACCACCTCCCTGCAATTATGTGAAGATCTGGAATTCTTTAACGTTGCTACAATCATTCCAGTTCCCAAGGAAGACAAGATTACTAGACTCAATTATTATAGGCCAGTTGCTCTGACTTCAGTAGTTATGAAAACCTTTGAATGTCTGATGTTGGCCTACTTTAAGCCCACTACTGATCCTCTTCTTGACCAACTAAAGTTCAAATTGCTCAGTTGAGGATGCAGTTAATTTATGCCTTCATTACATTCTTCAACATTTGAACTCCCTCATCTCCCATGTGAGGATCTTGTTTGTGGATTTTAGCTCCATCTTCAACACTATTGTTCCAGAGTTGCTCCATAGCAAACTAACCCAGCTATCTGTCAGTGGATTACGAACTTCTCTACAGGAAGGAAGCAGTATGTAAGGCTGGCCTCCTGCTTGTCTGATCCTATGTCTATAAGCACAGGCTCTCCCCATGGCTGTGTACTTTCACCCCTCCTGTTCTCATTTTATGCAAATGACTGTACCTCCTCAGACAAATCCAAACAAATCTTGAAGTTCATGGATGCATGACTGTAGCTGGTCTCATCTCTAATAAAGAAGTGTTTGTAACAGCTTAGAGCTTAATGCTATCAAAACAGTGGAAAGGAGGATTGAATTCCAGCAGCAACCACCCTACCTGCCTCCCTCTCAGAAATTAATGGTCAGGCTATGACTATCATTGAGTTATTCAAGTTCCTGGGACTACCAATACCAATACATTGAAGTGGGACAAGCACTAGGAAAGCTCAGCAAAGATTGCTCTTCCTGTACCAGTTTAGGAAACTTAACATCTCAAGAATATTTACTCAGTCATCATTGAGAGTGTTATGACCACCTCTAGCACCATTTGGTTTCCTGCCACCTCCTTCCTCTCCAAGTCCAGGTTGCGGATTGTGGTTCACTCAGCAAAGATGATCATTGACTGTCAGCTACAGATGTTCAAAGACTTGTTCATCACCAGGGCAACGAAAAGATCTGGAAAAAGTTTCTTTCTTGTAGCTATCCAATGTCTCAACAAAACTCACTCTGGTGTAATACCCTGACTGTCCCTGCACAACAAATCAGTTACATGGTCTTTCCTGCTCCTCTTGTTCTGATGATAATTATTTAGTCTATTTATATGTTCACATTGATTTAATGTTGATTATTGACATTTGTGCTAATTGTTGATTGCTCATGGCTGTTTGTATTATTGTCTTTCTTATAATTTGTTGGTTGCTATTGTGCTGTCTGTTTTGGTGTTTTATGCTTGGCACCCGACCACAATCAATTCTGGTTTGTTTCGCATACTGGCAATAAAGTGATTCTGATTCTGAACAACAATGTATTTCCAAGACAGAGTGGGACATTGCTTTAAATTTCAAGATGACTTTATTCCCCATACATTTTCTGCAGACATCCATCTTGCACTGCTCCCCCTCTTTACAGCCTCAGTAGACATGTTTTTCCATAATCACTGGCTCTCTGTTCATTGTCAATGTCAGAATTCAGTGTTTTGTGATGTCTGGTGTTGTAAAGATGTCACAGATAATACAGCTGCCAAGGCTGTTTTTGACCATGTGAAGAAATACCTTCTGTTGACGATCCTGTTGGGTCTTCTCATACATTTTGTTCCATAGTCTGGTTGTCTCTCAGAAGAATTAGTTTTTGTCTCACTTTTGGAACAGCAGCATGCCTTTCTTCAAGTTCAAAGATCAGGCTTCAAGCTGTCATCTTGTTCCCTTGAAGCATATGATGTAACAGCCCTTACATTCAAAGTCCAGAGACAGTAGGCCTCTACCAACCTGCCCCTGCCTCACAACATGGTCCTTCAACAATAAAGCTTCATCATGAGTTCCTGAAATCTTGGACCAGTTTGGAGACTTTTCTCATTGCAGGCAGACATCAATGATGAAATTCACCAAGAAAGTCTCTGTCATAGCGCATGTTTTGTCTGTCTGGGCAACAGTGTCTTTAAAAATCTGGACTTCAAACTTCAAAATCAAACAAGGAGCTTGTGGTTTATAAGGAAGCCTAAAAAATTCTTAGAAGTGTATTAGGAAATTCAGGAGGAACTATGAAAACTCCTTAGCAGGTAGGATTAAAGAAAATCCCATGGCATTCCACCTACATTAAGAGCAAGAGGATATCTAAGGAGAGGGTAGGACCACTCAAACATGAAGGAGGGAACGTGCGCTTGGAGGTAGAGGATTTGAGTGAGGGTACCAAGGAGTGAGATGTTGAGGATAGTGAGATCATTGTGAAGCACGCTAATATGCCAGGGCATTTTGAGATTAAGGAAGAGGTAGTGTGTTGGGTTTCTTAAAAAAACATTAAGGTGGATTAGTCCCCAGGGCTCAATGGAACAGACACCAGGTTATTGAGAGGGGCAAGAGCTGAGACTGCAGAAACCTTGACAAGGTATTTATGTCCTCTCTAACTCCAGGTGAGGTCCTGGAGGACTGGTGAGTAGCTAATGTTGTTCGATTTTTTTCTGGGAGGGGAAATGTGAATAATCCTGTTAACTCTAGACCGATGAATCTCATGTCAGTAACAAGGAAATTATTGGAGAGAATTCTTAGGGATACAGTTTAAGGCTATTTGGAAAACCATGGCATAATTAGGAACAGTCAACATGTCTTTGTGCAGAGCAAGTCAAGTCTTTCTAACTTGATGTCTTTGACGAGGTGACAAAGATGACTGATGAAATTAGAGCTGTGGATATTTTCTACATGGAAGTTAGTAAGGCGTTTTACAAGGTCCTTCATGAGAGGGTCATCCAAAAGATTGAGATGCATGGGATCCAAGATGAATCGGTTGTTTGGATAACTGTGAGGTTATCCACTTTGGTGGCCAGAACAGGAAGGCAGATTACTATCTAAATGGAGTCAAGTTAGGAAAAGGGGAAGTACAATGAGATCTAGGTGTTCTTGTACATCAATCAATGAAAGCAAGCATGCAGGTACAGCAGGCAGTGAAGAAAGCTAATGGCATGCTGGCCTTTATAACAAGAGGAATTGAGTATAGGAGTAAAGAGGTCTTTCTGCAGCTGTACAGGGCCCTGGTGAGACCCCACCTGGAGTATTGTGTGCAGTTTTGGTCTCCATATTTGAGGAAGGACATTCTTGCTATTGAGGGACTGCAGCGTAGGCTCACAAGGTTAATTCCCAGAATGGCGGGACTGTCATATGTTGAAAGACTGGAGCGACTGGGCTTGTATACACTGGAATTTAGAAGGATGAGAGGGGATCTGACTGAAACATATAAGATTATTAATGGATTGGACATGCTGGAGGCAGGAAGCATGTTCCCGCTGATGGGTGAGTCCAGAACTAGAGGCCACAGTTTAAGAATAAGGGGTAGGCCATTTAGAACAGAGATGTGGAAAAACTTTTTCATCCAGAGAGTGGTGGATATGTGGAATGCTCTGCCCCAGAAGGCAGTGGAGGCCAAGTCTCTGGATGCATTCAAGAGAGAGTTAGATAGAGCTCTTATAGATAGCAGGGTCAAGGGATATGGGGAGAGGGCAGGAACGGGGTACTGATTGTGTATGATCAGCCATGATCACAGTGAATGGCGGTGCTAGCTAGAAGGGCCAAATGGCCTACTCCTGCACCTACTGTCTATTGTCTATAATTAGCTTGTCCATAGAAGTAGTCAATGACTTATTCTGGTTGGAGGTCCATGGTTAGAGACATTCCACATGGATAAACACAAGCAATTCTGCAGATGTTGAAAATCCAAAGGAACATACACAAAATGCTGGTCGGGTCAGGCAGTATCCATGGGATGGAAGAGGAAAGACACCAAAATAAAAAGATAGGGAAAGGGGAAGAAGGATAGTAGGAAGGTGACAGGTGAAGTGAGGTGGGTGGGAAAGGTAAAGAGCTGGAAATGAAGGAACCTGATAGAAGAGGAGAGTGTACCATAGGAGAAAGAGAAGAAGGAGGAGGAGCACCCGGGGGAGGTGATAGGAGGTGAGAAAAGGTAAGAGGCCAGAGTAGGGAATAAAAGAGAAGGGGAGGGGGAGGGAATTGTTTTTACTGGAAGGAGAGTCAATATTCATGCCAAGTTGGAGGCTACCAAGATATCACCTCCCCCTGGGTCCCTTCCACCTTCCCTTTCTTCTATGGCATGCTCTCCTCTCCTATCACATACGTTCATAGAGCTGCTGAACTGTAGTGATTAGGATTGGTACAAAACTGAACGGTTGAAGGAAAGTAACTGTTAGAAGCATAGAAGCATAGAAAACCTACAGCACAGTACAGGCCCTTCGGCCCACAAAAGGGTCATCTCCAGCCCTTTACCTTTCTGACCCACCTAGCTTCACCTATCACCTTCCAGCTAGCCTCTTTCCCCTCCCCCCACCTTTTTATTTCAGTCTCCTCCCCCTTCCTTTCCAGTCCTGAGGAAGGGTCTTGGCCCGAAACATCACTGTTTATTCATTTCTATAGATGCTGCCTGACCTGCTGAGTTCTTCTAGCATTTTGTATATTTAGCTGGGGTGTCTAATACTTGGATGAAAATGTGGATTCTATATCATTTCTGCCATTCATTTTTAATCCTCTTTCTTTCCTGTTGGGGTCTTTTAGGTGCATGAATACCTGAGGAGTAAGCTATGTTCCCTCTATGAAAATGACTGCATCTTTGACAAGTTTGAATGTGTGTGGAATGGCTCTGACAGGTAGGTAGTCCTTTTGATCTGCCTTTGCCTTCAGGCATTCACTGCAAATAAAACACAGGCAGGAGTAGGCCTCTTTCTCCGTGGGCTGGAGCTGTCATTGAAATGATCTCTTGTAGGTCAAAGTGCAATTACTTCAGCAGCTTCTATACGACGTAGAAGAAATTGAAAATGGGAAACACTCTCTAGGCCACATATAAACAGCAATCACGACATGAGGTGCCATATCCTGGCAAAAATCCAGTTTTCATATGGGGAGGTCTTTTGCTGAAGAAATCTCAGGGCCTACCTAAAGAGAAACGGACAGGTCTTGTATGTATGAATTTTCAGAAGGCATCTGTTAAAATGAGAGGTTTGTTACAAAATTATAAGCAACAGTATCAAAGGGGCAACATCTTAGAAATGGCTAAAACACAGAACGAAAAGGTAAATGTAGAATGAGGTAAGAGGTGTGCCTAACGACCTTCCACACTCTTGCTCTTCTACTTATATTGAAGGTTTGAACCAGACCCATGAAAAATAGTATTGAAATTTACTGATACAAACAAGATAAAGAAGGACATAACTGCTTGTGATTAAATAGACTGCACAAGGAACAACGCAGACAGGAAAATGTATAAGGACAGAGGGCAGATAGAGATTTTTGCTGTGAAATACATGGTACATTTTGTTGATAAGAATATTTGTGCAGTTTAAGGGATTAGACAAGCAGATCATGACTTGTGAAAAAAAGAATGATTATAATGATTATGAGTGATTATAAATAGTCTACTTTTACATTGTTCCTTAAACAGCAAATAGTCTTGAGACACTTCAAATGAACATTACACTGGTAAACAACAATGATTTTGCTTCCTGAATACCTTTGGGTGTACCTTATGGATTTTGGGTTGCTGATCATGAAACTCACCATTAGATTTCCCGATCATGCACCAGTTTTTTTAAAAATTGCCTATATTTGCTATTTCATAATTCAAGTCAATTAAAATGTTGCCCACAATATAAGCTGAAAAGTTTTCTATCTTGTCAAGGCATGCCTGGGCATACTTAGGCAGGGTGGATGCTGCATGGCAGGACGGGCTTTAGAAAGGCAATAAAGACATCATGTACACACCATTCTATGCATGTGTTTACATGTATATCGGTTTGAGATCACATTGATGCGCATACTCTATGCACATAGCATATTGTGCATACTCATTATAATAAAGTATTTTCAGGAGTAATTGTGTTAGCAAAATGTCTCACCAATGTTGTGTTAGCTGTAATACTTGCTGTTATGTTTGTGGCGAGTTTATGCTTAAATCTCAAAGACTGAGCATGATTCCTCTTATTAAGAAAGCCTATGAGCTTTACTTTGGGTCTCAAATTGATGACCAAGATGAAGCCCGGGCTCCTCATGTTTGTTGTGCAACATGCACTATTGATCTTAGAGCTTGGCTCAGAGGTACTCGGAAGAAAATGCTGTTTGCTGTCCCGATGATATGGCGAGAACAGAAGGATCATGTGATAGACTCTGCTTCTGTCTGACCAGTGAGTCTGGCTTCTCTGCTAAAAATAAGAAATCTGTTGAATATCCCAATCTCCCTTCAGCCACGAGACCTGTGGCGCATGACAATAGTCTTCCACCACCGAAGCCAACCAGAGACATGGAGTCTAGAGGGGGCAGACAAAGACGCCTTGATGCACAAGCCAGGAATGGAAAACGACATTGATACTAATACAGATTTTTTAACTCTTTATTATGAGTGACCTGATTGGACTTGCATTTGTCAAAGGCAAAAGCAGAATTACTGGGTTCAAGACTGCAAGGATGGAATCTGCTGTCACCAAACACAAAAATTTCCATGAAGGATTTTGATGTTTGAGACAGATGTTTCCAGAATAACTAATGCCAAAATTAAGGAAGGCATTTTTATTGGTCCACAAATCAATCAGGTCATCAATGATAGGCATTTCAAAGAACTTTAAATGGGACCAGAGAAAATTGCATGAAAGGCATTCAAAGATGTTGTTGAACATTTTCTTGGCAACTACAGTGCACCAAGCTATATGCAGCTGGTTGACAACATGCTTCAAGCATTCAAAATCATGAAGTGTACATGTCACATTTTCTACATTCCTGTTTAGAATTCTTCCTTGCAAATCCTGTCACTGTCAGTGACAAGCATGGTGAAAGGTTTCACCAGGATATTGTGGTCATGGAAAAATGGTATCCAGGAAACTGGAATCCATCAGTGCTGGCTGATTATAGTGAGAAGCCTCAGACACTCGGTACAATGAAAATCATCAACAAAACATTTTTAGCTTAGTTGAACTATTGCAAAATGTCAGCACCATTATGCAATTAAACACATTATATTCAATAAAAGTTAATTTCTTGTTTCTCCAAATTATAAATAGTGATATAGTACTTATAATTACAATAGTCTGAAATTATAGCAACACACACCCGAAACGTCGACAGTGCTTCTCCTTATAGATGCTGCCTGGCCTGCTGTGTTCCACCAGCATTTTGTGTGTGTTGCTTGAATTTCCAGCATCTGCAGATTTCCTCGTGTTTGAGTCTGAAATTATATTTGTGTTCAGTTTCAAGCTGAACATAACCACAAAAAATGTCTGAGGAAGCAACACCTTTGAAAAAAATTTACTGTTCAGTGTAATCAGTGTGGATGTGGTGGGTTGAATGGCTTGTTTCTGTGCTGCATGATCCCCTGACTCTGTCCAATGGATTATACCAGAGAAACTGGGAATTGTTCTTACAGCAGAGATTCAGAGTCATGTATTCATAGAAAACACAGCACAGAAACAGGCCCTTTGGTCCATCTAGTCCATGGTGACCATTTAAACTGCCTAGTCCCATTGTCCTGTACCTGGACTATAGCCATTCATACCACTCCAACCCTCCATCTATATATCTATCCAAACTTCTTTTAAACATTGAAATTGAAATCTCATTCATCACTTGTACTGGCAGCTTGTTTCACACTCTCACCACCCTCTAAGTGAAGAGGTTTCCCCTCAAGTCCCCCTTAAACAATCACTATATACCCTTAACCCATGACATTTAATTGTAGTCTCACCTAATGTCAGTGGAAAAGGCCTGCTGACATTTACCCTATCATAATTTACCCCTCATAATTTGTATTCCTCTATCAAATCTCACCTCAAACCTCCACACTCTAGGGAAGTTCTAACCTATTCAACCTTTCCTTATAACTTAGGTCATTCAGTCCCAGCAATAGCCTTGTAAACTTTCTCTGCACTCTTTCAATCTTATTTACACCCTTCCAGTAGACAGGTGACCAAAACTGCACACAATGAACTTCCAACTCCTATACTTAGTACTTTGCTTATTGAAGGCTAATAAGCCAAAAGCTTTCTTTACGACCCTCTCTACCTTTGGCTCCATTTTGAAGGAATTAAGTATCTTTTTCCCACATCCCTTTGTTCTACCATACTCCTCAATACCCTACTGCTCACTGTGTAAGACCTACCCTGGTTGGTCCACCCAAAGTGCAACACCTCACATTTGTCTGCTTTAAATTCCATCTGCCATTTTCAGCCCATTTTTTCAGCTGGTCCAAATCTCACTTCAAGATTTGATAGTCCTCCTCGCTGTCCACTACATCCCCTATCTTGGTGTTGTAGCCTCCGTACCCCCAGTTGACCCCCCGTTTGCCTATGGTAAACCGCCGTCGCCCCGCCAGTAGTGCAATACTTCTTTGTAAATACGGTGTAATGCCCCCCAAGTACACGCTCACAATACAAGTACCAGACAATACCCAAAAGTGAATAAATAATTGCAACTTTATAGTGATTTCTTAGTGATGGGTTAGTAGAAACAGATAACCTAAAGGCACCAAAGTAATAATCAGTTTGTCAGTTTGTGCACATATTTTAATATGTTGGAGCTCATGCCTCCGGTTCCTTTATCGAGCCTTCGGCCACCGTCCGAACCGCCGATGTCCAGTATCTGTTGCTCTGGAACCGCTGCCCGCTCCACACATGTCCGTCCTCCTCACGCTCCTCCCGGAAAAGACCACGAACTCCCATTCAGCTGATACAGACAAGATAGCATAACAATTCTCCATTGGTTAGTTTTCCCCTTATCAATACCCGTAACCCAAACGTACGAGACACTGGGTCCCATTACAGCATTACAGAGAAGCCATTTTATTATAAAATACGGAGAAGCCATTTTGTTAGCCTGAACAGTTAACACCACTGTTTCTGGTACTGAGAACCCTACATTGTCATTCACAAATTTGCTAATCCAGTTAACCACATTATCATCCAAGCAACACACACAACATGCTGGAAGAACTCAACAGGCCAGGCAGCATCTAGGAAAAGAGTACAGTTGACACTTCGGTCCGAAACCCTTCGGCAGGACTGGAGTAAAAACCTGAGGAATAGATTTAAAAGATTGGGATAAGGGACAGAGAAACACAAGGTGATTGGTAAAACCTGAAGGGGAAGGATGAAGAAAAGAACTGAGAAGCTGATTGGTGAAAGAGACAGAAGGCCGTGGAAGAAAGAAAAAAGGTGGGGGGGGGGGAGACACCAGAGGGAGGCGATGGGTGGGCAAGGAAATAAGGTGAGAGAGGGAAAAGGGGATGGAAAATGGTGAAGGGGGAGCGGGTGGGGGGCATTACTGGAAGTTTGAGAAATATACTGTATGTTCATGCCATCAGGTTGGAGGCTACCCAAATGGAATATAAGGTGTTGTTCCTCCAACCTAAGTGTGGCCTCATCATGACAGAGGAGGAGACATATGGAAATGGACATATGGATGGACATATGGGAATGCGAATGGGAAGTGAAACTAAAGTGGGTGGCCACTGGGAGATCCTGCTATTTCTGATGGACGGAACATGGGTGCTCAGTGAAGTAGTCTCCCAATCTATGTCAGGTCTCACCAATATACAGGAGGCCACACTGGGTACACTGAACACAGAATATGACCCCAACAGACTCACAGGTGAAACGTCACCTCACATGGAAGGACTTCTTAGGATCCTGAATGGTAGTGAGGGAGGAGGCACGTGTAGCACTTGTTCTACTTGCAAGGATAGGTCCCAGGAGGGGTCAGTGGGGAGGGACAAATGGGCAAGGGAGTTGCGTAGGGAGCAATCCCTGTGGAAAGCAGACAGTGGGGGAGGGGAGGTGGGAGGGAAAGATGTGCTTGGTGGTGGGATCCCATTGGAGATGGCAGAAGTTGCGGAGAATTATGTGCTGGACATGGAGGCTGGTGCGGTGGTAAGCAAGGACAAAAGGAACCCTATCCCTGGTAGCGTGGCAGGAGGTTGGGGTAAGAGCAGACGTGTGAAATGGAAGAGATGTGATTGAGGACAGTGTTACTGGTAGAGGAAGGGAAACCCCTTTCTTTGAAAAAAGGAGGATATCTCCTTCGTTATAGAATGAAAAGCCTCATCCTGAGAACAGATGCGGCAAAGATGGAGGAATTGAGAAAAGGGGATGGTGTTTTTACAAGTAACAGGGTGGGACGAGATACAGTGCAGGTAGCTATGAGAGTCCATGGGTTTATAATAGATGTTATCATCCAGATCATTGATATAGGTGACAAACAACAACAGACCCAACACCAATCCCTGTGGTACACCTATAGGCACAGCCCTCCAGAGAGGCAATCATCTACTACCACCCTCTGTCTTTCCCACAAAGCCAATATCTAATCCAATTTACTACCTCATCTTGAATGCCAAGCAACTGAAAGTTCTTGACCAACCTCCTATGTAGGAACTTGTCAAAGACCTTGCTAAAGTCCATGCAGACAACATCCACTGCCTTGCCTTCATCAACTTTCCCGGTAACTTCCCAAAAAACTTATGTAAGATTGGTTAGATACAACTTAACAAGCACAAAGCTATGTTGACTGTCCCTAATTTATCTCTGTCTATCCCAATGCTTATAGGACCAGTCCCTTAGAATACTTTTCAATAGCTTTCCCACTACTGATGTCAGGCTCACCAGCCTAAAATTTCCTGGTCCAGTTTTAGAGCCTTCCTTAAATAGCAGAACAACATTAGCTATCCTCCAGTATCTCCCTTGTCGCTAAGGATGATTTAAATATCTGTGCTAGGATTCCTGCAGTCTCAGCACTTGTCTCCCGTAAGTTCCAAAGGAACACCTTGTCAGGGCCTGGGGATTTGTCCATCCTAATTTGCCTCAAGACAGCGAACAGCTCCTCCTGTGTATTCTGTATAGGGTCTATGACCTCACTGCTGCTTTGCCTCACTTCTATAGCCTCTATGTCCATATCCCGAGTAAATGCAGATGCAAAGAATCCATTTAAGTTCTCCCCCAACTCTTTTGGCTCCACACATATCCCTTACAATCCTTTTGCTCTTAACATATCTATAGAACCCTTAAGGATTCTCCTTCACTTTGTCTACAAAGGCAACCTCATGCCTTCTTTTAACCCTCCTGATTTCTGTAAGTGTGCTCTTCCATTTCTTATATTCTGCAAATACCACACTTGTTCCTACCTGCCTGTACTTTTTGGCACCTCCATTTTTTCAATATCTCTCAAATACCAATGTTTCCTAAATTGTTTATCCTTGCCTTTTATTCTGATAGGCACATGCAGTCTTTGTACTCTCAAAATTTCAGTTTTGGGGGTCTCTCACTTACCAAGTATACATTTGCCAGTCTACACTTGTCAGATCCTTTTGATATAATCAAAATTAGCCTTTTTCCAATTTAGAATCTCAACCTGAGGACCGGACCATTCCTTTTCCATAATTACCTTGAAAAGAATGGCATTATGATCACTAGATGCAAGTGTTCGCCTGTACAAACTTCGTCACCTGCCCTGTCTCGTTCACTACTATGATGGCGACTCTGCACGTGCTCTCCTGAGCAAACTGCCCTCTACACTATCCTATACCCGAGAAACCCATCTAAACCTCCAATTTGCTACATCTAGCAAGATCAACAACACCCTGGCGAAGCTACTGACCCAGCTGGAGATCATCGACGCGTCAGAATTTCTTCTTCAATTCCGGACCACACCTGGACCCGATCAGCGAGGCCTGGTCCGTTGGTGGCTATCCACAGCTGCTGGTAGTGAGGCCTCCACCACTGACCTTGGAAATCGAGCCCGGGGCTCGGCTAGAGCGGAGGCCTCCGCAATCGTGACTCAGTTCACGGACTTGTTTCAGCTGGCAGCCCGGCCCTCCGGGATTAAGTGTCGGCTTTGGGGCCCAACCCGATCGACAGCCCGGGCCCCTGGCAGTTGGAAGTGGCAGCGGAGCCTCCCCTGTCACTCGGCCCGACCTGGAGCGCCCAACGATGCGACCCTCCGATCGATCCCCGCGGGACGCGTCCATCAACCTCAAAGAGCTGCCAACAACACATTATATCGATGGAAACCTGGAAAGATGCACTATTTACCGAAGAAGTGTGGGAAAAGAGCTGGGCTGCTGGTCAGATTGAAGTGGAGGGGCTTTAGGGTCCCTCTGCCCATCATCCTACTAGCTAATGTGCAAGCCATAGAGAACCAGGTGGATGATCTTAAAGGGAGACTCACCTACTGCAGGGAGATGCAGAACTGCTGTGTATTCTGTTTCACAGAGACCTGGCTCTCCCCTGCCACCCCCGACTGTGCCATCCGACCAGAGGGATTTTCGATCCATCGGATGGACCACTCGGCGTCTTCGGGCAAGACGAAGGGAGGTGATGTCTGCCTACTGATCAACACTGTGTGGTGCTTGGACACAGTGTCACTGACAAGCTCCTGCAGTCCAGACCTGGAACATCTGTCGGTGAAGTGTCGTCCCTATTATCTGCCACGGGAATTCACCTCGGTCATACTGACAGCGATCTCCATTCCCCCCCAGGCAGACGTGGAGTGTGCTGTGAATACACTGTATGCCAGCATCAGTGAACTTGAGACCAGGTATCCGGAGGCTTTGCTCATTACAGCCGGAGACTTTAACCAGGCCAACCTCAGAAAAGCTCTGCCAAAGTTATACCAACATGTCTCCTGCTCCACTAGAGGCCCGAATATACTTGACCACTGCTACACAGCAGTCAAGGATGCCTACCGTTCCATCCAACGACCTCACTTCGAAAAATCGGGCCATTAGGCCGTACTCCTCCTCCCGGCTTACAAATAGAAACTGAAGCGGGAGGTCACGGTGTCAAAAGTGGTGTCACGTTGGACAGAGGAAATGGATGAGGTCCTTTGTGACTGCTGTGAATCAGTGGACTGGTTAGTATTCAAGGACTCGGCAGCTAAGCTCAAAGAGTACGCCTCAGCTGTCATGGACTTCATCTGGAAATGCACAGAGGACTGTGTGTCTCACAAGACAATCCGGGTATTCCCTAACCGGAAACCTTGGATGAATTATGAGGTCCAATCCCTTTTGAAGGCTAGAGCTGCGGCTTTTAGGTCTGGGGATATCAGTCGCTACACGGAATCCAGGTGTAAACACCGGAAAGCCATTAAGGGTGCCAAGAGGAAATACCGAGCCAAGTTGGAAGCCCAGGCTGACCAGAGGGATGCCAGTAGACTATGGCAGGGTCTAAATGAGATCACCGGGTGCAAAGAAAAGGCTGGGAATATCAATAACTGTAGCCCTTCTTTTCCTGATGAACTTAACGTATTCTACACAAGAGTCGAACAGAAGAGGAGCATCCCGCACCCTCAGGATGAACCAGACCTGGTGGCATCAAGATTCATCGTCACCGAGGAAGACGTTAAAAGAGCCTTCCTGAAGATAAATCCAAGGAAGGCAAGGGGCCCAGATGGCGTCCCAGGACGGGTTCTCCGGGCCTGTGCAAGCAAGCTAGCTGGAGTATTTGCTGACATCTTCAACTGCTCCCTGCTTCAGTCTAAGAAGGCAACGATAATCCCGGTGCCGAAGAAAAGCAAGGTGGCATGCCTGAATGATTATCGACCTGTGGCTCTGACGTCAATTACTATGAAGTGCTTCGAGCGATTGGTTATGGCACACAGCAACCATAACCTACCGGTCAACCTCGACGCTTTGCAATTCACCTACCGGAGTAACAGGTCAATGGCAGATGCCATCTCTCTGGCACTACATTCCTCCTTAGAACACCTGGAGAATAAAGACGCATATGTAAGGCTCCTTTTCATTGACTACAGCTCTGCCTTTAATACCATCATTCCAAATAAACTGATTCCTATGCTCTGGAACCTGGGTCTTAGCACTCAGATCTGAAGCTGGATCTTCAACTTCCTCACAGACAGGGTGCAAGCTCTCCTCTACAATCACTCTGAGCACCGGTGCCCCACAAGGCTGTGTACTCAGCCCCTTGCTGTACTCACTGTGCACCCATGATTGTGTAGACAAGTTTCCATCGAACTCAATATATAAGTTTGCTGATGACACCACAATTGTAGGCCGTATCTTGGGTAATGACAAGTCGGAGTATAGAGAGGAAATTAAGAACCTGGTGGCATGGTGTGAAGACAATAACCTATCCCTCAATGTCAGCAAGACAAAGGAATTGGTTGTTGACTTCAGAAGGAGTAGCGGACCGCATGACCCCATCTACATCAGTGGTGCGCAGGTGGAACAGGTCAAAAGCTTTAAGTTCCTCAGGGTGAATATCACAAATGACCTGACTTGGTCTAACCAAGCACTGCCAAGAAGGCCCACCAGCGCCTTTACTTCCTGAGCAAGCTGAAGAAATTTGGCCTGTCCCCTAAAACCTTCACTAATTTTTATAGATGCACCGTAGAAAGCATTCTTCTAGGGTGCATCACAACCTGGTATGGAAGTTGTCCTGTCCAAGACCAAAGAAGCTGCAGAAGATCGTGAACATAGCCCAGCACATCACACAAACCAGTCTTCCATCCTTGGACTCACTTCACACCGCACGCTGTCGGAGCAGTGCTGCCAGGATAATCAAGGACACAACCCACCCAGCCAACACACTTTTTGTCCCTCTTCCCTCCAGGAGAAGGTTCAGGAGCTTGAAGATTTGTACGGCCAGATTTGGGAACAGCTTCTTTCCAACTGTGATAAGACTGCTGAACAGATCCTGACCCGGATCTGGGCCGTACCTTCCAAATATCCGGACCTGACTTGCACCACCTTACTTTCCCTTTTCTATTTTCTAATTATGATTTATAGTTTAAATTTTTATTATATTTACTTTGATTTGTACTTCAGGGAGCATGAAGCGCAGAATCAAATATCGCTGTGATGATTGTACGCTCTAGTATCAATTGTTTGGTGACAATAAAGTAAAGTATTAGGAGATCAAATATCGCACACTCTCTTGTTGGGACTTCTACGTACTGATCAAGGAAACTTTTCCGAGCACGGTTGACAAACTCTATCCCATCTAGACTTTTCACAGTTTGGGAGTGCCAGTCAATATATGTAAAGTTAAAATCGCCCTACTATTACAACTTTATGTTTCTTGCAACAGTCTGCAATATCTCTACCAATTTGCCTATCTAAATCCCATGGACTGTTGGGTGGTCTGTAATATAGCCCTATTAACATGATATTCCTTACTCCTTAATCCTCATTTCTACCCATAAAGTCTCACTAGATGAGTTCTCCAGTCTGCCCTGACTGAGTGCTGACATGACATTTTCCCTGACTAGTAATGCCACCCTTCTCCTTTTAATCCCTCTAGAACAACACAACCCCAGAATATTGAGCTTCAAGTCCTGCCCGTCCTGCAACCAAGTCTCACTAATGGCTACAATATCACAATTGCATGTGTTGATCCATGCCCTGAGCTTATGTACCTTTCCTACAATACTTTTTGCATTGAAGTATACAGAACTCAGAACATTAGTCCCACCATGTTGAACCTTTTGCTTCCTGACTTTGAGGTCATAACAACATCTGTCTACACAACCACTCCACTATCTGTTCTGGCACTCTGGTTCCCATCACCCTACAACTCTAGTTTAAACCAGCCACCCCTGTGCAGTACTAGCAACCCTTCCCACTAGGATATTAGTCCCCTCCAGTTTAGGTGCAAGCCGTCTCTTCTGTACAGGTGACACACACAAAATGCTGGTGGAACGCAGCAGGCCAGGCAGCATCTATAGGAAGAAGCACTGTCGACGTTTCAGGCCGAGACCCTTCGTCAGGACTCGGCCTGAAATGTCGACAGTGCTTCTTCCTATAGATGCTGCTTGGCCTGCTGTGTTCCACCAGCATTTTGTGTGTGTTGTTTGAATTTCCAGCATCTGCAGATTTCCTCGTGTTTGCTTTTCTGTGCAGGTCCCACCTTCCCTAGAAGAGAGCCCAATCTCCTACACCAGCTTCTTAGCCATGTGTTAAATTGTATGATCTTCCTATTTCTGCCCTCACTAGCACATGCCAAGGGTAGCAGTCCTGAGATCACAGCCCTGGAGGTCCTGTCCTTTAACATAGCAGCTAACTCCCTGAATTCACTTTGAAGAACCTCAGCCCTCTTCTGTCCACAGTATGTCATTGGTACCGACATAGACTATGACTCTGCCAGGTCTGAAGGACCTGAGTTATAAGGAAAGATTGAATAGGTTAGAACTTTATTCCTTAGAACATAGAAGATTAAGAAGAGATTTGATGGGGGTATATAAATTTATGACAGGTATAAATAGGATAAATGCATGCAGGCTTTTTCTGCTGAGGTTGGGTGGAACTATAGCGAGAGGTTATGGATTAAGGGTGAACGGTGAAAAGTTTAAGGGGAACATAAAGGGAAATTTCTTCACTCAGAGGATCATGTGAGTGTGGAACGAGCTGCCAGCACAAATGGTGCATTTGAGATTGATTTCAACGTTTAAGTGAAATTTGGATAGGTCCTGACAGTTTGGACAGTCCTGACGAAGGGTCTCGGCCTGAAACGTTGACTGCTCATTTCAACGGATGCTGCCCGACCTGCTGAGTTCATCCAACTTTTTTGTATGTGTTGATTACACTGATAGTCATCCTCCCCAGCAGTATATAATGGGAATGGCCACAGGGATCTGCTTCACTGGCAGTTTAAATCCTTTCACCCTCCTGACTGCAACCCCAGTTTCCTGTGTGTAACTATCTCTTTATATGTTCTGTCTGTCACCCTGAGCATCCTGAATGATCCAAATTTCATCCAGTTCCAGCTGGATGCACTTCTTGCAGGAGTAGTTGTCAGGGACACCCTGCCTTCCCACATCCCACAAGAGGACCATTCAGCTATCCTGCCTGGCAACCCTACTGCTCTAACTATGCAATTATAAAGAAGGAAACAATAAATAAACTGAAAGAAAATTACCTACAGCTTTTTGCCTTCTCTCACTCCAGCCTCTCCTTGCTGAAGCCTCGAAGAGCTAAAGCCTCAATTCCCCACTCCAGCACTGTCCACTCTAACAATGGCAGCTCCGACACTGTCCACTCCAGCACTGTCCACTCCAGCACTATCCACTCCAGCACTATCCACTCCAGCACTATCCACTCAACACTGTCCACTCCAGCACTATCCACTCAACACTGTCCACTCCAGCACTGTCCACTCAACACTGTCCACTCCAGCACTGTCCACTCCAGCACTATCCACTCAACACTGTCCACTCCAGCACTGTCCACTCAACACTGTCCACTCCAGCACTGTCCACTCTAACAATGGCAGCTCCGACACTGTCCACTCCAGCACTGTCCACTCTAACAATGGCAGCTCCGACACTGTCCACTCCAGCACTGTCCACTCTGACAATGGTAGCTCCAACACTGTCCACTCCAACACTGTCCACTCCAGCACTATCCACTCTAACACTGTCCACTGTAACACTGTCCACTCCAACAATGGCAGCTCTGACACTGTCCACTCCAGCACTGTCCACTCTGACAATGGTAGCTCCAACACTGTCCACTCCAACACTGTCCACTCCAGCACTATCCACTCTAACACTGTCCACTGTAACACTGTCCACTCCAACAATGGTAGCTCTGACACTGTCCACTCCAGCACTGTCCACTCAACACTGTCCACTCCAGCACAGTCCATTCCAACACTGTCCACTGTAGCACTGTCCACTCCAGCACTGTCTACTCCGGCACTGTCTACTCCAACAATGATAGCTCTGACAGTGTCCACTCCAGCACTGTCCACTCCAACACTGTCCACACCAACAATGGTAGCTCTGACACTGTCCACTCCAGCACTTTCCACTCCAACACTGTCCACTCCAGCACAGTCCACTCTAACACTGTCCACTCCAGCACTGTCCACTCTAACACTGTCCACTGTAACACTGTCCACTCCAGCACTATCCACTCAACACTGTCCACTCAACACTGTCCACTCCAGCACAGTCCACTCCAACACTGTCCACTGTAGCACTGTCCACTGTAACACTGTCTACTCCGGCACTGTCCACTCCAACAATGGTAGTTCTGACAGTGTCCACTCCAACACTGTCCACTCTAGCACTGTCCACTGTAACACTGTCCACTCCAGCACTGTCCACTCCAACACTGTTGACTCCAGCACTGTCCACTCTGACAATGGTAGCTCTGACACTGTCCACTCCAACACTGTCCACTCCAGCACTATCCACTCTAACACTGTCCACTGTAACACTGTCCACTCCAACAATGGTAGCTCTGACACTGTCCACTCCAGCACTGTCCACTCAACACTGTCCACTCCAGCACAGTCCATTCCAACACTGTCCACTGTAGCACTGTCCACTCCAGCACTGTCTACTCCGGCACTGTCCACTCCAACAATGATAGCTCTGACAGTGTCCACTCCAGCACTGTCCACTCCAACACTGTCCACGCCAACAATGGTAGCTCTGACACTGTCCACTCCAGCACTTTCCACTCCAACACTGTCCACTCCAGCACAGTCCACTCTAACACTGTCCACTCCAGCACTGTCCACTCTAACACTGTCCACTGTAACACTGTCCACTCCAGCACTATCCACTCAACACTGTCCACTCAACACTGTCCACTCCAGCACAGTCCACTCCAACACTGTCCACTGTAGCACTGTCCACTCCAGCACTGTCTACTCCGGCACTGTCCACTCCAACAATGGTAGCTCTGACACTGTCCACTGTAACACTGTCCACTCCAGCATTGTCCACTCCAACAATGGTAGTTCTGACAGTGTCCACTCCAACACTGTCCACTCTAGCACTGTCCACTGTAACACTGTCCACTCAACACTGTCGACTCCAGCACTGTCCACTCTGACAATGGTAGCTCCGATACGGTCCACTCCAGCACTGTCCACTCAACACTGTCGACTCCAGCACTGTCCACTCCGACACTGTCCACTCCAGCACTGTCCACTCTGCATTGTCCACTGTAGCACTGTCCATTCCAGCACTGTCCACTGTAACACTGTCCACTCCCGCACTGTCCACTGTAACACTGTCCACTCCAACACTGTCCACTCTAGCACTGTCCAGTCTAATACTGTCAGTCCAGCACTGTCCACTCCAGCACTATCCACTCAACAATGTCCACTCCGACACTGTCCACTCCAGCACTGTCCATTCTAGCATTGTCCACTGTAGCACTGTCCACTGTAACACTGTCCACTCCAGCACTGTCCACTCCACCACTGTCCACTGTAACACTGTCCACTCCAGCACTATCCACTCAACACTGTCCACTCCAGCACTGTCCACTCTAGTATTGTCCACACCAACAATGGTAGCTCTGACACTGTCCACTCCAGCACTGTCCATTCTAGCATTGTCCACTGTAGCACTGTCCACTGTAACACTGTCCACTCCAGCACTGTCCACTCCACCACTGTCCACTGTAACACTGTCCACTCCAGCACTATCCACTCAACACTGTCCACTCCAGCACTGTCCACTCTAGCATTGTCCACACCAACAATGATAGCTCTGACACTGTCCACTCCAACACTGTCCACACCAACAATGGTAGCTCTGACACTGTCCACTCCAGCACTTTCCACTCCAACACTGTCCACTCCAGCACAGTCCACTCTAACACTGTCCACTCCAGCACTGTCCACTCTAACACTGTCCACTGTAACACTGTCCACTCCAGCACTATCCACTCAACACTGTCCACTCAACACTGTCCACTCCAGCACTGTCCACTCTAGCATTGTCCACACCAACAATGATAGCTCTGACACTGTCCACTCCAACACTGTCCACACCAACAATGGTAGCTCTGACACTGTCCACTCCAGCACTTTCCACTCCAACACTGTCCACTCCAGCACAGTCCACTCTAACACTGTCCACTCCAGCACAGTCCACTCTAACACTGTCCACTGTAACACTGTCCACTCCAGCACTATCCACTCAACACTGTCCACTCAACACTGTCCACTCCAGCACAGTCCACTCCAACACTGTCCACTGTAGCACTGTCCACTCCAGCACTGTCTACTCCGGCACTGTCCACTCCAACAATGGTAGCTCTGACACTGTCCACTGTAACACTGTCCACTCCAGCACTGTCCACTCCAACAATGGTAGTTCTGACACTGTCCAC
Organism: Hemitrygon akajei; assembly: GCF_048418815.1. Taxonomy (NCBI): domain Eukaryota; kingdom Metazoa; phylum Chordata; class Chondrichthyes; order Myliobatiformes; family Dasyatidae; genus Hemitrygon; species Hemitrygon akajei. The sequence continues at coordinate 86,804,737 of NC_133138.1, read as the reverse complement.
TCCAACACTGTCCACTATAACACTGTCCACTGTAACACTGTTGACTCCAGCACTGTCCACTCTGGCAATGGTAGCTCCGATACAGTCCACTCCAGCACTGTCCACTCCGACACTGTCCACTCCAACACTGTCCACTGTAGCACTGTCCACTCCAGCACTGTCTACTCCGGCACTGTCCACTCCAACAATGGTAGCTCTGACACTGTCCACTGTAACACTGTCGACTCCAGCACTGTCCACTCTGACAATGGTAGCTCCGATACAGTCCACTCCAGCACTGTCCACTCCGACACTGTCCACTCCAGCACTGTCCACTCTGCATTGTCCACTGTAGCACTGTCCATTCCAGCACTGTCCACTGTAACACAGTCCACTCCCGCACTGTCCACTGTAACACTGTCCACTCCAACACTGTTCACTCTAGCGCTGTCCAGTCTAATACTGTCAGTCCAGCACTGTCCACTCCAGCACTGTCCATTCTAGCATTGTCCACTGTAGCACTGTCCACTGTAACACTGTCCACTCCAGCACTGTCCACTCTAGCATTGTCCACTGTAACACTGTCCACTCCAGCACTGTCCACTGTAACACTGTCCACTCCAGCACTGTCCACTAAAACACTGTTGACTCCAGCACTGTCCACTCTGACAATGGTAGCTCCGACACTGTCCACTCCAACAATGGTAGCTCTGACACTCTCCACTCCAGCACTGTCTACCCCAAGCCTGTCCACTCCAGCACTGTCCACTCCAGCACTGTCCACTCTAACACTGTCCACTCTAACACTGTCCACTCCAGCACTGTCCACTCCATACTGTCTGCTCTAGCACTGTCCACTGTAACACTGTCCACTCCAGCACTGTCCACTCCAACACTGTCCACTCCGACAATGGTAGCTCCGACACTTTCCACTCCAACACTGTCCACTCCAGCATTGTCCACTCTAACACTGTCCACTCCAGCACTGTCCACTCTAGCATTGTCCACTGTAACACTGTCCACTCCAGCACTGTCCACTGTAACACTGTCCACTCCAACACTGTTGACTCCAGCACTGTCCACTCTGACAATGGTAGCTCCGACACTGTCCACACCAACACTGTCCACTCCAACAATGGTAGCTCTGACACTCTCCACTCCAGCACTGTCTACCCCAAGCCTGTCCACTCCAGCACTGTCCACTCTAACACCGTCTACTCTAACACTGTCCATTCCAGCACTGTCCACTCCATACTATCTGCTCCAGCACTGTCCACTGTAACATTGTCCACTCCAACACTGTCCACTCCAACACTGTCCACTCCAGCACTGTCCACTCTAGCATTGTCCACTGTAAAACTGTCCACTCCAGCACTGTCCACTGTAACACTGTCCACTCCAGCACCGTCCACTCCAACACTGTTGACTCCAGCACTGTCCACTCTGACAATGGTAGCTCTGACACTGTCCACTCCAACACTGTCCACTCCAGCACTATCCACTCTAACACTGTCCACTGTAACACTGTCCACTCCAACAATGGTAGCTCTGACACTGTCCACTCCAGCACTGTCCACTCAACACTGTCCACTCCAGCACAGTCCATTCCAACACTGTCCACTGTAGCAGTGTCCACTCCAGCACTGTCTACTCCGGCACTGTCCACTCCAACAATGATAGCTCTGACACTGTCCACTCCAGCACTGTCCACTCCAACACTGTCCACACCAACAATGGTAGCTCTGACACTGTCCACTCCAGCACTTTCCACTCCAACACTGTCCACTCCAGCACAGTCCACTCTAACACTGTCCACTCCAGCACTGTCCACTCTAACACTGTCCACTGTAACACTGTCCACTCCAGCACTATCCACTCAACACTGTCCACTCAACACTGTCCACTCCAGCACAGTCCACTCCAACACTGTCCACTGTAGCACTGTCCACTCCAGCACTGTCTACTCCGGCACTGTCCACTCCAACAATGGTAGCTCTGACACTGTCCACTGTAACACTGTCCACTCCAGCACTGTCCACTCCAACAATGGTAGTTCTGACAGTGTCCACTCCAACACTGTCCACTCTAACACTGTCCACTGTAACACTGTCCACTCAACACTGTCGACTCCAGCACTGTCCACTCTGACAATGGTAGCTCCGATACGGTCCACTCCAGCACTGTCCACTCAACACTGTCGACTCCAGCACTGTCCACTCCGACACTGTCCACTCCAGCACTGTCAACTCTGCATTGTCCACTGTAGCACTGTCCATTCCAGCACTGTCCACTGTAACACTGTCCACTCCCGCACTGTCCACTGTAACACTGTCCACTCCAACACTGTCCACTCTAGCACTGTCCAGTCTAATACTGTCAGTCCAGCACTGTCCACTCCAGCACTATCCACTCAACAATGTCCACTCCGACACTGTCCACTCCAGCACTGTCCATTCTAGCATTGTCCACTGTAGCACTGTCCACTGTAACACTGTCCACTCCAGCACTGTCCACTCCACCACTGTCCACTGTAACACTGTCCACTCCAGCACTATCCACTCAACACTGTCCACTCCAGCACTGTCCACTCTAGTATTGTCCACGCCAACAATGGTAGCTCTGACACTGTCCACTCCAGCACTGTCCATTCTAGCATTGTCCACTGTAGCACTGTCCACTATAACACTGTCCACTCCAGCACTGTCCACTCCACCACTGTCCACTGTAACACTGTCCACTCCAGCACTATCCACTCAACACTGTCCACTCCAGCACTGTCCACTCTAGCATTGTCCACACCAACAATGATAGCTCTGACACTGTCCACTCCAACACTGTCCACACCAACAATGGTAGCTCTGACACTGTCCACTCCAGCACTTTCCACTCCAACACTGTCCACTCCAGCACAGTCCACTCTAACACTGTCCACTCCAGCACTGTCCACTCTAACACTGTCCACTGTAACACTGTCCACTCCAGCACTATCCACTCAACACTGTCCACTCAACACCGTCCACTCCAGCACAGTCCACTCCAACACTGTCCACTGTAGCACTGTCCACTCCAGCACTGTCTACTCCGGCACTGTCCACTCCAACAATGGTAGCTCTGACACTGTCCACTGTAACACTGTCCACTCCAGCACTGTCCACTCCAACAATGGTAGTTCTGACACTGTCCACTCCAACACTGTCCACTATAACACTGTCCACTGTAACACTGTCGAATCCAGCACTGTCCACTCTGACAATGGTAGCTCCGATACGGTCCACTCCAGCACTGTCCACTCCGACACTGTCCACTCCAGCACTGTCCACTCTGCATTGTCCACTGTAGCACTGTCCATTCCAGCACTGTCCACTGTAACACTGTCCACTCCCGCACTGTCCACTGTAACACTGTCCACTCCAACACTGTTCACTCTAGCGCTGTCCAGTCTAATACTGTCAGTCCAGCACTGTCCACTCCAGCACTGTCCATTCTAGCATTGTCCACTGTAGCACTGTCCACTGTAACACTGTCCACTCCAGCACTGTCCACTCCACCACTGTCCACTGTAACACTGTCCACTCCAGCACTATCCACTCAACACTGTCCACTCCAGCACTGTCCACTCTAGCATTGTCCACTGTAACACTGTCCACTCCAGCACTGTCCACTAAAACACTGTTGACTCCAGCACTGTCCACTCTGACAATGGTAGCTCCGACACTGTCCACTCCAACACTGTCCACTCCAACAATGGTAGCTCTGACACTCTCCACTCCAGCACTGTCCACTCCAGCACTGTCCACTCTAACACTGTCCACTCCAGCACTGTCCACTCCATACTGTCTGCTCTAGCACTGTCCACTGTAACACTGTCCACTCCAGCACTGTCCACTCCAACACTGTCCACTCCGACAATGGTAGCTCCGACACTGTCCACTCCAACACTGTCCACTCCAGCATTGTCCACTCTAACACTGTCCACTCCAGCACTGTCCACTCTAGCATTGTCCACTGTAACACTGTCCACTCCAGCACTGTCCACTGTAACACTGTCCACTCCAACACTGTTGACACCAGCACTGTCCACTCTGACAATGGTAGCTCCGACACTGTCCACACCAACACTGTCCACTCCAACACTGTCCACTCCAACAATGGTAGCTCTGACACTCTCCACTCCAGCACTGTCTACCCCAAGCCTGTCCACTCCAGCACTGTCCACTCTAACACCGTCCACTCTAACACTGTCTACTCCAACACTGTTGACTCCAGCACTGTCCACTCTGACAATGGTAGCTCCGACACTGTCCACACCAACACTGTCCACTCCAACAATGGTAGCTTTGACACTCTCCACTCCAGCACTGTCTACCCCAAGCCTGTCCACTCCAGGACTGTCCACTCCATACTATCTGCTCCAGCACTGTCCACTGTAACACTGTCCACTCCAGCACTGTCCACTTCGACAATGGTAGCTCCGACACTGTCCACACCAACACTGTCCACTCCAACAATGTTAGCTCTGACACTCTCCACTCCAGCACTGTCTACCCCAAGCCTGTCCACTCCAGCACTGTCCACTCTAACACCGTCCACTCTAACACTGTCCATTCCAGCACTGTCCACTCCATACTATCTGCTCCAGCACTGTCCACTGTAACACTGTCCACTCCGACAATGGGAGCTCCGACACTGTCCACTCCAGCACTGTCCACTCTGGCAATGGTAGCTCCGACACTGTCCACTCCAACACTGTCCACTCCAACAATGGTAGCTCTGACACTCTCCACTCCAGCACTGTCCACTCCAGCACTGTCCACTCTAACACTGTCCACTCCAGCACTGTCCACTCCATACTGTCTGCTCTAGCACTGTCCACTGTAACACTGTCCACTCCAGCACTGTCCACTCCAACACTGTCCACTCCGACAATGGTAGCTCCGACACTGTCCACTCCAACACTGTCCACTCCAGCATTGTCCACTCTAACACTGTCCACTCCAGCACTGTCCACTCTAGCATTGTCCACTGTAACACTGTCCACTCCAGCACTGTCCACTGTAACACTGTCCACTCCAACACTGTTGACACCAGCACTGTCCACTCTGACAATGGTAGCTCCGACACTGTCCACACCAACACTGTCCACTCCAACACTGTCCACTCCAACAATGGTAGCTCTGACACTCTCCACTCCAGCACTGTCTACCCCAAGCCTGTCCACTCCAGCACTGTCCACTCTAACACCGTCCACTCTAACACTGTCTACTCCAACACTGTTGACTCCAGCACTGTCCACTCTGACAATGGTAGCTCCGACACTGTCCACACCAACACTGTCCACTCCAACAATGGTAGCTTTGACACTCTCCACTCCAGCACTGTCTACCCCAAGCCTGTCCACTCCAGCACTGTCCACTCCAAACTATCTGCTCCAGCACTGTCCACTGTAACACTGTCCACTCCAGCACTGTCCACTCTAGCACTGTCCAGTCTAATACTGTCAGTCCAGCACTGTCCACTCCAGCACTATCGACTCAACAATGTCCACTCCGACACTGTCCACTCCAGCACTGTCCATTCTAGCATTGTCCACTGTAGCACTGTCCACTGTAACACTGTCCACTCCAGCACTGTCCACTCCACCACTGTCCACTGTAACACTGTCCACTCCAGCACTATCCACTCAACACTGTCCACTCCAGCACTGTCCACTCTAGTATTGTCCACGCCAACAATGGTAGCTCTGACACTGTCCACTCCAGCACAGTCCATTCTAGCATTGTCCACTGTAGCACTGTCCACTATAACACTGTCCACGCCAGCACTGTCCACTCCACCACTGTCCACTGTAACACTGTCCACTCCAGCACTATCCACTCAACACTGTCCACTCCAGCACTGTCCACTCTAGCATTGTCCACACCAACAATGATAGCTCTGACACTGTCCACTCCAACACTGTCCACACCAACAATGGTAGCTCTGACACTGTCCGCTCCAGCACTTTCCACTCCAACACTGTCCACTCCAGCACAGTCCACTCTAACACTGTCCACTCCAGCACTGTCGACTCTAACACTGTCCACTGTAACACTGTCCACTCCAGCACTATCCACTCAACACTGTCCACTCCAGCACAGTCCACTCCAACACTGTCCACTGTAGCACTGTCCACTCCAGCACTGTCTACTCCGGCACTGTCCACTCCAACAATGGTAGCTCTGACACTGTCCACTGTAACACTGTCCACTCCAGCACTGTCCACTCCAACAATGGTAGTTCTGACACTGTCCACTCCAACACTGTCCACTATAACACTGTCCACTGTAACAATGTCGACTCCAGCACTGTCCACTCTGACAATGGTAGCTCCGATACGGTCCACTCCAGCACTGTCCACTCCGACACTGTCCACTCCAGCACTGTCCACTCGGCATTGTCCACTGTAGCACTGTCCATTCCAGCACTGTCCACTGTAACACTGTCCACTCCCGCACTGTCCACTGTAACACTGTCCACTCCAACACTGTTCACTCTAGCGCTGTCCAGTCTAATACTGTCAGTCCAGCACTGTCCACTCCAGCACTGTCCATTCTAGCATTGTCCACTCCAGCACTATCCACTCAACACTGTCCACTCCAGCACTGTCCACTCTAGCATTGTCCACTGTAACACTGTCCACTCCAGCACTGTCCACTAAAACACTGTTGACTCCAGCACTGTCCACTCTGACAATGGTAGCTCCGACACTGTCCACTCCAACACTGTCCACTCCAACAATGGTAGCTCTGACACTCTCCACTCCAGCACTGTCCACTCCAGCACTGTCCACTCTAACACTGTCCACTCCAGCACTGTCCACTCCATACTGTCTGCTCTAGCACTGTCCACTGTAACACTGTCCACTCCAGCACTGTCCACTCCAACACTGTCCACTCCGACAATGGTAGCTCCGACACTGTCCACTCCAACACTGTCCACTCCAGCATTGTCCACTCTAACACTGTCCACTCCAGCACTGTCCACTCTAGCAATGTCCACTGTAACACTGTCCACTCCAGCACTGTTGACACCAGCACTGTCCACTCTGACAATGGTAGCTCCGACACTGTCCACACCAACACTGTCTACCCCAAGCCTGTCCACTCCAGCACTGTCCACTCTAACACCGTCCACTCTAACACTGTCTACTCCAACACTGTTGACTCCAGCACTGTCCACTCTGACAATGGTAGCTCCGACACTGTCCACACCAACACTGTCCACTCCAACAATGGTAGCTTTGACACTCTCCACTCCAGCACTGTCTACCCCAAGCCTGTCCACTCCAGCACTGTCCACTCCATACTATCTGCTCCAGCACTGTCCACTGTAACACTGTCCACTCCAGCACAGTCCACTTCGACAATGGTAGCTCCGACACTGTCCACACCAACACTGTCCACTCCAACAATGTTAGCTCTGACACTCTCCACTCCAGCACTGTCTACCCCAAGCCTGTCCACTCCAGCACTGTCCACTCTAACACCGTCCACTCTAACACTGTCCATTCCAGCACGGTCCACTCCATACTATCTGCTCCAGCACTGTCCACTGTAACACTGTCCACTCCGACAATGGGAGCTCCGACACTGTCCACTCCAGCACTGTCCACTCTGGCAATGGTAGCTCCGACACTGTCCACTCCAACACTGTCCACTCCAGCACTGTCCACTTCGGCAATGGTAGCTCCGACACTGTCCACTCCAACACTGTCCACCAGCATTGTCCACTCTAACACTGTCCACTCCAGCACTGTCCACTAGCATTGTCCACTCTAACACTGTCCACTCCAGCACCGTCCACTCCAACACTGTCCACTCCAGCACTGTCCACTCCAACACTGTCCACTCCAGCACTGTCCACTCCGACAATGGGAGCTCCGACACTGTCCACTCCAACACTGTCCTCTCCAGCACTGTCCACTTTAACACTGTCCACTCCAGCACTGTCCACTCTAACACTGTCCACTCCAGCACTGTCCACTCCAACACTGTCCACTCCAGCACTGTCCACTCCGACAATGGGAGCTCCGACACTGTCCACTCCAGCATTGTCCACTCTAACACCATCCACTCTAACACTGTCCACTCCAGCACTGCCCACTCTGACAATGGTAGCTCCGACACTGTCCACTCCAACACTGTCCACTCCAGCATTGTCCGCTCTAACACTGTCCATTCCAGCACTGTCCACTCCATACTGTCTGCTCTAGCACTGTCCACTGTAACACTGTCCACTCCAACACTGTCCACTCCAGCACTGTCCACTCCGACAATGGTAGCTCCGACACTGTCCACACCAACACTGTCCACTCCAGCATTGTCCGCTCTAACACTGTCCATTCCAGCACTGTCCACTCCATACTGTCTGCTCTAGCACTGTCCACTGTAACACTGTCCACTCCAACACTGTCCACTCCAGCACTGTCCACTCCGACAATGGTAGCTCCGACACTGTCCACACCAACACTGTCCACTCCAACACTGTCCACTCAAGCATTGTCCACTCTAACACTGTCCACTCCAGCACTGTCCACTCTAGCATTGTCCACTGTAACACTGTCCACTCCAGCACTGTCCACTGTAACACTGTCCACTCCAACACTGTTGACTCCAGCACTGTCCACTCTGACAATGGTAGCTCCGACACTGTCCACACCAACACTGTCCACTCCAACACTGTCCACTCCAACAATGGTAGCTCTGACACTCTCCACTCCAGCACTGTCTACCCCAAGCCTGTCCACTCCAGCACTGTCCACTCTAACACTGTCCACTCTAACACTGTCCATTCCAGCACTGTCCACTCCATACTATCTGCTCCAGCACTGTCCACTGTAACACTGTCCACTCCAGCACTGTCCACTCCGGCAATGGGAGCTCCGACACTGTCCACTCCAGCATTGTCCACTCTAACACTGTCCACTCCAGCACTGTCCACTAGCATTATCCACTCTAACACTGTCCACTCCAGCACTGTCCACTCCATACTGTCTGCTCTAGCACTGTCCACTGTAACACTGTCCACTCCAACACTGTCCACTCCAGCACTGTCCACTCTGACAATGGTAGCTCCGACTGTCCACTCAAGCATTGTCCACTCTAACACTGTCCACTCCAGCACTGTCCACTCTAGCATTGTCCACTGTAACACTGTCCACTCCAACACTGTTGACTCCAGCACTGTCCACTCTGACAATGGTAGCTCCGACACTGTCCACACCAACACTGTCCACTCCAACACTGTCCACTCCAACAATGGTTGCTCTGACACTCTCCACTCCAGCACTGTCTACCCCAAGCCTGTCCACTCCAGCACTGTCCACTCTAACACTGTCCACTCTAACACTGTCCATTCCAGCACTGTCCACTCCATACTATCTGCTCCAGCACTGTCCACTGTAACACTGTCCACTCCAGCACTGTCCACTCCGACAATGGGAGCTCCGACACTGTCCACTCCAGCATTGTCCACTCTAACACTGTCCACTCCAGCACTGTCCACTAGCATTGTCCACTCTAACACTGTCCACTCCAGCACTGTCCACTCCATACTGTCTGCTCTAGCACTGTCCACTGTAACACTGTCCACTCCAACACTGTCCACTCCAGCACTGTCCACTCTGACAATGGTAGCTCCGACACTGTCCACTCAAGCATTGTCCACTCCAGCACTGTCCACTGTAACACTGTCCATTCCAGCACTGTCCACTGTAACACTGTCCACTCCAACACTGTTGACTCCAGCACTGTCCACTCTGACAATGGTAGCTCCGACACTGTCCACACCAACACTGTCCACTCCAACACTGTCCACTCAAGCATTGTCCACTCTAACACTGTCCACTCCAGCACTGTCCACTCTAGCATTGTCCACTGTAACACTGTCCACTCCAGCACTGTCCACTGTAACACTGTCCACTCCAACACTGTTGACTCCAGCACTGTCCACTCTGACAATGGTAGCTCCGACACTGTCCACTCCAACAATGGTAGCTCTGACACTTTCCACTCCAGCACTGTCTACCCCAAGCCTGTCCACTCCAGCACTGTCCACTCTAACACCGTCCACTCTACCACTGTCCATTCCAGCACTGTCCACTCCATACTATCTGCTCCAGCACTGTCCACTGTAACACTGTCCACTCCAGCACTGTCCACTCCAATACTGTCCACTCCAACACTGTTGACTCCAGCACTGTCCACTCTGACAATGGTAGCTCCGACACTGTCCACACCAACACTGTCCACTCCAACACTGTCCACTCAAGCATTGTCCACTCTAACACTGTCCACTCTAGCATTGTCCACTGTAACACTGTCCACTCCAACACTGTTGACTCCAGCACTGTCCACTCTGTCAATGGTAGCTCCGACACTGTCCACTCCAACAATGGTAGCTCTGACACTTTCCACTCCAGCACTGTCTACCCCAAGCCTGTCCACTCCAGCACTGTCCACTCTAACACCGTCCACTCTAACACTGTCCATTCCAGCACTGTCCACTCCATACTATCTGCTCCAGCACTGTCCACTGTAACACTGTCCACTCCAGCACTGTCCACTCCGACAATGGGAGCTCCGACACTGTCCACTCCAGCATTGTCCACTCTAACACTGTCCACTCCAGCATTGTCCACCCTAACACTGTCCACTCCAGCACTGTCCACTAGCATTGTCCACTCTAACACTGTCCACTCCAGCACTGTCCACTCCATACTGTCTGCTCTAGCACTGTCCACTGTAACACTGTCCACTCCAGCACTGTCCACTCCAGCACTGTCTACCCCAAGCCTGTCCACTCCAGCACTGTCCACTCTATCACCATCCACTCTAACACTGTCCACTCCAGCACTGTCCACTGTAACACTGTCCATTCCAGCACTGTCCACTGTAACACTGTCCACTCCAACACTGTTGACTCCAGCACTGTCTACTCTGACAATGGTAGCTCCGACACTGTCCACACCAACACTGTCCACTCCAACACTGTCCACTCAAGCATTGTCCACTCTAACACTGTCCACTCCAGCACTGTCCACTCTAGCATTGTCCACTGTAACACTGTCCACTCCAGCACTGTCCACTGTAACACTGTCCACTCCAACACTGTTGACTCCAGCACTGTCCACTCTGACAATGGTAGCTCCGACACTGTCCACTCCAACAATGGTAGCTCTGACACTTTCCACTCCAGCACTGTCTACCCCAAGCCTGTCCACTCCAGCACTGTCCACTCTAACACCGTCCACTCTACCACTGTCCATTCCAGCACTGTCCACTCCATACTATCTGCTCCAGCACTGTCCACTGTAACACTGTCCACTCCAGCACTGTCCACTCCAATACTGTCCACTCCAACACTGTTGACTCCAGCACTGTCCACTCTGACAATGGTAGCTCCGACACTGTCCACACCAACACTGTCCGCTCCAACACTGTCCACTCAAGCATTGTCCACTCTAACACTGTCCACTCCAGCACTGTCCACTCTAGCATTGTCCACTGTAACACTGTCCACTCCAACACTGTTGACTCCAGCACTGTCCACTCTGTCAATGGTAGCTCCGACACTGTCCACTCCAACAATGGTAGCTCTGACACTTTCCACTCCAGCACTGTCTACCCCAAGCCTGTCCACTCCAGCACTGTCCACTCTAACACCGTCCACTCTAACACTGTCCATTCCAGCACTGTCCACTCCATACTATCTGCTCCAGCACTGTCCACTGTAACACTGTCCACTCCAGCACTGTCCACTCCGACAATGGGAGCTCCGACACTGTCCACTCCAGCATTGTCCACTCTAACACTGTCCACTCCAGCATTGTCCACCCTAACACTGTCCACTCCAGCACTGTCCACTAGCATTGTCCACTCTAACACTGTCCACTCCAGCACTGTCCACTCCATACTGTCTGCTCTAGCACTGTCCACTGTAACACTGTCCACTCCAGCACTGTCCACTCCAGCACTGTCCACTCTAACACTGTCCACTCCAGCACTGTCCACTAGCATTGTCCACTCTAACACTGTCCACTCCAGCACTGTCCACTCCATACTGTCTGCTCTAGCACTGTCCACTGTAACACTGTCCACTCCAGCACTGTCCACTCCGACAATGGGAGCTCCGACACTGTCCACTCCAGCATTGTCCACTCTAACACTGTCCACTCCAGCATTGTCCACCCTAACACTGTCCACTCCAGCACTGTCCACTAGCATTGTCCACTCTAACACTGTCCACTCCAGCACTGTCCACTCCATACTGTCTGCTCTAGCACTGTCCACTGTAACACTGTCCACTCCAGCACTGTCCACTCCAGCACTGTCTACCCCAAGCCTGTCCACTCCAGCACTGTCCACTCTATCACCATCCACTCTAACACTGTCCACTCCAGCACTGTCCACTCCATACTGTCTGCTCTAGCACTGTCCACTGTAACACTGTCCACTCCAGCACTGTCCACTCCAGCACTGTCCACTCTAACACTGTCCACTCCAGCACTGTCCACTCCATACTGTCTGCTCTAGCACTGTCCACTGTAACACTGTCCACTCCAGCACTGTCCACTCCAACACTGTCCACTCCGACAATGGTAGCTCCGACACTGTCCACTCCAACACTGTCCACTCCAGCATTGTCCACTCTAACACTGTCCACTCCAGCACTGTCCACTCTAGCATTGTCCACTGTAACATTGTCCACTCCAGCACTGTCCACTGTAACACTGTCCACTCCAACACTGTCCACTCTGGCAATGGTAGCTCCGACACTGTCCACTCCAACACTGTCCACTCCAGCACTGTCCACTCCGGCAATGGTAGCTCCGACACTGTCCACTCCAACACTGTCCACCAGCATTGTCCACTCTAACACTGTCCACTCCAGCACTGTCCACTAGCATTGTCCACTCTAACACTGTCCACTCCAGCACCGTCCACTCCAACACTGTCCACTCCAGCACTGTCCACTCCAACACTGTCCACTCCAGCACTGTCCACTCCGACAATGGGAGCTCCGACACTGTCCACTCCAACACTGTCCTCTCCAGCACTGTCCACTTTAACACTGTCCACTCCAGCACTGTCCACTCTAACACTGTCCACTCCAGCACTGTCCACTCCAACACTGTCCACTCCAGCACTGTCCACTCCGACAATGGGAGCTCCGACACTGTCCACTCCAGCATTGTCCACTCTAACACCATCCACTCTAACACTGTCCACTCCAGCACTGCCCACTCTGACAATGGTAGCTCCGACACTGTCCACTCCAACACTGTCCACTCCAGCATTGTCCGCTCTAACACTGTCCATTCCAGCACTGTCCACTCCATACTGTCTGCTCTAGCACTGTCCACTGTAACACTGTCCACTCCAACACTGTCCACTCCAGCACTGTCCACTCCGACAATGGTAGCTCCGACACTGTCCACACCAACACTGTCCACTCCAGCATTGTCCGCTCTAACACTGTCCATTCCAGCACTGTCCACTCCATACTGTCTGCTCTAGCACTGTCCACTGTAACACTGTCCACTCCAACACTGTCCACTCCAGCACTGTCCACTCCGACAATGGTAGCTCCGACACTGTCCACACCAACACTGTCCACTCCAACACTGTCCACTCAAGCATTGTCCACTCTAACACTGTCCACTCCAGCACTGTCCACTCTAGCATTGTCCACTGTAACACTGTCCACTCCAACACTGTTGACTCCAGCACTGTCCACTCTGTCAATGGTAGCTCCGACACTGTCCACTCCAACAATGGTAGCTCTGACACTTTCCACTCCAGCACTGTCTACCCCAAGCCTGTCCACTCCAGCACTGTCCACTGTAACACTGTCCACTCCAACACTGTTGACTCCAGCACTGTCCACTCTGACAATGGTAGCTCTGACACTCTCCACTCCAGCACTGTCTACCCCAAGCCTGTCCACTCCAGCACTGTCCACTCTAACACTGTCCACTCTAACACTGTCCATTCCAGCACTGTCCACTCCATACTATCTGCTCCAGCACTGTCCACTGTAACACTGTCCACTCCAGCACTGTCCACTCCGACAATGGGAGCTCCGACACTGTCCACTCCAGCATTGTCCACTCTAACACTGTCCACTCCAGCACTGTCCACTAGCATTGTCCACTCTAACACTGTCCACTCCAGCACTGTCCACTCCATACTGTCTGCTCTAGCACTGTCCACTCCAACACTGTCCACTCCAGCACTGTCCACTCTGACAATGGTAGCTCCGACACTGTCCACTCAAGCATTGTCCACTCCAGCACTGTCCACTGTAACACTGTCCATTCCAGCACTGTCCACTGTAACACTGTCCACTCCAACACTGTTGACTCCAGCACTGTCCACTCTGACAATGGTAGCTCCGACACTGTCCACACCAACACTGTCCACTCCAACACTGTCCATTCAAGCATTGTCCACTCCAGCACTGTCCACTCCAGCACTGTCCACTCTAGCAATGTCCACTGTAACACTGTCCACTCCAGCACTGTCCACTGTAACACTGTCCACTCCAACACTGTTGACTCCAGCACTGTCCACTCTGACAATGGTAGCTCCGACACTGTCCACTCCAACAATGGTAGCTCTGACACTTTCCACTCCAGCACTGTCTACCCCAAGCCTGTCCACTCCAGCACTGTCCACTCTAACACCGTCCACTCTACCACTGTCCATTCCAGCACTGTCCACTCCATACTATCTGCTCCAGCACTGTCCACTGTAACACTGTCCACTCCAGCATTGTCCACTCCAACACTGTCCACTCCAACACTGTTGACTCCAGCACTGTCCACTCTGACAATGGTAGCTCCGACACTGTCCACACCAACACTGTCCACTCCAACACTGTCCACTCAAGCATTGTCCACTCTAACACTGTCCACTCCAGCACTGTCCACTAGCATTGTCCACTCTAACACTGTCCACTCCAGCACTGTCCACTCCATACTGTCTGCTCCAGCACTGTCCACTCCAACACTGTTGACTCCAGCACTGTCCACTCTGTCAATGGTAGCTCCGACACTGTCCACTCCAACAATGGTAGCTCTGACACTTTCCACTCCAGCACTGTCTACCCCAAGCCTGTCCACTCCAGCACTGTCCACTCTAACACCGTCCACTCTAACACTGTCCATTCCAGCACTGTCCACTCCATACTATCTGCTCCAGCACTGTCCACTGTAACACTGTCCACTCCAGCACTGTCCACTCCGACAATGGGAGCTCCGACACTGTCCACTCCAGCATTGTCCACTCTAACACTGTCCACTCCAGCATTGTCCACCCTAACACTGTCCACTCCAGCACTGTCCACTAGCATTGTCCACTCTAACACTGTCCACTCCAGCACTGTCCACTCCGACAATGGGAGCTCCGACACTGTCCACTCCAGCATTGTCCACTCTAACACTGTCCACTCCAGCATTGTCCACCCTAACACTGTCCACTCCAGCACTGTCCACTAGCATTGTCCACTCTAACACTGTCCACTCCAGCACTGTCCACTCCATACTGTCTGCTCTAGCACTGTCCACTGTAACACTGTCCACTCCAGCACTGTCCACTCCAGCACTGTCTACCCCAAGCCTGTCCACTCCAGCACTGTCCACTCTATCACCATCCACTCTAACACTGTCCACTCCAGCACTGTCCACTCCATACTGTCTGCTCTAGCACTGTCCACTGTAACACTGTCCACTCCAGCACTGTCCACTCCAGCACTGTCCACTCTAACACTGTCCACTCCAGCACTGTCCACTCCATACTGTCTGCTCTAGCACTGTCCACTGTAACACTGTCCACTCCAGCACTGTCCACTCCAACACTGTCCACTCCGACAATGGTAGCTCCGACACTGTCCACTCCAACACTGTCCACTCCAGCATTGTCCACTCTAACACTGTCCACTCCAGCACTGTCCACTCTAGCATTGTCCACTGTAACATTGTCCACTCCAGCACTGTCCACTGTAACACTGTCCACTCCAACACTGTTGACACCAGCACTGTCCACTCTGACAATGGTAGCTCCGACACTGTCCACACCAACACTGTCCACTCCAACACTGTCCACTCCAACAATGGTAGCTCTGACACTCTCCACTCCAGCACTGTCTACCCCAAGCCTGTCCACTCCAGCACTGTCCACTCTAACACCGTCCACTCTAACACTGTCTACTCCAACACTGTTGACTCCAGCACTGTCCACTCTGACAATGGTAGCTCCGACACTGTCCACACCAACACTGTCCACTCCAACAATGGTAGCTTTGACACTCTCCACTCCAGCACTGTCTACCCCAAGCCTGTCCACTCCAGCACTGTCCACTCCATACTATCTGCTCCAGCACTGTCCACTGTAACACTGTCCACTCCAGCACTGTCCACTCCAGCACTGTCTACCCCAAGCCTGTCCACTCCAGCACTGTCCACTCTATCACCATCCACTCTAACACTGTCCACTCCAGCACTGTCCACTGTAACACTGTCCATTCCAGCACTGTCCACTGTAACACTGTCCACTCCAACACTGTTGACTCCAGCACTGTCTACTCTGACAATGGTAGCTCCGACACTGTCCACACCAACACTGTCCACTCCAACACTGTCCACTCAAGCATTGTCCACTCTAACACTGTCCACTCCAGCACTGTCCACTCTAGCATTGTCCACTGTAACACTGTCCACTCCAGCACTGTCCACTGTAACACTGTCCACTCCAACACTGTTGACTCCAGCACTGTCCACTCTGACAATGGTAGCTCCGACACTGTCCACTCCAACAATGGTAGCTCTGACACTTTCCACTCCAGCACTGTCTACCCCAAGCCTGTCCACTCCAGCACTGTCCACTCTAACACCGTCCACTCTACCACTGTCCATTCCAGCACTGTCCACTCCATACTATCTGCTCCAGCACTGTCCACTGTAACACTGTCCACTCCAGCACTGTCCACTCCAATACTGTCCACTCCAACACTGTTGACTCCAGCACTGTCCACTCTGACAATGGTAGCTCCGACACTGTCCACACCAACACTGTCCACTCCAACACTGTCCACTCAAGCATTGTCCACTCTAACACTGTCCACTCCAGCACTGTCCACTCTAGCATTGTCCACTGTAACACTGTCCACTCCAACACTGTTGACTCCAGCACTGTCCACTCTGTCAATGGTAGCTCCGACACTGTCCACTCCAACAATGGTAGCTCTGACACTTTCCACTCCAGCACTGTCTACCCCAAGCCTGTCCACTCCAGCACTGTCCACTCTAACACCGTCCACTCTAACACTGTCCATTCCAGCACTGTCCACTCCATACTATCTGCTCCAGCACTGTCCACTGTAACACTGTCCACTCCAGCACTGTCCACTCCGACAATGGGAGCTCCGACACTGTCCACTCCAGCATTGTCCACTCTAACACTGTCCACTCCAGCATTGTCCACCCTAACACTGTCCACTCCAGCACTGTCCACTAGCATTGTCCACTCTAACACTGTCCACTCCAGCACTGTCCACTCCATACTGTCTGCTCTAGCACTGTCCACTGTAACACTGTCCACTCCAGCACTGTCCACTCCAGCACTGTCCACTCTAACACTGTCCACTCCAGCACTGTCCACTAGCATTGTCCACTCTAACACTGTCCACTCCAGCACTGTCCACTCCATACTGTCTGCTCTAGCACTGTCCACTGTAACACTGTCCACTCCAGCACTGTCCACTCCGACAATGGGAGCTCCGACACTGTCCACTCCAGCATTGTCCACTCTAACACTGTCCACTCCAGCATTGTCCACCCTAACACTGTCCACTCCAGCACTGTCCACTAGCATTGTCCACTCTAACACTGTCCACTCCAGCACTGTCCACTCCATACTGTCTGCTCTAGCACTGTCCACTGTAACACTGTCCACTCCAGCACTGTCCACTCCAGCACTGTCTACCCCAAGCCTGTCCACTCCAGCACTGTCCACTCTATCACCATCCACTCTAACACTGTCCACTCCAGCACTGTCCACTCCATACTGTCTGCTCTAGCACTGTCCACTGTAACACTGTCCACTCCAGCACTGTCCACTCCAGCACTGTCCACTCTAACACTGTCCACTCCAGCACTGTCCACTCCATACTGTCTGCTCTAGCACTGTCCACTGTAACACTGTCCACTCCAGCACTGTCCACTCCAACACTGTCCACTCCGACAATGGTAGCTCCGACACTGTCCACTCCAACACTGTCCACTCCAGCATTGTCCACTCTAACACTGTCCACTCCAGCACTGTCCACTCTAGCATTGTCCACTGTAACATTGTCCACTCCAGCACTGTCCACTGTAACACTGTCCACTCCAACACTGTCCACTCTGGCAATGGTAGCTCCGACACTGTCCACTCCAACACTGTCCACTCCAGCACTGTCCACTCCGGCAATGGTAGCTCCGACACTGTCCACTCCAACACTGTCCACCAGCATTGTCCACTCTAACACTGTCCACTCCAGCACTGTCCACTAGCATTGTCCACTCTAACACTGTCCACTCCAGCACCGTCCACTCCAGCATTGTCCACTCCAGCACTGTCCACTCCAACACTGTCCACTCCAGCACTGTCCACTCCGACAATGGGAGCTCCGACACTGTCCACTCCAACACTGTCCTCTCCAGCACTGTCCACTTTAACACTGTCCACTCCAGCACTGTCCACTCTAACACTGTCCACTCCAGCACTGTCCACTCCAACACTGTCCACTCCAGCACTGTCCACTCCGACAATGGGAGCTCCGACACTGTCCACTCCAGCATTGTCCACTCTAACACCATCCACTCTAACACTGTTCTCTCCAGCACTGCCCACTCTGACAATGGTAGCTCCGACACTGTCCACTCCAACACTGTCCACTCCAGCATTGTCCGCTCTAACACTGTCCATTCCAGCACTGTCCACTCCATACTGTCTGCTCTAGCACTGTCCACTGTAACACTGTCCACTCCAACACTGTCCACTCCAGCACTGTCCACTCCGACAATGGTAGCTCCGACACTGTCCACACCAACACTGTCCACTCCAGCATTGTCCGCTCTAACACTGTCCATTCCAGCACTGTCCACTCCATACTGTCTGCTCTAGCACTGTCCACTGTAACACTGTCCACTCCAACACTGTCCACTCCAGCACTGTCCACTCCGACAATGGTAGCTCCGACACTGTCCACACCAACACTGTCCACTCCAACACTGTCCACTCAAGCATTGTCCACTCTAACACTGTCCACTCCAGCACTGTCCACTCTAGCATTGTCCACTGTAACACTGTCCACTCCAACACTGTTGACTCCAGCACTGTCCACTCTGTCAATGGTAGCTCCGACACTGTCCACTCCAACAATGGTAGCTCTGACACTTTCCACTCCAGCACTGTCTACCCCAAGCCTGTCCACTCCAGCACTGTCCACTGTAACACTGTCCACTCCAACACTGTTGACTCCAGCACTGTCCACTCTGACAATGGTAGCTCTGACACTCTCCACTCCAGCACTGTCTACCCCAAGCCTGTCCACTCCAGCACTGTCCACTCTAACACTGTCCACTCTAACACTGTCCATTCCAGCACTGTCCACTCCATACTATCTGCTCCAGCACTGTCCACTGTAACACTGTCCACTCCAGCACTGTCCACTCCGACAATGGGAGCTCCGACACTGTCCACTCCAGCATTGTCCACTCTAACACTGTCCACTCCAGCACTGTCCACTAGCATTGTCCACTCTAACACTGTCCACTCCAGCACTGTCCACTCCATACTGTCTGCTCTAGCACTGTCCACTCCAACACTGTCCACTCCAGCACTGTCCACTCTGACAATGGTAGCTCCGACACTGTCCACTCAAGCATTGTCCACTCCAGCACTGTCCACTGTAACACTGTCCATTCCAGCACTGTCCACTGTAACACTGTCCACTCCAACACTGTTGACTCCAGCACTGTCCACTCTGACAATGGTAGCTCCGACACTGTCCACACCAACACTGTCCACTCCAACACTGTCCATTCAAGCATTGTCCACTCTAACACTGTCCACTCCAGCACTGTCCACTCTAGCAATGTCCACTGTAACACTGTCCACTCCAGCACTGTCCACTGTAACACTGTCCACTCCAACACTGTTGACTCCAGCACTGTCCACTCTGACAATGGTAGCTCCGACACTGTCCACTCCAACAATGGTAGCTCTGACACTTTCCACTCCAGCACTGTCTACCCCAAGCCTGTCCACTCCAGCACTGTCCACTCTAACACCGTCCACTCTACCACTGTCCATTCCAGCACTGTCCACTCCATACTATCTGCTCCAGCACTGTCCACTGTAACACTGTCCACTCCAGCACTGTCCACTCCAACACTGTCCACTCCAACACTGTTGACTCCAGCACTGTCCACTCTGACAATGGTAGCTCCGACACTGTCCACACCAACACTGTCCACTCCAACACTGTCCACTCAAGCATTGTCCACTCTAACACTGTCCACTCCAGCACTGTCCACTAGCATTGTCCACTCTAACACTGTCCACTCCAGCACTGTCCACTCCATACTGTCTGCTCCAGCACTGTCCACTCCAACACTGTTGACTCCAGCACTGTCCACTCTGTCAATGGTAGCTCCGACACTGTCCACTCCAACAATGGTAGCTCTGACACTTTCCACTCCAGCACTGTCTACCCCAAGCCTGTCCACTCCAGCACTGTCCACTCTAACACCGTCCACTCTAACACTGTCCATTCCAGCACTGTCCACTCCATACTATCTGCTCCAGCACTGTCCACTGTAACACTGTCCACTCCAGCACTGTCCACTCCGACAATGGGAGCTCCGACACTGTCCACTCCAGCATTGTCCACTCTAACACTGTCCACTCCAGCATTGTCCACCCTAACACTGTCCACTCCAGCACTGTCCACTAGCATTGTCCACTCTAACACTGTCCACTCCAGCACTGTCCACTCCATACTGTCTGCTCCAGCACTGTCCACTGTAACACTGTCCACTCCAGCACTGTCCACTCCGACAATGGGAGCTCCGACACTGTCCACTCCAGCATTGTCCACTCTAACACTGTCCACTCCAGCATTGTCCACCCTAACACTGTCCACTCCAGCACTGTCCACTAGCATTGTCCACTCTAACACTGTCCACTCCAGCACTGTCCACTCCATACTGTCTGCTCTAGCACTGTCCACTGTAACACTGTCCACTCCAGCACTGTCCACTCCAGCACTGTCTACCCCAAGCCTGTCCACTCCAGCACTGTCCACTCTATCACCATCCACTCTAACACTGTCCACTCCAGCACTGTCCACTCCATACTGTCTGCTCTAGCACTGTCCACTGTAACACTGTCCACTCCAGCACTGTCCACTCCAGCACTGTCCACTCTAACACTGTCCACTCCAGCACTGTCCACTCCATACTGTCTGCTCTAGCACTGTCCACTGTAACACTGTCCACTCCAGCACTGTCCACTCCAACACTGTCCACTCCGACAATGGTAGCTCCGACACTGTCCACTCCAACACTGTCCACTCCAGCATTGTCCACTCTAACACTGTCCACTCCAGCACTGTCCACTCTAGCATTGTCCACTGTAACATTGTCCACTCCAGCACTGTCCACTGTAACACTGTCCACTCCAACACTGTTGACACCAGCACTGTCCACTCTGACAATGGTAGCTCCGACACTGTCCACACCAACACTGTCCACTCCAACACTGTCCACTCCAACAATGGTAGCTCTGACACTCTCCACTCCAGCACTGTCTACCCCAAGCCTGTCCACTCCAGCACTGTCCACTCTAACACCGTCCACTCTAACACTGTCTACTCCAACACTGTTGACTCCAGCACTGTCCACTCTGACAATGGTAGCTCCGACACTGTCCACACCAACACTGTCCACTCCAACAATGGTAGCTTTGACACTCTCCACTCCAGCACTGTCTACCCCAAGCCTGTCCACTCCAGCACTGTCCACTCCATACTATCTGCTCCAGCACTGTCCACTGTAACACTGTCCACTCCAGCACTGTCCACTCCAGCACTGTCTACCCCAAGCCTGTCCACTCCAGCACTGTCCACTCTATCACCATCCACTCTAACACTGTCCACTCCAGCACTGTCCACTGTAACACTGTCCATTCCAGCACTGTCCACTGTAACACTGTCCACTCCAACACTGTTGACTCCAGCACTGTCTACTCTGACAATGGTAGCTCCGACACTGTCCACACCAACACTGTCCACTCCAACACTGTCCACTCAAGCATTGTCCACTCTAACACTGTCCACTCCAGCACTGTCCACTCTAGCATTGTCCACTGTAACACTGTCCACTCCAGCACTGTCCACTGTAACACTGTCCACTCCAACACTGTTGACTCCAGCACTGTCCACTCTGACAATGGTAGCTCCGACACTGTCCACTCCAACAATGGTAGCTCTGACACTTTCCACTCCAGCACTGTCTACCCCAAGCCTGTCCACTCCAGCACTGTCCACTCTAACACCGTCCACTCTACCACTGTCCATTCCAGCACTGTCCACTCCATACTATCTGCTCCAGCACTGTCCACTGTAACACTGTCCACTCCAGCACTGTCCACTCCAATACTGTCCACTCCAACACTGTTGACTCCAGCACTGTCCACTCTGACAATGGTAGCTCCGACACTGTCCACACCAACACTGTCCACTCCAACACTGTCCACTCAAGCATTGTCCACTCTAACACTGTCCACTCCAGCACTGTCCACTCTAGCATTGTCCACTGTAACACTGTCCACTCCAACACTGTTGACTCCAGCACTGTCCACTCTGTCAATGGTAGCTCCGACACTGTCCACTCCAACAATGGTAGCTCTGACACTTTCCACTCCAGCACTGTCTACCCCAAGCCTGTCCACTCCAGCACTGTCCACTCTAACACCGTCCACTCTAACACTGTCCATTCCAGCACTGTCCACTCCATACTATCTGCTCCAGCACTGTCCACTGTAACACTGTCCACTCCAGCACTGTCCACTCCGACAATGGGAGCTCCGACACTGTCCACTCCAGCATTGTCCACTCTAACACTGTCCACTCCAGCATTGTCCACCCTAACACTGTCCACTCCAGCACTGTCCACTAGCATTGTCCACTCTAACACTGTCCACTCCAGCACTGTCCACTCCATACTGTCTGCTCTAGCACTGTCCACTGTAACACTGTCCACTCCAGCACTGTCCACTCCAGCACTGTCCACTCTAACACTGTCCACTCCAGCACTGTCCACTAGCATTGTCCACTCTAACACTGTCCACTCCAGCACTGTCCACTCCATACTGTCTGCTCTAGCACTGTCCACTGTAACACTGTCCACTCCAGCACTGTCCACTCCGACAATGGGAGCTCCGACACTGTCCACTCCAGCATTGTCCACTCTAACACTGTCCACTCCAGCATTGTCCACCCTAACACTGTCCACTCCAGCACTGTCCACTAGCATTGTCCACTCTAACACTGTCCACTCCAGCACTGTCCACTCCATACTGTCTGCTCTAGCACTGTCCACTGTAACACTGTCCACTCCAGCACTGTCCACTCCAGCACTGTCTACCCCAAGCCTGTCCACTCCAGCACTGTCCACTCTATCACCATCCACTCTAACACTGTCCACTCCAGCACTGTCCACTCCATACTGTCTGCTCTAGCACTGTCCACTGTAACACTGTCCACTCCAGCACTGTCCACTCCAGCACTGTCCACTCTAACACTGTCCACTCCAGCACTGTCCACTCCATACTGTCTGCTCTAGCACTGTCCACTGTAACACTGTCCACTCCAGCACTGTCCACTCCAACACTGTCCACTCCGACAATGGTAGCTCCGACACTGTCCACTCCAACACTGTCCACTCCAGCATTGTCCACTCTAACACTGTCCACTCCAGCACTGTCCACTCTAGCATTGTCCACTGTAACATTGTCCACTCCAGCACTGTCCACTGTAACACTGTCCACTCCAACACTGTCCACTCTGGCAATGGTAGCTCCGACACTGTCCACTCCAACACTGTCCACTCCAGCACTGTCCACTCCGGCAATGGTAGCTCCGACACTGTCCACTCCAACACTGTCCACCAGCATTGTCCACTCTAACACTGTCCACTCCAGCACTGTCCACTAGCATTGTCCACTCTAACACTGTCCACTCCAGCACCGTCCACTCCAACACTGTCCACTCCAGCACTGTCCACTCCAACACTGTCCACTCCAGCACTGTCCACTCCGACAATGGGAGCTCCGACACTGTCCACTCCAACACTGTCCTCTCCAGCACTGTCCACTTTAACACTGTCCACTCCAGCACTGTCCACTCTAACACTGTCCACTCCAGCACTGTCCACTCCAACACTGTCCACTCCAGCACTGTCCACTCCGACAATGGGAGCTCCGACACTGTCCACTCCAGCATTGTCCACTCTAACACCATCCACTCTAACACTGTTCTCTCCAGCACTGCCCACTCTGACAATGGTAGCTCCGACACTGTCCACTCCAACACTGTCCACTCCAGCATTGTCCGCTCTAACACTGTCCATTCCAGCACTGTCCACTCCATACTGTCTGCTCTAGCACTGTCCACTGTAACACTGTCCACTCCAACACTGTCCACTCCAGCACTGTCCACTCCGACAATGGTAGCTCCGACACTGTCCACACCAACACTGTCCACTCCAGCATTGTCCGCTCTAACACTGTCCATTCCAGCACTGTCCACTCCATACTGTCTGCTCTAGCACTGTCCACTGTAACACTGTCCACTCCAACACTGTCCACTCCAGCACTGTCCACTCCGACAATGGTAGCTCCGACACTGTCCACACCAACACTGTCCACTCCAACACTGTCCACTCAAGCATTGTCCACTCTAACACTGTCCACTCCAGCACTGTCCACTCTAGCATTGTCCACTGTAACACTGTCCACTCCAACACTGTTGACTCCAGCACTGTCCACTCTGTCAATGGTAGCTCCGACACTGTCCACTCCAACAATGGTAGCTCTGACACTTTCCACTCCAGCACTGTCTACCCCAAGCCTGTCCACTCCAGCACTGTCCACTGTAACACTGTCCACTCCAACACTGTTGACTCCAGCACTGTCCACTCTGACAATGGTAGCTCTGACACTCTCCACTCCAGCACTGTCTACCCCAAGCCTGTCCACTCCAGCACTGTCCACTCTAACACTGTCCACTCTAACACTGTCCATTCCAGCACTGTCCACTCCATACTATCTGCTCCAGCACTGTCCACTGTAACACTGTCCACTCCAGCACTGTCCACTCCGACAATGGGAGCTCCGACACTGTCCACTCCAGCATTGTCCACTCTAACACTGTCCACTCCAGCACTGTCCACTAGCATTGTCCACTCTAACACTGTCCACTCCAGCACTGTCCACTCCATACTGTCTGCTCTAGCACTGTCCACTCCAACACTGTCCACTCCAGCACTGTCCACTCTGACAATGGTAGCTCCGACACTGTCCACTCAAGCATTGTCCACTCCAGCACTGTCCACTGTAACACTGTCCATTCCAGCACTGTCCACTGTAACACTGTCCACTCCAACACTGTTGACTCCAGCACTGTCCACTCTGACAATGGTAGCTCCGACACTGTCCACACCAACACTGTCCACTCCAACACTGTCCATTCAAGCATTGTCCACTCTAACACTGTCCACTCCAGCACTGTCCACTCTAGCAATGTCCACTGTAACACTGTCCACTCCAGCACTGTCCACTGTAACACTGTCCACTCCAACACTGTTGACTCCAGCACTGTCCACTCTGACAATGGTAGCTCCGACACTGTCCACTCCAACAATGGTAGCTCTGACACTTTCCACTCCAGCACTGTCTACCCCAAGCCTGTCCACTCCAGCACTGTCCACTCTAACACCGTCCACTCTACCACTGTCCATTCCAGCACTGTCCACTCCATACTATCTGCTCCAGCACTGTCCACTGTAACACTGTCCACTCCAGCACTGTCCACTCCAACACTGTCCACTCCAACACTGTTGACTCCAGCACTGTCCACTCTGACAATGGTAGCTCCGACACTGTCCACACCAACACTGTCCACTCCAACACTGTCCACTCAAGCATTGTCCACTCTAACACTGTCCACTCCAGCACTGTCCACTAGCATTGTCCACTCTAACACTGTCCACTCCAGCACTGTCCACTCCATACTGTCTGCTCCAGCACTGTCCACTCCAACACTGTTGACTCCAGCACTGTCCACTCTGTCAATGGTAGCTCCGACACTGTCCACTCCAACAATGGTAGCTCTGACACTTTCCACTCCAGCACTGTCTACCCCAAGCCTGTCCACTCCAGCACTGTCCACTCTAACACCGTCCATTCTAACACTGTCCATTCCAGCACTGTCCACTCCATACTATCTGCTCCAGCACTGTCCACTGTAACACTGTCCACTCCAGCACTGTCCACTCCGACAATGGGAGCTCCGACACTGTCCACTCCAGCATTGTCCACTCTAACACTGTCCACTCCAGCATTGTCCACCCTAACACTGTCCACTCCAGCACTGTCCACTAGCATTGTCCACTCTAACACTGTCCACTCCAGCACTGTCCACTCCATACTGTCTGCTCCAGCACTGTCCACTGTAACACTGTCCACTCCAGCACTGTCCACTCCGACAATGGGAGCTCCGACACTGTCCACTCCAGCATTGTCCACTCTAACACTGTCCACTCCAGCATTGTCCACCCTAACACTGTCCACTCCAGCACTGTCCACTAGCATTGTCCACTCTAACACTGTCCACTCCAGCACTGTCCACTCCATACTGTCTGCTCTAGCACTGTCCACTGTAACACTGTCCACTCCAGCACTGTCCACTCCAGCACTGTCTACCCCAAGCCTGTCCACTCCAGCACTGTCCACTCTATCACCATCCACTCTAACACTGTCCACTCCAGCACTGTCCACTCCATACTGTCTGCTATAGCACTGTCCACTGTAACACTGTCCACTCCAGCACTGTCCACTCCAGCACTGTCCACTCTAACACTGTCCACTCCAGCACTGTCCACTCCATACTGTCTGCTCTAGCACTGTCCACTGTAACACTGTCCACTCCAGCACTGTCCACTCCAACACTGTCCACTCCGACAATAGTAGCTCCGACACTGTCCACTCCAACACTGTCCACTCCAGCATTGTCCACTCTAACACTGTCCACTCCAGCACTGTCCACTCTAGCATTGTCCACTGTAACATTGTCCACTCCAGCACTGTCCACTGTAACACTGTCCACTCCAACACTGTTGACACCAGCACTGTCCACTCTGACAATGGTAGCTCCGACACTGTCCACACCAACACTGTCCACTCCAACACTGTCCACTCCAACAATGGTAGCTCTGACACTCTCCACTCCAGCACTGTCTACCCCAAGCCTGTCCACTCCAGCACTGTCCACTCTAACACCGTCCACTCTAACACTGTCTACTCCAACACTGTTGACTCCAGCACTGTCCACTCTGACAATGGTAGCTCCGACACTGTCCACACCAACACTGTCCACTCCAACAATGGTAGCTTTGACACTCTCCACTCCAGCACTGTCTACCCCAAGCCTGTCCACTCCAGCACTGTCCACTCCATACTATCTGCTCCAGCACTGTCCACTGTAACACTGTCCACTCCAGCACTGTCCACTTCGACAATGGTAGCTCCGACACTGTCCACACCAACACTGTCCACTCCAACAATGTTAGCTCTGACACTCTCCACTCCAGCACTGTCTACCCCAAGCCTGTCCACTCCAGCACTGTCCACTCTAACACTGTCCACTCCAGCACTGTCCACTCTAGCATTGTCCACTGTAACACTGTCCACTCCAACACTGTTGACTCCAGCACTGTCCACTCTGTCAATGGTAGCTCCGACACTGTCCACTCCAACAATGGTAGCTCTGACACTTTCCACTCCAGCACTGTCTACCCCAAGCCTGTCCACTCCAGCACTGTCCACTCTAACACCGTCCACTCTAACACTGTCCATTCCAGCACTGTCCACTCCATACTATCTGCTCCAACACTGTCCACTCAAGCATTGTCCACTCTAACACTGTCCACTCCAGCACTGTCCACTCTGACAATGGTAGCTCCGACTGTCCACTCAAGCATTGTCCACTCTAACACTGTCCACTCCAGCACTGTCCACTCTAGCATTGTCCACTGTAACACTGTCCACTTCAACACTGTTGACTCCAGCACTGTCTACCCCAAGCCTGTCCACTCCAGCACTGTCCACTCTAACACCATCCACTCTACCACTGTCCATTCCAGCACTGTCCACTCCATACTATCTGCTCCAGCACTGTCCACTGTAACACTGTCCACTCCAGCACTGTCCACTCCAACACTGTCCACTCCAACACTGTTGACTCCAGCACTGTCCACTCTGACAATGGTAGCTCCGACACTGTC
Organism: Hemitrygon akajei; assembly: GCF_048418815.1. Classification (NCBI taxonomy): domain Eukaryota; kingdom Metazoa; phylum Chordata; class Chondrichthyes; order Myliobatiformes; family Dasyatidae; genus Hemitrygon; species Hemitrygon akajei. The sequence goes on along the minus strand of NC_133138.1, from coordinate 86,776,110 downwards.
CACACCAACACTGTCCACTCCAACACTGTCCACTCAAGCATTGTCCACTCTAACACTGTCCACTCCAGCACTGTCCACTCTAGCATTGTCCACTGTAACACTGTCCACTCCAACACTGTTGACTCCAGCACTGTCCACTCTGTCAATGGTAGCTCCGACACTGTCCACTCCAACAATGGTAGCTCTGACACTTTCCACTCCAGCACTGTCTACCCCAAGCCTGTCCACTCCAGCACTGTCCACTCTAAAACCGTCCACTCTAACACTGTCCATTCCAGCACTGTCCACTCCATACTATCTGCTCCAGCACTGTCCACTGTAACACTGTCCACTCCAGCACTGTCCACTCCGACAATGGGAGCTCCGACACTGTCCACTCCAGCATTGTCCACTCTAACACTGTCCACTCCAGCATTGTCCACCCTAACACTGTCCACTCCAGCACTGTCCACTAGCATTGTCCACTCTAACACTGTCCACTCCAGCACTGTCCACTCCATACTGTCTGCTCTAGCACTGTCCACTGTAACACTGTCCACTCCAGCACTGTCCACTCCAGCACTGTCTACCCCAAGCCTGTCCACTCCAGCACTGTCCACTCTATCACCATCCACTCTAACACTGTCCACTCCAGCACTGTCCACTCCATACTGTCTGCTCTAGCACTGTCCACTGTAACACTGTCCACTCCAGCACTGTCCACTCCAGCACTGTCCACTCTAACACTGTCCACTCCAGCACTGTCCACTCCATACTGTCTGCTCTAGCACTGTCCACTGTAACACTGTCCACTCCAGCACTGTCCACTCCAACACTGTCCACTCCGACAATGGTAGCTCCGACACTGTCCACTCCAACACTGTCCACTCCAGCATTGTCCACTCTAACACTGTCCACTCCAGCACTGTCCACTCTAGCATTGTCCACTGTAACATTGTCCACTCCAGCACTGTCCACTGTAACACTGTCCACTCCAACACTGTTGACACCAGCACTGTCCACTCTGACAATGGTAGCTCCGACACTGTCCACACCAACACTGTCCACTCCAACACTGTCCACTCCAACAATGGTAGCTCTGACACTCTCCACTCCAGCACTGTCTACCCCAAGCCTGTCCACTCCAGCACTGTCCACTCTAACACCGTCCACTCTAACACTGTCTACTCCAACACTGTTGACTCCAGCACTGTCCACTCTGACAATGGTAGCTCCGACACTGTCCACACCAACACTGTCCACTCCAACAATGGTAGCTTTGACACTCTCCACTCCAGCACTGTCTACCCCAAGCCTGTCCACTCCAGCACTGTCCACTCCATACTATCTGCTCCAGCACTGTCCACTGTAACACTGTCCACTCCAGCACTGTCCACTTCGACAATGGTAGCTCCGACACTGTCCACACCAACACTGTCCACTCCAACAATGTTAGCTCTGACACTCTCCACTCCAGCACTGTCTACCCCAAGCCTGTCCACTCCAGCACTGTCCACTCTAACACTGTCCACTCCAGCACTGTCCACTCTAGCATTGTCCACTGTAACACTGTCCACTCCAACACTGTTGACTCCAGCACTGTCCACTCTGTCAATGGTAGCTCCGACACTGTCCACTCCAACAATGGTAGCTCTGACACTTTCCACTCCAGCACTGTCTACCCCAAGCCTGTCCACTCCAGCACTGTCCACTCTAACACCGTCCACTCTAACACTGTCCATTCCAGCACTGTCCACTCCATACTATCTGCTCCAGCACTGTCCACTGTAACACTGTCCACTCCAGCACTGTCCACTCCGACAATGGGAGCTCCGACACTGTCCACTCCAGCATTGTCCACTCTAACACTGTCCACTCCAGCATTGTCCACCCTAACACTGTCCACTCCAGCACTGTCCACTAGCATTGTCCACTCTAACACTGTCCACTCCAGCACTGTCCACTCCATACTGTCTGCTCTAGCACTGTCCACTGTAACACTGTCCACTCCAGCACTGTCCACTCCAGCACTGTCCACTCCAACACTGTCCACCAGCATTGTCCACTCTAACACTGTCCACTCCAGCACTGTCCACTAGCATTGTCCACTCTAACACTGTCCACTCCAGCACCGTCCACTCCAACACTGTCCACTCCAGCACTGTCCACTCCGACAATGGGAGCTCCGACACTGTCCACTCCAACACTGTCCACTCCAGCACTGTCCACTTTAACACTGTCCACTCCAGCACTGTCCACTCTAACACTGTCCACTCCAGCACTGTCCACTCCAACACTGTCCACTCCAGCACTGTCCACTCCGACAATGGGAGCTCCGACACTGTCCACTCCAGCATTGTCCACTCTAACACCATCCACTCTAACACTGTCCACTCCAGCACTGCCCACTCTGACAATGGTAGCTCCGACACTGTCCACTCCAACACTGTCCACTCCAGCATTGTCCGCTCTAACACTGTCCATTCCAGCACTGTCCACTCCATACTGTCTGCTCTAGCACTGTCCACTGTAACACTGTCCACTCCAACACTGTCCACTCCAGCACTGTCCACTCCGACAATGGTAGCTCCGACACTGTCCACACCAACACTGTCCACTCCAGCATTGTCCGCTCTAACACTGTCCATTCCAGCACTGTCCACTCCATACTGTCTGCTCTAGCACTGTCCACTGTAACACTGTCCACTCCAACACTGTCCACTCCAGCACTGTCCACTCCGACAATGGTAGCTCCGACACTGTCCACACCAACACTGTCCACTCCAACACTGTCCACTCAAGCATTGTCCACTCTAACACTGTCCACTCCAGCACTGTCCACTCTAGCATTGTCCACTGTAACACTGTCCACTCCAGCACTGTCCACTGTAACACTGTCCACTCCAACACTGTTGACTCCAGCACTGTCCACTCTGACAATGGTAGCTCCGACACTGTCCACACCAACACTGTCCACTCCAACACTGTCCACTCCAACAATGGTAGCTCTGACCCTCTCCACTCCAGCACTGTCTACCCCAAGCCTGTCCACTCCAGCACTGTCCACTCTAACACTGTCCACTCTAACACTGTCCATTCCAGCACTGTCCACTCCATACTATCTGCTCCAGCACTGTCCACTGTAACACTGTCCACTCCAGCACTGTCCACTCCGACAATGGGAGCTCCGACACTGTCCACTCCAGCATTGACCACTCTAACACTGTCCACTCCAGCACTGTCCACTAGCATTGTCCACTCTAACACTGTCCACTCCAGCACTGTCCACTCCATACTGTCTGCTCTAGCACTGTCCACTGTAACACTGTCCACTCCAACACTGTCCACTCCAGCACTGTCCACTCTGACAATGGTAGCTCCGACTGTCCACTCAAGCATTGTCCACTCTAACACTGTCCACTCCAGCACTGTCCACTCTAGCATTGTCCACTGTAACACTGTCCACTCCAACACTGTTGACTCCAGCACTGTCTACCCCAAGCCTGTCCACTCCAGCACTGTCCACTCTAACACCGTCCACTCTACCACTGTCCATTCCAGCACTGTCCACTCCATACTATCTGCTCCAGCACTGTCCACTGTAACACTGTCCACTCCAGCACTGTCCACTCCAACACTGTCCACTCCAACACTGTTGACTCCAGCACTGTCCACTCTGACAATGGTAGCTCCGACACTGTCCACACCAACACTGTCCACTCCAACACTGTCCACTCAAGCATTGTCCACTCTAACACTGTCCACTCCAGCACTGTCCACTCTAGCATTGTCCACTGTAACACTGTCCACTCCAACACTGTTGACTCCAGCACTGTCCACTCTGTCAATGGTAGCTCCGACACTGTCCACTCCAACAATGGTAGCTCTGACACTTTCCACTCCAGCACTGTCTACCCCAAGCCTGTCCACTCCAGCACTGTCCACTCTAAAACCGTCCACTCTAACACTGTCCATTCCAGCACTGTCCACTCCATACTATCTGCTCCAGCACTGTCCACTGTAACACTGTCCACTCCAGCACTGTCCACTCCGACAATGGGAGCTCCGACACTGTCCACTCCAGCATTGTCCACTCTAACACTGTCCACTCCAGCATTGTCCACCCTAACACTGTCCACTCCAGCACTGTCCACTAGCATTGTCCACTCTAACACTGTCCACTCCAGCACTGTCCAATCCATACTGTCTGCTCTAGCACTGTCCACTGTAACACTGTCCACTCCAGCACTGTCCACTCCAGCACTGTCTACCCCAAGCCTGTCCACTCCAGCACTGTCCACTCTATCACCATCCACTCTAACACTGTCCACTCCAGCACTGTCCACTCCATACTGTCTGCTCTAGCACTGTCCACTGTAACACTGTCCACTCCAGCACTGTCCACTCCAGCACTGTCCACTCCAGCACTGTCCACTCCATACTGTCTGCTCTAGCACTGTCCACTGTAACACTGTCCACTCCAGCACTGTCCACTCCAACACTGTCCACTCCGACAATGGTAGCTCCGACACTGTCCACTCCAACACTGTCCACTCCAGCATTGTCCACTCTAACACTGTCCACTCCAGCACTGTCCACTCTAGCATTGTCCACTGTAACACTGTCCACTCCAGCACTGTCCACTGTAACACTGTCCACTCCAACACTGTTGACACCAGCACTGTCCACTCTGACAATGGTAGCTCCGACACTGTCCACACCAACACTGTCCACTCCAACACTGTCCACTCCAACAATGGTAGCTCTGACACTCTCCACTCCAGCACTGTCTACCCCAAGCCTGTCCACTCCAGCACTGTCCACTCTAACACCGTCCACTCTAACACTGTCTACTCCAACACTGTTGACTCCAGCACTGTCCACTCTGACAATGGTAGCTCCGACACTGTCCACACCAACACTGTCCACTCCAACAATGGTAGCTTTGACACTCTCCACTCCAGCACTGTCTACCCCAAGCCTGTCCACTCCAGGACTGTCCACTCCATACTATCTGCTCCAGCACTGTCCACTGTAACACTGTCCACTCCAGCACTGTCCACTTCGACAATGGTAGCTCCGACACTGTCCACACCAACACTGTCCACTCCAACAATGTTAGCTCTGACACTCTCCACTCCAGCACTGTCTACCCCAAGCCTGTCCACTCCAGCACTGTCCACTCTAACACCGTCCACTCCAGCACTGTCCATTCCAGCACTGTCCACTCCATACTATCTGCTCCAGCACTGTCCACTGTAACACTGTCCACTCCGACAATGGGAGCTCCGACACTGTCCACTCCAGCACTGTCCACTCTGGCAATGGTAGCTCCGACACTGTCCACTCCAACACTGTCCACTCCAGCACTGTCCACTCCGGCAATGTTAGCTACGACACTGTCCACTCCAACACTGTCCACCAGCATTGTCCACTCTAACACTGTCCACTCCAGCACTGTCCACTAGCATTGTCCACTCTAACACTGTCCACTCCAGCACCGTCCACTCCAACACTGTCCACTCCAGCACTGTCCACTCCGACAATGGGAGCTCCGACACTGTCCACTCCAACACTGTCCACTCCAGCACTGTCCACTTTAACACTGTCCACTCCAGCACTGTCCACTCCAACAATGGTAGATTTGACACTCTCCACTCCAGCACTGTCTACCCCAAGCCTGTCCACTCCATACTATCTGCTCCAGCACTGTCCACTGTAACACTGTCCACTCCAGCACTGTCCACTTCGACAATGGTAGCTCCGACACTGTCCACACCAACACTGTCCACTCCAACAATGTTAGCTCTGACACTCTCCACTCCAGCACTGTCTACCCCAAGCCTGTCCACTCCAGCACTGTCCACTCTAACACCGTCCACTCTAACACTGTCCATTCCAGCACAGTCCACTCCATACTATCTTCTCCAGCACTGTCCACTGTAACACTGTCCACTCCGACAATGGGAGCTCCGACACTGTCCACTCCAGCACTGTCCACTCTGGCAATGGTAGCTCCGACACTGTCCACTCCAACACTGTCCACTCCAGCACTGTCCACTCCGGCAATGGTAGCTCCGACACTGTCCACTCCAACACTGTCCACCAGCATTGTCCACTCTAACACTGTCCACTCCAGCACTGTCCACTAGCATTGTCCACTCTAACACTGTCCACTCCAGCACCGTCCACTCCAACACTGTCCACTCCAGCACTGTCCACTCCGACAATGGGAGCTCCGACACTGTCCACTCCAACACTGTCCACTCCAGCACTGTCCACTTTAACACTGTCCACTCCAGCACTGTCCACTCTAACACTGTCCACTCCAGCACTGTCCACTCCAACACTGTCCACTCCAGCACTGTCCACTCCGACAATGGGAGCTCCGACACTGTCCACTCCAGCATTGTCCACTCTAACACCATCCACTCTAACACTGTCCACTCCAGCACTGCCCACTCTGACAATGGTAGCTCCGACACTGTCCACTCCAACACTGTCCACTCCAGCATTGTCCGCTCTAACACTGTCCATTCCAGCACTGTCCACTCCATACTGTCTGCTCTAGCACTGTCCACTGTAACACTGTCCACTCCAACACTGTCCACTCCAGCACTGTCCACTCCGACAATGGTAGCTCCGACACTGTCCACACCAACACTGTCCACTCCAGCATTGTCCGCTCTAACACTGTCCATTCCAGCACTGTCCACTCCATACTGTCTGCTCTAGCACTGTCCACTGTAACACTGTCCACTCCAACACTGTCCACTCCAGCACTGTCCACTCCGACAATGGTAGCTCCGACACTGTCCACACCAACACTGTCCACTCCAACACTGTCCACTCAAGCATTGTCCACTCTAACACTGTCCACTCCAGCACTGTCCACTCTAGCATTGTCCACTGTAACACTGTCCACTCCAGCACTGTCCACTGTAACACTGTCCACTCCAACACTGTTGACTCCAGCACTGTCCACTCTGACAATGGTAGCTCCGACACTGTCCACACCAACACTGTCCACTCCAACACTGTCCACTCCAACAATGGTAGCTCTGACACTCTCCACTCCAGCACTGTCTACCCCAAGCCTGTCCACTCCAGCACTGTCCACTCTAACACTGTCCACTCTAACACTGTCCATTCCAGCACTGTCCACTCCATACTATCTGCTCCAGCACTGTCCACTGTAACACTGTCCACTCCAGCACTGTCCACTCCGACAATGGGAGCTCCGACACTGTCCACTCCAGCATTGACCACTCTAACACTGTCCACTCCAGCACTGTCCACTAGCATTGTCCACTCTAACACTGTCCACTCCAGCACTGTCCACTCCATACTGTCTGCTCTAGCACTGTCCACTGTAACACTGTCCACTCCAACACTGTCCACTCCAGCACTGTCCACTCTGACAATGGTAGCTCCGACTGTCCACTCAAGCATTGTCCACTCTAACACTGTCCACTCCAGCACTGTCCACTCTAGCATTGTCCACTGTAACACTGTCCACTCCAACACTGTTGACTCCAGCACTGTCTACCCCAAGCCTGTCCACTCCAGCACTGTCCACTCTAACACCGTCCACTCTACCACTGTCCATTCCAGCACTGTCCACTCCATACTATCTGCTCCAGCACTGTCCACTGTAACACTGTCCACTCCAGCACTGTCCACTCCAACACTGTCCACTCCAACACTGTTGACTCCAGCACTGTCCACTCTGACAATGGTAGCTCCGACACTGTCCACACCAACACTGTCCACTCCAACACTGTCCACTCAAGCATTGTCCACTCTAACACTGTCCACTCCAGCACTGTCCACTCTAGCATTGTCCACTGTAACACTGTCCACTCCAACACTGTTGACTCCAGCACTGTCCACTCTGTCAATGGTAGCTCCGACACTGTCCACTCCAACAATGGTAGCTCTGACACTTTCCACTCCAGCACTGTCTACCCCAAGCCTGTCCACTCCAGCACTGTCCACTCTAAAACCGTCCACTCTAACACTGTCCATTCCAGCACTGTCCACTCCATACTATCTGCTCCAGCACAGTCCACTGTAACACTGTCCACTCCAGCACTGTCCACTCCGACAATGGGAGCTCCGACACTGTCCACTCCAGCATTGTCCACTCTAACACTGTCCACTCCAGCATTGTCCACCCTAACACTGTCCACTCCAGCACTGTCCACTAGCATTGTCCACTCTAACACTGTCCACTCCAGCACTGTCCACTCCATACTGTCTGCTCTAGCACTGTCCACTGTAACACTGTCCACTCCAGCACTGTCCACTCCAGCACTGTCTACCCCAAGCCTGTCCACTCCAGCACTGTCCACTCTATCACCATCCACTCTAACACTGTCCACTCCAGCACTGTCCACTCCATACTGTCTGCTCTAGCACTGTCCACTGTAACACTGTCCACTCCAGCACTGTCCACTCCAGCACTGTCCACTCCAGCACTGTCCACTCCATACTGTCTGCTCTAGCACTGTCCACTGTAACACTGTCCACTCCAGCACTGTCCACTCCAACACTGTCCACTCCGACAATGGTAGCTCCGACACTGTCCACTCCAACACTGTCCACTCCAGCATTGTCCACTCTAACACTGTCCACTCCAGCACTGTCCACTCTAGCATTGTCCACTGTAACACTGTCCACTCCAGCACTGTCCACTGTAACACTGTCCACTCCAACACTGTTGACACCAGCACTGTCCACTCTGACAATGGTAGCTCCGACACTGTCCACACCAACACTGTCCACTCCAACACTGTCCACTCCAACAATGGTAGCTCTGACACTCTCCACTCCAGCACTGTCTACCCCAAGCCTGTCCACTCCAGCACTGTCCACTCTAACACCGTCCACTCTAACACTGTCTACTCCAACACTGTTGACTCCAGCACTGTCCACTCTGACAATGGTAGCTCCGACACTGTCCACACCAACACTGTCCACTCCAAGAATGGTAGCTTTGAACTCTCCACTCCAGCACTGTCTACCCCAAGCCTGTCCACTCCAGGACTGTCCACTCCATACTATCTGCTCCAGCACTGTCCACTGTAACACTGTCCACTCCAGCACTGTCCACTTCGACAATGGTAGCTCCGACACTGTCCACACCAACACTGTCCACTCCAACAATGTTAGCTCTGACACTCTCCACTCCAGCACTGTCTACCCCAAGCCTGTCCACTCCAGCACTGTCCACTCTAACACCGTCCACTCCAGCACTGTCCATTCCAGCACTGTCCACTCCATACTATCTGCTCCAGCACTGTCCACTGTAACACTGTCCACTCCGACAATGGGAGCTCCGACACTGTCCACTCCAGCACTGTCCACTCTGGCAATGGTAGCTCCGACACTGTCCACTCCAACACTGTCCACTCCAGCACTGTCCACTCCGGCAATGTTAGCTACGACACTGTCCACTCCAACACTGTCCACCAGCATTGTCCACTCTAACACTGTCCACTCCAGCACTGTCCACTAGCATTGTCCACTCTAACACTGTCCACTCCAGCACCGTCCACTCCAACACTGTCCACTCCAGCACTGTCCACTCCGACAATGGGAGCTCCGACACTGTCCACTCCAACACTGTCCACTCCAGCACTGTCCACTTTAACACTGTCCACTCCAGCACTGTCCACTCTAACACTGTCCACTCTAGCACTGTCCACTCCAACACTGTCCACTCCAGCACTGTCCACTCCGACAATGGGAGCTCCGACACTGTCCACTCCAGCATTGTCCACTCTAACACCATCCACTCTAACACTGTCCACTCCAGCACTGCCCACTCTGACAATGGTAGCTCCGACACTGTCCACTCCAACACTGTCCACTCCAGCATTGTCCGCTCTAACACTGTCCATTCCAGCACTGTCCACTCCATACTGTCTGCTCTAGCACTGTCCACTGTAACACTGTCCACTCCAACACTGTCCACTCCAGCACTGTCCACTCCGACAATGGTAGCTCCGACACTGTCCACACCAACACTGTCCACTCCAACACTGTCCACTCAAGCATTGTCCACTCTAACACTGTCCACTCCAGCACTGTCCACTCTAGCATTGTCCACTGTAACACTGTCCACTCCAGCACTGTCCACTGTAACACTGTCCACTCCAACACTGTTGACTCCAGCACTGTCCACTCTGACAATGGTAGCTCCGACACTGTCCACACCAACACTGTCCACTCCAACACTGTCCACTCCAACAATGGTAGCTCTGACACTCTCCACTCCAGCACTGTCTACCCCAAGCCTGTCCACTCCAGCACTGTCCACTCTAACACTGTCCACTCTAACACTGTCCATTCCAGCACTGTCCACTCCATACTATCTGCTCCAGCACTGTCCACTGTAACACTGTCCACTCCAGCACTGTCCACTCCGACAATGGGAGCTCCGACACTGTCCACTCCAGCATTGTCCACTCTAACACTGTCCACTCCAGCACTGTCCACTAGCATTGTCCACTCTAACACTGTCCACTCCAACACTGTCCACTCCATACTGTCTGCTCTAGCACTGTCCACTGTAACACTGTCCACTCCAACACTGTCCACTCCAGCACTGTCCACTCTGACAATGGTAGCTCCGACACTGTCCACTCAAGCATTGTCCACTCCAGCACTGTCCACTGTAACACTGTCCATTCCAGCACTGTCCACTGTAACACTGTCCACTCCAACACTGTTGACTCCAGCACTGTCCACTCTGACAATGGTAGCTCCGACACTGTCCACACCAACACTGTCCACTCCAACACTGTCCACTCAAGCATTGTCCACTCTAACACTGTCCACTCCAGCACTGTCCACTCTGACAATGGTAGCTCCGACTGTCCACTCAAGCATTGTCCTCTCTAACACTGTCCACTCCAGCACTGTCCACTCTAGCATTGTCCACTGTAACACTGTCCACTCCAACACTGTTGACTCCAGCACTGTCTACCCCAAGCCTGTCCACTCCAGCACTGTCCACTCTAACACCGTCCACTCTACCACTGTCCATTCCAGCACTGTCCACTCCATACTATCTGCTCCAGCACTGTCCACTGTAACACTGTCCACTCCAGCACTGTCCACTCCAACACTGTCCACTCCAACACTGTTGACTCCAGCACTGTCCACTCTGACAATGGTAGCTCCGACACTGTCCACACCAACACTGTCCACTCCAACACTGTCCACTCAAGCATTGTCCACTCTAACACTGTCCACTCCAGCACTGTCCACTCTAGCATTGTCCACTGTAACACTGTCCACTCCAACACTGTTGACTCCAGCACTGTCTACCCCAAGCCTGTCCACTCCAGCACTGTCCACTCTAACACCGTCCACTCTACCACTGTCCATTGCAGCACTGTCCACTCCATACTATCTGCTCCAGCACTGTCCACTGTAACACTGTCCACTCCAGCACTGTCCACTCCAACACTGTCCACTCCAACACTGTTGACTCCAGCACTGTCCACTCTGACAATGGTAGCTCCGACACTGTCCACACCAACACTGTCCACTCCAACACTGTCCACTCAAGCATTGTCCACTCTAACACTGTCCACTCCAGCACTGTCCACTCTAGCATTGTCCACTGTAACACTGTCCACTCCAACACTGTTGACTCCAGCACTGTCCACTCTGTCAATGGTAGCTCCGACACTGTCCACTCCAACAATGGTAGCTCTGACACTTTCCACTCCAGCACTGTCTACCCCAAGCCTGTCCACTCCAGCACTGTCCACTCTAAAACCGTCCACTCTAACACTGTCCATTCCAGCACTGTCCACTCCATACTATCTGCTCCAGCACTGTCCACTGTAACACTGTCCACTCCAGCACTGTCCACTCCGACAATGGGAGCTCCGACACTGTCCACTCCAGCATTGTCCACTCTAACACTGTCCACTCCAGCATTGTCCACCCTAACACTGTCCACTCCAGCACTGTCCACTAGCATTGTCCACTCTAACACTGTCCACTCCAGCACTGTCCACTCCATACTGTCTGCTCTAGCACTGTCCACTGTAACACTGTCCACTCCAGCACTGTCTACCCCAAGCCTGTCCACTCCAGCACTGTCCACTCTATCACCATCCACTCTAACACTGTCCACTCCAGCACTATCCACTCCATACTGTCTGCTCTAGCACTGTCCACTGTAACACTGTCCACTCCAGCACTGTCCACTCCAGCACTGTCCACTCTAACACTGTCCACTCCAGCACTGTCCACTCCATACTGTCTGCTCTAGCACTGTCCACTGTAACACTGTCCACTCCAGCACTGTCCACTCCAACACTGTCCACTCCGACAATGGTAGCTCCGACACTGTCCACACCAACACTGTCCACTCCAACAATGTTAGCTCTGACACTCTCCACTCCAGCACTGTCTACCCCAAGCCTGTCCACTCCAGCACTGTCCACTCTAACACTGTCCACTCCAGCACTGTCCATTCCAGCACTGTCCACTCCATACTATCTGCTCCAGCACTGTCCACTGTAACACTGTCCACTCCGACAATGGGAGCTCCGACACTGTCCACTCCAGCACTGTCCACTCTGGCAATGGTAGCTCCGACACTGTCCACTCCAACACTGTCCACTCCAGCACTGTCCACTCCGGCAATGTTAGCTCCGACACTGTCCACTCCAACACTGTCCACCAGCATTGTCCACTCTAACACTGTCCACTCCAGCACTGTCCACTAGCATTGTCCACTCTAACACTGTCCACTCCAGCACCGTCCACTCCAACACTGTCCACTCCAGCACTGCCCACTCCAACACTGTCCACTCCAGCACTGTCCACTCCGACAATGGGAGCTCCGACACTGTCCACTCCAACACTGTCCACTCCAGCACTGTCCACTTTAACACTGTCCACTCCAGCACTGTCCACTCTAACACTGTCCACTCCAGCACTGTCCACTCCAACACTGTCCACTCCAGCACTGTCCACTCCGACAATGGGAGCTCCGACACTGTCCACTCCAGCATTGTCCACTCTAACACCATCCACTCTAACACTGTCCACTCCAGCACTGCCCACTCTGACAATGGTAGCTCCGACACTGTCCACTCCAACACTGTCCACTCCAGCATTGTCCGCTCTAACACTGTCCATTCCAGCACTGTCCACTCCATACTGTCTGCTCTAGCACTGTCCACTGTAACACGGTCCACTCCAACACTGTCCACTCCAGCACTGTCCACTCCGACAATGGTAGCTCCGACACTGTCCACACCAACACTGTCCACTCCAGCATTGTCCGCTCTAACACTGTCCATTCCAGCACTGTCCACTCCATACTGTCTGCTCTAGCACTGTCCACTGTAACACTGTCCACTCCAACACTGTCCACTCCAGCACTGTCCACCCCGACAATGGTAGCTCCGACACTGTCCACACCAACACTGTCCACTCCAACACTGTCCACTCAAGCATTGTCCACTCTAACACTGTCCACTCCAGCACTGTCCACTCCAGCATTGTCCACTGTAACACTGTCCACTCCAGCACTGTCCACTGTAACACTGTCCACTCCAACACTGTTGACTCCAGCACTGTCCACTCTGACAATGGTAGCTCCGACACTGTCCACACCAACACTGTCCACTCCAACACTGTCCACTCAAGCATTGTCCACTCTAACACTGTCCACTCCAGCACTGTCCACTCTGACAATGGTAGCTCCGACTGTCCACTCAAGCATTGTCCACTCTAACACTGTCCACTCCAGCACTGTCCACTCTAGCATTGTCCACTGTAACACTGTCCACTCCAACACTGTTGACTCCAGCACTGTCTACCCCAAGCCTGTCCACTCCAGCACTGTCCACTCTAACACCGTCCACTCTACCACTGTCCATTCCAGCACTGTCCACTCCATACTATCTGCTCCAGCACTGTCCACTGTAACACTGTCCACTCCAGCACTGTCCACTCCAACACTGTCCACTCCAACACTGTTGACTCCAGCACTGTCCACTCTGACAATGGTAGCTCCGACACTGTCCACACCAACACTGTCCACTCCAACACTGTCCACTCAAGCATTGTCCACTCTAACACTGTCCACTCCAGCACTGTCCACTCTAGCATTGTCCACTGTAACACTGTCCACTCCAACACTGTTGACTCCAGCACTGTCCACTCTGTCAATGGTAGCTCCGACACTGTCCACTCCAACAATGGTAGCTCTGACACTTTCCACTCCAGCACTGTCTACCCCAAGCCTGTCCACTCCAGCACTGTCCACTCTAAAACCGTCCACTCTAACACTGTCCATTCCAGCACTGTCCACTCCATACTATCTGCTCCAGCACTGTCCACTGTAACACTGTCCACTCCGACAATGGGAGCTCCGACACTGTCCACTCCAGCATTGTCCACTCTAACACTGTCCACTCCAGCATTGTCCACCCTAACACTGTCCACTCCAGCACTGTCCACTAGCATTGTCCACTCTAACACTGTCCACTCCAGCACTGTCCACTCCATACTGTCTGCTCTAGCACTGTCCACTGTAACACTGTCCACTCCAGCACTGTCCACTCCAGCACTGTCTACCCCAAGCCTGTCCACTCCAGCACTGTCCACTCTATCACCATCCACTCTAACACTGTCCACTCCAGCACTGTCCACTCCATACTGTCTGCTCTAGCACTGTCCACTGTAACACTGTCCACTCCAACACTGTCCACTCCAGCACTGTCCACTCTGACAATGGTAGCTCCGACACTGTCCACTCAAGCATTGTCCACTCCAGCACTGTCCACTGTAACACTGTCCATTCCAGCACTGTCCACTGTAACACTGTCCACTCCAACACTGTTGACTCCAGCACTGTCCACTCTGACAATGGTAGCTCCGACACTGTCCACACCAACACTGTCCACTCCAACACTGTCCACTCAAGCATTGTCCACTCTAACACTGTCCACTCCAGCACTGTCCACTCTGACAATGGTAGCTCCGACTGTCCACTCAAGCATTGTCCTCTCTAACACTGTCCACTCCAGCACTGTCCACTCTAGCATTGTCCACTGTAACACTGTCCACTCCAACACTGTTGACTCCAGCACTGTCTACCCCAAGCCTGTCCACTCCAGCACTGTCCACTCTAACACCGTCCACTCTACCACTGTCCATTCCAGCACTGTCCACTCCATACTATCTGCTCCAGCACTGTCCACTGTAACACTGTCCACTCCAGCACTGTCCACTCCAACACTGTCCACTCCAACACTGTTGACTCCAGCACTGTCCACTCTGACAATGGTAGCTCCGACACTGTCCACACCAACACTGTCCACTCCAACACTGTCCACTCAAGCATTGTCCACTCTAACACTGTCCACTCCAGCACTGTCCACTCTAGCATTGTCCACTGTAACACTGTCCACTCCAACACTGTTGACTCCAGCACTGTCCACTCTGTCAATGGTAGCTCCGACACTGTCCACTCCAACAATGGTAGCTCTGACACTTTCCACTCCAGCACTGTCTACCCCAAGCCTGTCCACTCCAGCACTGTCCACTCTAAAACCGTCCACTCTAACACTGTCCACTCCAGCACTGTCCACTAGCATTGTCCACTCTAACACTGTCCACTCCAGCACCGTCCACTCCAACACTGTCCACTCCAGCACTGCCCACTCCAACACTGTCCACTCCAGCACTGTCCACTCCGACAATGGGAGCTCCGACACTGTCCACTCCAACACTGTCCACTCCAGCACTGTCCACTTTAACACTGTCCACTCCAGCACTGTCCACTCTAACACTGTCCACTCCAGCACTGTCCACTCCAACACTGTCCACTCCAGCACTGTCCACTCCGACAATGGGAGCTCCGACACTGTCCACTCCAGCATTGTCCACTCTAACACCATCCACTCTAACACTGTCCACTCCAGCACTGCCCACTCTGACAATGGTAGCTCCGACACTGTCCACTCCAACACTGTCCACTCCAGCATTGTCCGCTCTAACACTGTCCATTCCAGCACTGTCCACTCCATACTGTCCACTCCAGCACTGTCCACTCTAACACCGTCCACTCTACCACTGTCCATTCCAGCACTGTCCACTCCGTACTATCTGCTCCAGCACTGTCCACTGTAACACTGTCCACTCCAGCACTGTCCACTCCAACACTGTCCACTCCAACACTGTTGACTCCAGCACTGTCCACTCTGACAATGGTAGCTCCGACACTGTCCACACCAACACTGTCCACTCCAACACTGTCCACTCAAGCATTGTCCACTCTAACACTGTCCACTCCAGCACTGTCCACTCTAGCATTGTCCACTGTAACACTGTCCACTCCAACACTGTTGACTCCAGCACTGTCCACTCTGTCAATGGTAGCTCCGACACTGTCCACTCCAACAATGGTAGCTCTGACACTTTCCACTCCAGCACTGTCTACCCCAAGCCTGTCCACTCCAGCACTGTCCACTCTAAAACCGTCCACTCTAACACTGTCCATTCCAGCACTGTCCACTCCATACTATCTGCTCCAGCACTGTCCACTGTAACACTGTCCACTCCGACAATGGGAGCTCCGACACTGTCCACTCCAGCATTGTCCACTCTAACACTGTCCACTCCAGCATTGTCCACCCTAACACTGTCCACTCCAGCACTGTCCACTAGCATTGTCCACTCTAACACTGTCCACTCCAGCACTGTCCACTCCATACTGTCTGCTCTAGCACTGTCCACTGTAACACTGTCCACTCCAGCACTGTCCACTCCAGCACTGTCTACCCCAAGCCTGTCCACTCCAGCACTGTCCACTCTATCACCATCCACTCTAACACTGTCCACTCCAGCACTGTCCACTCCATACTGTCTGCTCTAGCACTGTCCACTGTAACACTGTCCACTCCAACACTGTCCACTCCAGCACTGTCCACTCTGACAATGGTAGCTCCGACACTGTCCACTCAAGCATTGTCCACTCCAGCACTGTCCACTGTAACACTGTCCATTCCAGCACTGTCCACTGTAACACTGTCCACTCCAACACTGTTGACTCCAGCACTGTCCACTCTGACAATGGTAGCTCCGACACTGTCCACACCAACACTGTCCACTCCAACACTGTCCACTCAAGCATTGTCCACTCTAACACTGTCCACTCCAGCACTGTCCACTCTGACAATGGTAGCTCCGACTGTCCACTCAAGCATTGTCCTCTCTAACACTGTCCACTCCAGCACTGTCCACTCTAGCATTGTCCACTGTAACACTGTCCACTCCAACACTGTTGACTCCAGCACTGTCTACCCCAAGCCTGTCCACTCCAGCACTGTCCACTCTAACACCGTCCACTCTACCACTGTCCATTCCAGCACTGTCCACTCCATACTATCTGCTCCAGCACTGTCCACTGTAACACTGTCCACTCCAGCACTGTCCACTCCAACACTGTCCACTCCAACACTGTTGACTCCAGCACTGTCCACTCTGACAATGGTAGCTCCGACACTGTCCACACCAACACTGTCCACTCCAACACTGTCCACTCAAGCATTGTCCACTCTAACACTGTCCACTCCAGCACTGTCCACTCTAGCATTGTCCACTGTAACACTGTCCACTCCAACACTGTTGACTCCAGCACTGTCCACTCTGTCAATGGTAGCTCCGACACTGTCCACTCCAACAATGGTAGCTCTGACACTTTCCACTCCAGCACTGTCTACCCCAAGCCTGTCCACTCCAGCACTGTCCACTCTAAAACCGTCCACTCTAACACTGTCCATTCCAGCACTGTCCACTCCATACTATCTGCTCCAGCACTGTCCACTGTAACACTGTCCACTCCAGCACTGTCCACTCCGACAATGGGAGCTCCGACACTGTCCACTCCAGCATTGTCCACTCTAACACTGTCCACTCCAGCATTGTCCACCCTAACACTGTCCACTCCAGCACTGTCCACTAGCATTGTCCACTCTAACACTGTCCACTCCAGCACTGTCCACTCCATACTGTCTGCTCTAGCACTGTCCACTGTAACACTGTCCACTCCAGCACTGTCCACTCCAGCACTGTCTACCCCAAGCCTGTCCACTCCAGCACTGTCCACTCTATCACCATCCACTCTAACACTGTCCACTCCAGCACTGTCCACTCCATACTGTCTGCTCTAGCACTGTCCACTGTAACACTGTCCACTCCAGCACTGTCCACTCCAGCACTGTCCACTCTAACACTGTCCACTCCAGCACTGTCCACTCCATACTGTCTGCTCTAGCACTGTCCACTGTAACACTGTCCACTCCAGCACTGTCCACTCCAACACTGTCCACTCCGACAATGGTAGCTCCGACACTGTCCACACCAACACTGTCCACTCCAACAATGTTAGCTCTGACACTCTCCACTCCAGCACTGTCTACCCCAAGCCTGTCCACTCCAGCACTGTCCACTCTAACACTGTCCACTCCAGCACTGTCCATTCCAGCACTGTCCACTCCATACTATCTGCTCCAGCACTGTCCACTGTAACACTGTCCACTCCGACAATGGGAGCTCCGACACTGTCCACTCCAGCACTGTCCACTCTGGCAATGGTAGCTCCGACACTGTCCACTCCAACACTGTTCACTCCAGCACTGTCCACTCCGGCAATGTTAACTCCGACACTGGCCACTCCAACACTGTCCACCAGCATTGTCCACTCTAACACTGTCCACTCCAGCACTGTCCACTAGCATTGTCCACTCTAACACTGTCCACTCCAGCACCGTCCACTCCAACACTGTCCACTCCAGCACTGCCCACTCCAACACTGTCCACTCCAGCACTGTCCACTCCGACAATGGGAGCTCCGACACTGTCCACTCCAACACTGTCCACTCCAGCACTGTCCACTTTAACACTGTCCACTCCAGCACTGTCCACTCTAACACTGTCCACTCCAGCACTGTCCACTCCAACACTGTCCACTCCAGCACTGTCCACTCCGACAATGGGAGCTCCGACACTGTCCACTCCAGCATTGTCCACTCTAACACCATCCACTCTAACACTGTCCACTCCAGCACTGCCCACTCTGACAATGGTAGCTCCGACAATGTCCACTCCAACACTGTCCACTCCAGCATTGTCCGCTCTAACACTGTCCATTCCAGCACTGTCCACTCCATACTGTCTGCTCTAGCACTGTCCACTGTAACACTGTCCACTCCAACACTGTCCACTCCAGCACTGTCCACTCCGACAATGGTAGCTCCGACACTGTCCACACCAACACTGTCCACTCCAGCATTGTCCGCTCTAACACTGTCCATTCCAGCACTGTCCACTCCATACTGTCTGCTCTAGCACTGTCCACTGTAACACTGTCCACTCCAACACTGTCCACTCCAGCACTGTCCACTCCGACAATGGTAGCTCCGACACTGTCCACACCAACACTGTCCACTCCAACACTGTCCACTCAAGCATTGTCCACTCTAACACTGTCCACTCCAGCACTGTCCACTCCAGCATTGTCCACTGTAACACTGTCCACTCCAGCACTGTCCACTGTAACACTGTCCACTCCAACACTGTTGACTCCAGCACTGTCCACTCTGACAATGGTAGCTCCGACACTGTCCACACCAACACTGTCCACTCCAACACTGTCCACTCAAGCATTGTCCACTCTAACACTGTCCACTCCAGCACTGTCCACTCTGACAATGGTAGCTCCGACTGTCCACTCAAGCATTGTCCACTCTAACACTGTCCACTCCAGCACTGTCCACTCTAGCATTGTCCACTGTAACACTGTCCACTCCAACACTGTTGACTCCAGCACTGTCTACCCCAAGCCTGTCCACTCCAGCACTGTCCACTCTAACACCGTCCACTCTACCACTGTCCATTCCAGCACTGTCCACTCCATACTATCTGCTCCAGCACTGTCCACTGTAACACTGTCCACTCCAGCACTGTCCACTCCAACACTGTCCACTCCAACACTGTTGACTCCAGCACTGTCCACTCTGACAATGGTAGCTCCGACACTGTCCACACCAACACTGTCCACTCCAACACTGTCCACTCAAGCATTGTCCACTCTAACACTGTCCACTCCAGCACTGTCCACTCTAGCATTGTCCACTGTAACACTGTCCACTCCAACACTGTTGACTCCAGCACTGTCCACTCTGTCAATGGTAGCTCCGACACTGTCCACTCCAACAATGGTAGCTCTGACACTTTCCACTCCAGCACTGTCTACCCCAAGCCTGTCCACTCCAGCACTGTCCACTCTAAAACCGTCCACTCTAACACTGTCCATTCCAGCACTGTCCACTCCATACTATCTGCTCCAGCACTGTCCACTGTAACACTGTCCACTCCGACAATGGGAGCTCCGACACTGTCCACTCCAGCATTGTCCACTCTAACACTGTCCACTCCAGCATTGTCCACCCTAACACTGTCCACTCCAGCACTGTCCACTAGCATTGTCCACTCTAACACTGTCCACTCCAGCACTGTCCACTCCATACTGTCTGCTCTAGCACTGTCCACTGTAACACTGTCCACTCCAGCACTGTCCACTCCAGCACTGTCTACCCCAAGCCTGTCCACTCCAGCACTGTCCACTCTATCACCATCCACTCTAACACTGTCCACTCCAGCACTGTCCACTCCATACTGTCTGCTCTAGCACTGTCCACTGTAACACTGTCCACTCCAGCACTGTCCACTCCAGCACTGTCCACTCTAACACTGTCCACTCCAGCACTGTCCACTCCATACTGTCTGCTCTAGCACTGTCCACTGTAACACTGTCCACTCCAGCACTGTCCACTCCAACACTGTCCACTCCGACAATGGTAGCTCCGACACTGTCCACACCAACACTGTCCACTCCAACAATGTTAGCTCTGACACTCTCCACTCCAGCACTGTCTACCCCAAGCCTGTCCACTCCAGCACTGTCCACTCTAACACTGTCCACTCCAGCACTGTCCATTCCAGCACTGTCCACTCCATACTATCTGCTCCAGCACTGTCCACTGTAACACTGTCCACTCCGACAATGGGAGCTCCGACACTGTCCACTCCAGCACTGTCCACTCTGGCAATGGTAGCTCCGACACTGTCCACTCCAACACTGTCCACTCCACCACTGTCCACTCCGGCAATGTTAGCTCCGACACTGTCCACTCCAACACTGTCCACCAGCATTGTCCACTCTAACACTGTCCACTCCAGCACTGTCCACTAGCATTGTCCACTCTAACACTGTCCACTCCAGCACCGTCCACTCCAACACTGTCCACTCCAGCACTGCCCACTCCAACACTGTCCACTCCAGCACTGTCCACTCCGACAATGGGAGCTCCGACACTGTCCACTCCAACACTGTCCACTCCAGCACTGTCCACTTTAACACTGTCCACTCCAGCACTGTCCACTCTAACACTGTCCACTCCAGCACTGTCCACTCCAACACTGTCCACTCCAGCACTGTCCACTCCGACAATGGGAGCTCCGACACTGTCCACTCCAGCATTGTCCACTCTAACACCATCCACTCTAACACTGTCCACTCCAGCACTGCCCACTCTGACAATGGTAGCTCCGACACTGTCCACTCCAACACTGTCCACTCCAGCATTGTCCGCTCTAACACTGTCCATTCCAGCACTGTCCACTCCATACTGTCTGCTCTAGCACTGTCCACTGTAACACTGTCCACTCCAACACTGTCCACTCCAGCACTGTCCACTCCGACAATGGTAGCTCCGACACTGTCCACACCAACACTGTCCACTCCAGCATTGTCCGCTCTAACACTGTCCATTCCAGCACTGTCCACTCCATACTGTCTGCTCTAGCACTGTCCACTGTAACACTGTCCACTCCAACACTGTCCACTCCAGCACTGTCCACTCCGACAATGGTAGCTCCGACACTGTCCACACCAACACTGTCCACTCCAACACTGTCCACTCAAGCATTGTCCACTCTAACACTGTCCACTCCAGCACTGTCCACTCTAGCATTGTCCACTGTAACACTGTCCACTCCAGCACTGTCCACTGTAACACTGTCCACTCCAACACTGTTGACTCCAGCACTGTCCACTCTGACAATGGTAGCTCCGACACTGTCCACACCAACACTGTCCACTCCAACACTGTCCACTCCAACAATGGTAGCTCTGACACTCTCCACTCCAGCACTGTCTACCCCAAGCCTGTCCACTCCAGCACTGTCCACTCTAACACTGTCCACTCTAACACTGTCCATTCCAGCACTGTCCACTCCATACTATCTGCTCCAGCACTGTCCACTGTAACACTGTCCACTCCAGCACTGTCCACTCCGACAATGGGAGCTCCGACACTGTCCACTCCAGCATTGTCCACTCTAACACTGTCCACTCCAGCACTGTCCACTAGCATTGTCCACTCTAACACTGTCCA
This sequence comes from Hemitrygon akajei, assembly GCF_048418815.1. NCBI lineage: Eukaryota > Metazoa > Chordata > Chondrichthyes > Myliobatiformes > Dasyatidae > Hemitrygon > Hemitrygon akajei. The sequence continues at coordinate 86,753,629 of NC_133138.1, read as the reverse complement.
CTCCAGCACTGTCCACTCCATACTGTCTGCTCTAGCACTGTCCACTGTAACACTGTCCACTCCAGCACTGTCCACTCTGACAATGGTAGCTCCGACACTGTCCACTCAAGCATTGTCCACTCCAGCACTGTCCACTGTAACACTGTCCATTCCAGCACTGTCCACTGTAACACTGTCCACTCCAACACTGTTGACTCCAGCACTGTCCACTCTGACAATGGTAGCTCCGACACTGTCCACACCAACACTGTCCACTCCAACACTGTCCACTCAAGCATTGTCCACTCTAACACTGTCCACTCCAGCACTGTCCACTCTAGCATTGTCCACTGTAACACTGTCCACTCCAGCACTGTCCACTGTAACACTGTCCACTCCAACACTGTTGACTCCAGCACTGTCCACTCTGTCAATGGTAGCTCCGACACTGTCCACTCCAACAATGGTAGCTCTGACACTTTCCACTCCAGCACTGTCTACCCCAAGCCTGTCCACTCCAGCACTGTCCACTCTAAAACCGTCCACTCTAACACTGTCCATTCCAGCACTGTCCACTCCATACTATCTGCTCCAGCACTGTCCACTGTAACACTGTCCACTCCGACAATGGGAGCTCCGACACTGTCCACTCCAGCATTGTCCACTCTAACACTGTCCACTCCAGCATTGTCCACCCTAACACTGTCCACTCCAGCACTGTCCACTAGCATTGTCCACTCTAACACTGTCCACTCCAGCACTGTCCACTCCATACTGTCTGCTCTAGCACTGTCCACTGTAACACTGTCCACTCCAGCACTGTCCACTCCAGCACTGTCTACCCCAAGCCTGTCCACTCCAGCACTGTCCACTCCAGCACTGTCCACTCTAACACTGTCCACTCCAGCACTGTCCACTCCATACTGTCTGCTCTAGCACTGTCCACTGTAACACTGTCCACTCCAGCACTGTCCACTCCAACACTGTCCACTCCGACAATGGTAGCTCCGACACTGTCCACACCAACACTGTCCACTCCAACAATGTTAGCTCTGACACTCTCCACTCCAGCACTGTCTACCCCAAGCCTGTCCACTCCAGCACTGTCCACTCTAACACTGTCCACTCCAGCACTGTCCATTCCAGCACTGTCCACTCCATACTATCTGCTCCAGCACTGTCCACTGTAACACTGTCCACTCCGACAATGGGAGCTCCGACACTGTCCACTCCAGCACTGTCCACTCTGGCAATGGTAGCTCCGACACTGTCCACTCCAACACTGTCCACTCCACCACTGTCCACTCCGGCAATGTTAGCTCCGACACTGTCCACTCCAACACTGTCCACCAGCATTGTCCACTCTAACACTGTCCACTCCAGCACTGTCCACTAGCATTGTCCACTCTAACACTGTCCACTCCAGCACCGTCCACTCCAACACTGTCCACTCCAGCACTGCCCACTCCAACACTGTCCACTCCAGCACTGTCCACTCCGACAATGGGAGCTCCGACACTGTCCACTCCAACACTGTCCACTCCAGCACTGTCCACTTTAACACTGTCCACTCCAGCACTGTCCACTCTAACACTGTCCACTCCAGCACTGTCCACTCCAACACTGTCCACTCCAGCACTGTCCACTCCGACAATGGGAGCTCCGACACTGTCCACTCCAGCATTGTCCACTCTAACACCATCCACTCTAACACTGTCCACTCCAGCACTGCCCACTCTGACAATGGTAGCTCCGACACTGTCCACTCCAACACTGTCCACTCCAGCATTGTCCGCTCTAACACTGTCCATTCCAGCACTGTCCACTCCATACTGTCTGCTCTAGCACTGTCCACTGTAACACTGTCCACTCCAACACTGTCCACTCCAGCACTGTCCACTCCGACAATGGTAGCTCCGACACTGTCCACACCAACACTGTCCACTCCAGCATTGTCCGCTCTAACACTGTCCATTCCAGCACTGTCCACTCCATACTGTCTGCTCTAGCACTGTCCACTGTAACACTGTCCACTCCAACACTGTCCACTCCAGCACTGTCCACTCCGACAATGGTAGCTCCGACACTGTCCACACCAACACTGTCCACTCCAACACTGTCCACTCAAGCATTGTCCACTCTAACACTGTCCACTCCAGCACTGTCCACTCTAGCATTGTCCACTGTAACACTGTCCACTCCAGCACTGTCCACTGTAACACTGTCCACTCCAACACTGTTGACTCCAGCACTGTCCACTCTGACAATGGTAGCTCCGACACTGTCCACACCAACACTGTCCACTCCAACACTGTCCACTCCAACAATGGTAGCTCTGACACTCTCCACTCCAGCACTGTCTACCCCAAGCCTGTCCACTCCAGCACTGTCCACTCTAACACTGTCCACTCTAACACTGTCCATTCCAGCACTGTCCACTCCATACTATCTGCTCCAGCACTGTCCACTGTAACACTGTCCACTCCAGCACTGTCCACTCCGACAATGGGAGCTCCGACACTGTCCACTCCAGCATTGTCCACTCTAACACTGTCCACTCCAGCACTGTCCACTAGCATTGTCCACTCTAACACTGTCCACTCCAGCACTGTCCACTCCATACTGTCTGCTCTAGCACTGTCCACTGTAACACTGTCCACTCCAGCACTGTCCACTCTGACAATGGTAGCTCCGACACTGTCCACTCAAGCATTGTCCACTCCAGCACTGTCCACTGTAACACTGTCCATTCCAGCACTGTCCACTGTAACACTGTCCACTCCAACACTGTTGACTCCAGCACTGTCCACTCTGACAATGGTAGCTCCGACACTGTCCACACCAACACTGTCCACTCCAACACTGTCCACTCAAGCATTGTCCACTCTAACACTGTCCACTCCAGCACTGTCCACTCTAGCATTGTCCACTGTAACACTGTCCACTCCAGCACTGTCCACTGTAACACTGTCCACTCCAACACTGTTGACTCCAGCACTGTCCACTCTGACAATGGTAGCTCCGACACTGTCCACTCCAACAATGGTAGCTCTGACACTTTCCACTCCAGCACTGTCTACCCCAAGCCTGTCCACTCCAGCACTGTCCACTCTAACACCGTCCACTCTACCACTGTCCATTCCAGCACTGTCCACTCCATACTATCTGCTCCAGCACTGTCCACTGTAACACTGTCCACTCCAGCACTGTCCACTCCAACACTGTCCACTCCAACACTGTTGACTCCAGCACTGTCCACTCTGACAATGGTAGCTCCGACACTGTCCACACCAACACTGTCCACTCCAACACTGTCCACTCAAGCATTGTCCACTCTAACACTGTCCACTCCAGCACTGTCCACTCTAGCATTGTCCACTGTAACACTGTCCACTCCAACACTGTTGACTCCAGCACTGTCCACTCTGTCAATGGTAGCTCCGACACTGTCCACTCCAACAATGGTAGCTCTGACACTTTCCACTCCAGCACTGTCTACCCCAAGCCTGTCCACTCCAGCACTGTCCACTCTAACACCGTCCACTCTAACACTGTCCATTCCAGCACTGTCCACTCCATACTATCTGCTCCAGCACTGTCCACTGTAACACTGTCCACTCCAGCACTGTCCACTCCGACAATGGGAGCTCCGACATTGTCCACTCTAACACTGTCCACTCCAGCATTGTCCACCCTAACACTGTCCACTCCAGCACTGTCCACTAGCATTGTCCACTCTAACACTGTCCACTCCAGCACTGTCCACTCCATACTGTCTGCTCTAGCACTGTCCACTGTAACACTGTCCACTCCAGCACTGTCCACTCCAGCACTGTCTACCCCAAGCCTGTCCACTCCAGCACTGTCCACTCTATCATCATCCACTCTAACACTGTCCACTCCAGCACTGTCCACTCTAGCACTGTCCACTCCAGCACTGTCCAGTCTAACACTGTCCACTCCAGCACTGTCCACTCTAGCACTGTCCACTCCAGCACTGTCCAGTCTAACACTGTCCACTCCAGCACTGTCCACTCTAGCATTGTCCACTGTAACACTGTCCACTCCAGCACTGTCCACTGTAACACTGTCCACTCCAGCACTGTCCAGTCTAACACTGTCCACTCCAGCAATGTAGCTCCGACAAAGGCAGCTCCGCTTGCCCCGCCTTATTCTTATTTGCTCTTGCTAATGAATCCTAATCTCTGATTGGCCACTGTCTTTGTTAAGAGATTATTACTGCTTTATACAGGGTAGCTAGAAGGAACACATTCCCATTAGAGGACCAAAGGAGCTTGAAAAATGGAAAGGAATTGGTGCATAATCAAGAGGTGTGGATACCCAATTGGATAGGTATTAGTAGGGAAATAATCTGTAGGGCTATGGGAAGAGAGAAAGGCAATGAAACTGACATGATTTTTCAACAGCACAAACTCATTGACCGACTAGTCTCGTGTTCAGATCTTTAGTCATTCTGAATAGGCTGTCTGCCTATCCCTATTCTGGTTAAGCCCCTGTGCAGTCTTGCACAGTGACTCTGGCTTCCAGTTGGTGGGGGGGGGGAGTTGGGGGGGTTCCAGTGGGTTCACCCTTCACAGGTAAAATCAAAGCTAGGAAATCTTAAGAACATTGGGCCGTCCTGTTGGAAGCCCAGTGGAATCCACTGAAACAAAGCAGGGACAGGCAGCAAGGCAGAAGCTGTCACTCCCAACTTAAGCCAGTAGCAGGCCTCTGCTAGGATACATGGTTATATCCTGGTATTAGTATAGGCGTCAGGGCATGATTCTCAGCGAGGGAGAGAAATTAGGCAAGACAACCAGCAACTTAACAAATATCATGAAAGAAGGGAAAGAGGCTCAGAGACAGAGCACTTCAGAGAATTCTAGAGTGGAGGTAGCTTTCCTATGTGTTGGTAAACAGGAGTCATCTTGCTAGGATAAAGGACAGATGATTACTGATCATTTAAAAAATTGTGCTTTCACAATCCTCTGAGAAATCCACAAGCGCATTTCTTTCCCAGCATGTGCTATACAATTCACCTTCACCTCATAATCTACCCCATTGTGACCTGGCACCTTAGTGTCCACCTGAACTGCACTTTCAATGTACTGTAGCACTTTATTCTGCACTTTGTTATTGTTTTACCTTGTGCTACCTCGGCGCACCATTGTAATGAATTAATGTGCATGGACAGTATGCAGGACAGGTTTTTCACTGTATCTTAGTACACGGCAATAATAAACCAATTTACCAATATTTAACATTAATCTCAATCTGTTCTTTATCCTCATGCATTATCTCATCTTTCTTTCTTTTTCAATCTTTTTATTAGTATTAATAATATTATGAACAAAATACAATTAATATATTAGTAAAGGGATTACAAACATACAAATTCCCATTATACATGAAAGAATACATAAGCAATGAATACAGTATAAGTTTTCCCAAAACATGAACCATATAGTATATATATGAACAAGGTAAATCTAGATATTTCATAATATATAATATAAAAAAAGAAAAAAATATGCAAAGTTGACTAACTACTAATCTAGTATCTAAGGGAAAAAAAAGGAAGCAAAAAAAGAAAAAAAAACTAAAAAAAGAGGAAAAAAAAGGGCTGTTTATAGTATCTCACAAGAATACATAAACATCAATGTCGTCAACTCCGATCCTCTCAACATAAATACGATTAAAGCTGAAAAAACCAATAAGCTTGGCACAGGGTCATATTACCTCATATGAAAATATTGAATAAATGGTCTCCATATCTTTTCAAATTTAATAGAAGTATCAAATACAGCACTTCTAATTTTTTCTAAATTTAGACATAACATAGTTTGAGAAAGCCAATGAAATACCGTGGGAGGATTAATTTCCTTCCAATTCAACAAAATGGATCTTCTAGCCATCAAAGTGAGAAAAGCAATCATTCGACAGGCGGAAGGAGATAAATGGAGTGAGTCCATCATCAGTAAACCAAAAATTGCGGTAATAGGATGGGGTTGTAAATCGATGTTCAGTACCGCAGAGATAATATCAAAAATATCTTTCCAATATTTTTTCAAAAGCGGACATGACCAAAACATATGAGTTAAAGACGCGATTTCTAATTGACATCTGTCACCAATAGGGTTTATACAAGAATAAAAATGAGCTAATTTATCTTTTTTTTCGTTTATTTCGGGGCACTAGACAAGGTTGTCCTCTTAGCCCATTACTATTTAACATTGCTTTAGAACCTTTGGCAATTGCCATCAGAGAATCACAGGATATTTTGGGTATTAATCGTGGAACAGATATTCATAAGGTATCTTTGTATGCAGATGATTTATTATTATTCATTTCTAACCTTGAGAAATCTATTCCAGCAGTCTTATTATTGTTGGCTCAATTTAGTGAGTTTTCTGGGTATAAGTTAAATCTTAATAAGAGTGAATTGATTCCTTTGAATAGACAGGTCCCAAGCTATGGTATTTTACCTTTTAAATTAGTTAATGACTCTTTTACTTACTTAGGGATTAAAATCACAAAAAGCCATAAAGAATTATTTAGGTTTAATTTTTTACCCTTAATTGATCAGATTAAAGGCTTGTTTACTAAGTGGTCACCATTATCTTTATCTCTGATAGGTAAGATTAATGCTATTAAGATGGTTATTCTACCTAAATTTTTATATATTTTTCAAGCGGTACCAATTTTTATTCCGAAATCCTTTTTTACTAATGTTGATTCAAAAATTTCCTCATATATATGGCAGAATAAAAATCCCAGATTAGGTAAAACATACTTACAGAAGACAAAGAAGGAAGGTGGGTTGGCATTACCCAATTTCAGATTTTATTATTGGGCAGTTAATATTAGATATTTGTTATGTTGGTTGAAAGACTGGGATGGTCCTTTTGGCCCTCATTGGGTGAGTTTGGAAATTAAATTGGTACCAGGTTATGCTCTGGGTTCTATTTTAGGGACATCTCTCCCTTTTGCTCTTTCTAAATTGCTGAAATGAATTGACAACCCGATAGTTAAATATACCTTATGTATATGGTTTCAATTTCAGAAATTTTTCGGGTTGACTCAATTCGTTTTAAATAGTCCTATTGTATCTAATTGTTTTTTCCACCCCTCAATTATAGATCAAGCTTTTTTGGCTTGGAAAACCAAGGGTTTATTAAGATTTTCCGATTTATTTTCGGACAACTGTTTTATGTCTTTTGAGCAATTATCTAATAAATATAATTTGCCTAGATTTCATTTTTTTAGATACTTACAGGTTAGGCATTTTTTAAGTATGGTACTTCCTACATTTCCAAATTTTGTGTCTTCAGATATTTTGGAGAGTTTGTTTGAATTAAACCCTTCTCAAAAAGGGATTATATCAAAACTTTATAATATAATTATGAAGATATGTTCAGTGCCCTTTGATAAGACCAAAAATGATTGGGAAAGAGAGCTCAATCTTATTATTCCTATTGAGAATTGGGATAGAATTCTTCAATTAGTTAATACATCATCTATATGTGCCAAACATTCATTAATACAATTCAAGGTTGTACATGTCCAAGGATAAATTAGCATTATCTCATCACTACTGTCCATCAGTCTCCTGTGTCCATTATCACAGATAGTCATCACTCTGTGCCTTTAATTCTATCACTAATTTTAAATCTTATTTCTCTTGGATTGGGAGTCCAAAACATCCACAAAAATGCAAGAATACTTAACTGTCCTTAAAGCAAAACCAGCAATAACACGGCACTTTAAAACTGGGTTTGTTGGAAGATTGTGGACTTGGTCTTTTGGATGTCACTGAAAAGAAAAGGGTAGAGGCAGATATATACAGAAGTCAAAGGATACAGCAAAGATTAGCTGAAATGTTATCAAGAGAAAATATTTATAGCACTGAATACAATCAATAAAGGTTTTCAATGTTGAATAATTTCTTGAGAGTGTATCCTAAAAAATTATTTCCTCTAGTTGATCCCATTTTATTTGGGGAATACTGTTTATGACATAGCCAATCTACCAGTAGGCGATTAGTTGGTGGTCACTGTGCCTTGGAGGAGGTTGAGGGGCTTTGGAAGGATGTTATGTCGCACAGTCTTATGCCTGCATTTGTTCTTCCTCCACAGTGTGATCATGACTGGCTCATACAACAATTTCTTCAGGATGTTCGATCGCAATACAAAGCGCGATGTCACGCTGGAAGCATCACGTGAGAACAGCAAGCCCAGAGCAATCCTCAAACCCCGCAAAGTATGCATGGGGGGCAAGCGGAAGAAAGATGAAATTAGTGTCGACAGTTTGGACTTCAGTAAGAAGATTCTGCACACAGCATGGCACCCTTCAGAGAATATTATAGCAGTCGCTGCCACAAACAACCTCTATATATTCCAGGACAAAGTGAACTAGAACATTTGTTTGACTGGTCACCTTAACACTGCATATGATTAAACATCAAATTATTATTTTTCAAAGGAAAATCTGTCCTCTGGAAATTAACCCAAACAATAGCTTTGTCAGGTTGTCTGTCTTAATGAAGCTGTGGGGTGCCTTTTGTTGTGTGGATTCAGAGTTCCTTTGATGCATTCGTTCTAGAACAAATGGCTTCTGTTCGTAAGATTTCCATCTACTCCTTCTGGCTTTTAAGGGTGTAAATATTCAACACTGTCTTGTATATTTTCTTTTATTTTCCTCATAGAAATGGGGGTAAAAAGCTATGTTCTGTATTTCTTCTGTTCAGCTGTCAATGCCTTGGATATGTTTATCCAAATAACTTATTTGCACCAATTGACAGCTGCTTCCAGAGAGCATCAAATCTTAAACCAAGTTTATATTTTTTACTTTCCTTTCTCCATAAGACGCGCCCTCCTGTTTCTACACACTCTAGGATCGAGAGTAATTCCATGCACCCGCCAGTATCCTATAATGAATGAAGTTTAATGAATCAGGGAATTTTCAATCACAATTCCTTTAACTAAAGTCTCTCTTATTTGTGAAGTGACCCGGAGAATTTTGTAGCTCAGTATACAGGAGAATGAAATGTTGTTGAACAAGCAAACTAGAAAGCATTTAACTGTATTAATGCCAATTTGAAAATATAGATTTTTAAAGCCCTGAGGCTCTCAAGGCTCTTGTAGGTAGTGTTTTTCAAGTTTTACAACTCTTATGATGGGAGTAACTGTGTATACCCTAAAATTTTACTTTTAAATTGTATCCTATTTATGTCAGATCTCAAAATGTCTTTTTGCCCTCCCCCTAGCTTCCCAATGATGAAGAATTCAGTTCTGGTAATTGATTTCTTTGTAATAAGATCATAAGACATAAGAGCAGAATTCGGCCATTCAATCATTCCATCGTGGTTGATTCATTATTCCACTCAACCCTGTTGACCTGCATTCTCACCATGACCTTTGACACCCTGACTAATCAAGAACCTATCAACCTCCACTCTAAATACACCCAATGACCTGGTCTCCACAGCCATCTGTGGCAATGCATTCCACAGATTTATTACCCTGGCAAGAGAAATTGCTCTTTATCACTGTTCAAAATGGCCATCCTTCTATTCTGAGTCTGTGCCCTTTGGTCCTCGACTCACCCAATATAGGAAGCATCCTCCCCATATGCACTCTATCCAGACCTCTCAATATTCAATATGTTTCAATGAGATCACACCCCCCCCCCCCCCAACCATCCTTGTAAACTCCAGTGAGTACTGGCCCAAAGCCATCAAACTCTCCTCATGCTGTACATTAACCCTTTCATTCCCAGGATCATTCTTGTGAACCTCCTCTGGACCCTCTCCAATGCTAGCACTTTATTTCTTAGATAAAGGGTTCAAAACTTAACACAATACTCCAAATGCAGTCTGACCAATGTCTTATAAACCTTCAGCATTACATCCTTGCTCTTATATTCTAGACCTCTTGAAATGAATGCTAACATTGTATTTGCCTTCCTTACCACACACTCAACCTATAAGTTACACCTTTAGGGAATCCTGTACAAGGACTCCCAAATTCCTTTGCATCTCCGATTTTTAAATTTTCTCCCTGTTTAGAAAATAGTCTGCACCTTCATTCCTTCTACACAAATTCATGGCCATACACTTCCCTACATATTCTATCTGCCACTTCTTTGCCCGCTATCCCAATTTGTTTAAGTCCTTCTGCAGAATCCCACCTTCCTCAGTACTACCTGCCCCTCCACCTATCTTCATATCACCCACAAACTTAGCGACAAAGCCATCAATTCCACCATCCAAATTATTGATGCGTACTGTGAAAAGAAATGGTCCCAACACCAACCCCTGTGGAACACAACTAGCCTGCAGAAAAGGCCCCCTTTATTCCTACTCTTTGCCTCCTGCCAATCAGCCAATCTTTTATTCATGTTGATATCTTTCCTGTAATACCATGGGCTCTTATCTTGCTAAGCAGCCTCATCTGCATCACTTTGTCAAAGGCCCTCTGAAAATCCAAATAGGCAACATCCACTGATTCTCCTTTGTCTATCCTACTTGTTATTTTCTCAAAGTATTACAACAAATTTGTCAGGCAAGATTTCCGCTTAAGGAAACCATACTGACCTTAGCTTATTTTATCATGTGACTCTAAAGTACTCTGAAACTTCATCCTTAATAATGGACTATAACGTATTCCCAACCACTGAAGTCAAGTTAACTGGCCTATCATTTCTTTCCTTTTCCTTCCCTCCCTTCTTAAAGAGTGGAGTGACATTTGTAATTTTCCAGTCTTCTGGAATGATTCCAGAATCTAATGATTCTTGAAAGACCATTACTAATGCCTCCACAATCTCTTCAGCTACCTCTTTCAGACATTGTAATGTCTTCTGTTAATATTATCCTGGCAGTTTGCACAGGTTCCTCAGTTTAATACTTGTATAGCTAGGCATAGAATGTGGAGTTTCTGTTTCTAGTAGTATTTAAAAACAGCAGTATTCATTTACACCAGAATACTGTCAAACTACACTGTCCTCTCTGTATTGTTGGAAAGTTTAACTAAGTATGCAAGTTTTTTTGTATTTATGACCATTCCTCTGACTTTTACTTGTCCCTAAGTTTTGCTATGTTGATTGAAGCTTAAAGGAGGTTTGGTGCTTTCACTATGTAGCTGAGTGGGTTAAGGGAGTGGGCAATGTAATAGTACATATCAATTTTCTCAGTTTGTATTGATCTCATCCACGTTCACAAGTAAGTTACTATCCTCCTTACAACTCCAGCTCCTGGGTTAGGGAAGGAGCGAAAAGAAATCAGTAAAAACTTGCAATCAATGTACAGAAGCCCTGAGTAGAAACTGGTCTTGTAGTAATGGACAGGTGGATGGGTACTGAGAGCAGGATCAGAATTTAAAGAACTTGGGTTCCATCACAAAGAATTCATCAAGGAACTGGAAGTGCCTGCCATCCTTAGAACCATGCAACAGAGAAAGCAAACAACACATTCAAGAGAGGGAGAAACCATTATTCTTAAAATGAATCAAATAATGTTATGACCACAATCCTTGGATCTCAAGAATTAATTTCTTTTAATTAAATTCACCAAAAGAAGAATTACTATTTGAAATTTGTCTTAACATTTAGAATGATGTGCTTATAATAGTACAGCAAATTCGATCTGTTGTTCAGCAAACATTGGTGGAAAGTTTAGTTTTAAAAAGTGATGTCATTAAATTCTGCAACATACCACCAACTACTCTAAAAAGTAAGCTTATCAATTCTTAATCCAATGAGATAATTTTTTTCAAGTATTAGTTGCACCAAATTTTCTTAGATTTAGACTGAACTCTACCCTTCAATGTCCAGAGTATGAAGTGGACTTGAGAATCATATTGACTGTCTCCTGTTGAATTGGGAATGATTTCATTCTTTACAATTTTCTCTTCTAATGTGCCTGTAGTACTAATTACCACGTATAACATGGTTGATCTGGTCTGCAGTGATTCATCATTTATAACATAACTAAACTAGTCAGAGTCAATATCTCCCAGATAATAGGCACTCGCCGAAATTTTTTTCAGCACTCATTAGACATGTTACAGGTGACTATTCAAACATAGGGTTTTGAAGTTAAACATAATTTATATATATGCAGCAGTCACTGGACCATTGACACCACTGTCTCAGAGCTTAGCTCCTCATCCTCATTCTTCATTGCATTGCACTTGGAACAGTGATGGTAATGTCTCACCTCACTTCATTAGACCTTCCAGCAGTGATCATTGAATAACTATCTAAGATGGGAATATGGATGATATAGTATTTATTTTGCCTGTGCCATTTTCAATGGCACTAAGGCCAGTTGAAGCATGAGGAACCGTTCTTGACTCATGAACTCTGATTAGAGTAACTGATTTGTATCAATGGGGTAGCAGAAAGCCCCTTAAGTAAAAAACAGAATGAGTTTTTCACCTGATTATCTGGAAATTAGATCTCATTAAGCTGCTTATTTCAGGACATCCCAGTTGAAGATGTGTGGCCCACAGAGTGGAAGTGATAGCATCATTCTCCAACCACTTTACATCAATCCAGAATGCGGATGGACATTACCCATTATGGCCCTGTCTGCCCAGCTGAGACAATGCCAAGGTTGGATATAAATTTGACTATGGACTTCCCCACCCTATATTATTTTTGTAGAATTACAGTGGAAATTAGATCATGTTAAACTAAGATATTGATATCCATCAATGGGCATATAAGGTCTTGTGGCTCTTGTCCAGACTGGGTCCCATCCTCAGATGATTACACTTTGGTACCTGAATTGCATTGCCAATTGCCCTAGGCCCTGATCAAGAAATATACAATGAGATTCCCATCCACTAATTGCCCTTTGTCCCAATGCTAACCTGGTCTCAGGCCCCAATACCAATAATATGTAATTGAGATAGATGAGGCTTGCACGATACAGCTCCTCTCTTTCATTGCATGGCCCATCACCAAATCATCCCTCTCCCCTTTCCATCCATCCTCTTCCCCAAACTCAGCCTCTTACCTGATCAATAATCTGACCATGGCCATACAGCAAACCGAATTAGAGTTTCAACTTATTGTTCTTTGAGTGAAACTTTCATGCCAGATCTAGCCATCATAGTGTAGACCTGATTCACTCAAGAAAATGTAGGCTTGTGTTGATTTTGATATTTATGTGTTTTCATATGATCTAAGCCACAGTAGTTTGCTGTGCCAAGCTGTGATTGCGATACAGTGAAAAGCTTTGTTATGCATGCCATCCGGACAGATCTTTCCATATAAGAAGCACATTGAGCTATTTGGAATGCAGAATATAGTGCTACAGTTACAGAGAAAGTACAGTCCAGGCAGGCAAATAAAGTTCAAGGGCATCTTTTACTGTATGAGAGGTCTGTTCAAAGTCTGATAACACCCGTTCAGAAGCTGCCCTTGAGCTTGGTGATGTGTGCTCTCAAGCTTTTGTATTTTCTGCCCAATGGGTGAAGGGAGAAGAAAGGAAGACCAAGATTGGAAAGATCTTGGATATTGTTGGCTGCTTTCCTGAGCCAGCATTGCCAGCGATCGGAGTTCATTTCCCGCTGTTGCCTGAAAGGAATTTGTACATTCTTCCTGTGACCTCCAGGTGCCATGGTTTCCTCCCACAGTCCAAAGACATACCGTTAGGTTAATTGGTTACTGTGTAAATTGTCCCATGATTAGGCTAGGATTAAATCAGTGAATTGCTGGATGACACGACGCGAAGGGCAAAAAGGGCCTACTCTGCACTGTATCCCAATAAATAAATAGAGGTGTTGGTGAAGCCAGCAGAGAGGATGGACTGGGGTGAGTTCACAACTCTGTGTTTTCATATGATCTTGGTCACAGTAGTTTGCCGTGCCAAGCTGTGATGCATCCTGATAAGAGGCCTTTGCTGGTGCATCTGCGAAAGATGTTAACATTTAGAACCATAGAACATTACAGCACAGAAACAGGCCTTTTGGCCCTTCTTGGCTGTGCCAAACCATTTTTTTCCCTAGTCCCACTGACCTGCACCTGGCCCATATCCCTCAATACACCCCTCATCCACATACCTGTCCAAGTTTTTCTTAAATGTTCAAACTGAACTTACAGACTCCATGCTGCCAATTGTCTCTTGTCAAATTTTAATCCCTCTTCAGCCCTTTTCACTACCTCTTCTCTTTAAAACAATTACCTGTTTTACTTCCATTATCAGTTATCATTTGCCTTTGCTCCCTATACTAAATTGTTAATTGGTCCTTATTCCTTATGTACCAATGGTTTTCAAGAATAAATCTCTCAAATTCACCTTTTATTCTATTCAGCTTCTAACCAATTGGAAATAATATTCACTATTCACCTATTTCCCCCCCCCCCCCAAAAGACCAGTTTTCTTGTATATGATCTGCTGGTGAAATCTAGTTTCCAAAAAACAGATGAGAAATACTTTTGGAGCTGACCATTGGCTTTGTTAGGGCACCAACATTAGTGAGCTTGTGTGGTGCTGCATAACTTTGACAGAAGCCAAATGTTTAACCAATTTATTTTAAGTAGGTCAGACCAACTCCATTTAAACTTTGAAAATGTGGTTTGAAAACTTAAAGCATTTGTTCTCTACTCTTGCCAGAAGTTCCTTTGGAAATTATAGTACCAAAGGACTGGCTCAAGCTCAGACTAACTTCAGTAGGTACTTTCATGGATCCCAAAACAGAAAACCTTTATTTCAGGGACCACTTTAAAAGGACACTGCATGTTTTTCCAGTGATGGCTTAACAAATTCCAGAACCAAGATACAAGGCACCTGCCTGCTGCTACCTAATCAATGGGAAAGATGCCAGAGTTGGTGTTTGATGCCATATACTTGTTTCCATACATGTATGTTTAAAAGAATGAGGGGTTGGTGGGAGAACTGGACAATTTCAGTATTTTCTTTTTAAAAAAAACTCAAGTGAATTTGCAGTAAATTATTCTCTTCTGTATTACAATGTTTTTTATTGCATGCTAATTGCCATGCCCTTTTTTGATGGGGAAGTTGGTGGGGGGAGGGGGGAGAAGAGATGGGGAAGTGGGGAGGGTTGTCATGGATGTGACTAAAGTACTGCTCTGAGCTTTAGGACATGCTGTGGCTGTTTTGTGTTAGGGGTTTGACCACCTGATACAAGTGCTTTATATATTGGGAAGGGAAAGGGCAGGTGAGATTGGCTCTTTATTGTATGGGTCAAACAATTCAGCTGATGTACCTTTGTCCTTGTTACTGTCTGCTTTTTTTCTTAATGAATAAACTGCAGCTAAGTCTGCTTCAATGAAGTGCAAGAGTTTCAGTTCTTTTTCAAGTGATGGGACTTTATCTTGATTCAACTGTGGCCATCAGAGAAAGAAGCACATTTGCACATCCCATTCTAGATTCTCATTGCAGCATAAGAACTGTCCAACTGAGTACAGGGGGTTGCCAACTCCGTTTACACACATTCATCACATGACTGTATGCTTCCCCAATCACCTTCTTCCGTTCCCATCACTGGTCACCCAACTCATTCACCATGGCTATCCACTGAAAACTCAGTGTTACCCAGTCTTGTGATGCTTTAGCGTCTGTCAGATAAAAACTCTTTCCAAAGCCACTTTTATTGTGTTTAAATACAAAGAGGTTTTAAGTCCATTTCTGCTGATGCTATAATTCTTTCTGTTGCAGTGGCCTGAGAAATTACCTACTATAAAATCTTGCCAGCTGTTTCCCATTTTGAAAATGTTACTGCATTTATTTCATTGTTTGTAAAGTGATTTGGAGAGATATTTGGGTTTTAAATGGAGCCCTATATGTCCTTTCCCCTCTCCCACCTTATTCCATCTGCCCAATATCCAATTCCCAGCTTCCGTACTTATCAGATATCATCACCTGCAGCCCTCTGTTGTCTCTTTGAATCGTCAGAAAGAAGCAGTCTGTGAAAAAAACTACCTTTCAGTCCGGCCCACATACAAAATTTAATAAGCAAAGCTTTGCGGCAGTTTTCTCTGGATTGGACAATTGGCGTAAAAAGACTGCCAATCAATGATCAATGATCATGTATTAATGATCTGGATGATAACGTGGTAAACTGGATTTGCAAATTTGCTGCTGGTACAAAGATTGGAGGTGTAGTGGACAGTGAGGAAGGTTTTCAAAGCTTGCAGAAGGATTTGGACCAGCTGGAAAAACGGGCTGAAAAATGGCAGATGGAGTTTAATACAGACAAGTGTGAGATATTGCACTTTGGAAGGACAAACTAAGGTAGAACATACAAGGTAAATGGTAGGGCACTGAGGAGTGCAGTAGAACAGAGGGATTTGGGAATACAGATAGAAAATTCCCTAAAAGTGGCGTGACAGGTAGATAGGGTCGTAAAGAGAGCTTTTGGTACATTGGCCTTTGTAAATCAAAGTATTGAGTCTAAAAGTTGGAATGTTATGGTGAGATTGTATAAGGCATTGGTGAGGCTGAATTTAAAGTATTGTGTGCAGTTTTTGTCACCGAATTACAGGAAGGATATTAATAAGGTTGAAAGAGTGCAGAGAAGGTTTACAAGGATGTTACCGGGACTTGAGAAACTGAGTTACAGAGAAAGGTTGAATAGGTTAGGACTTTATTCCCTGGAGCGTAGAAGAATGAGGGGAGATTTGATAGAGGTATATAAAATTATGATGGGTATAGATAGAGTGAATGCAAGTAGGCTTTTTCCACTGAGGCTAGCAGAGAAAAAAAACAGAGGACATGGGTTAAGGGTGAAGGGGGAAATGTTTAAAGAGAACATTGGTGGGGGGCTTCTTCACACAGAGAGTGGTGGGAATGTGGAATGAGCTGCCGGATGAAGTGGAAAATGCGGGTTCACTTTTAACATTTAAGAAAAACTTGAGGGGTGTATGGAGGGATATGGTCCAGGTGCAGGTCAGTGGGACTAGGCAGAAAAATGGTTCGGCACAGCCAAGAAGGGCCAAAAGGCCTGTTTCTGTGCTGTACTGTTCTAAAAAGAGCTAGCCTTCAATCAGGATGGGTGATCAAGATTTTAAAGACAGAGCTTCATGACAGTTTCCCTGAGTTGAGGAGTGACCAGTCAGTAAGAGAGATTCATTATAAAGGGTCTATAAAACTAGCACAGGTGCAAACGGAGCAGCCGTTATTTTGGAGCGTGCCATTGTTTAGTGTAGTTTTGGCTCATCAGGCTCAGGTGAGGTAAAGTATCATAAGTTACTCTCTTTCTGTTCTTATTTGTTCATTCCTTGTAGTTTAGTGAGCATGACGCCAGAGGCAGTATTTTGTACTCTGCATGGGATGTGGGAAATCTGGGAGACCTCCAGTCTCCTGGATAAACACATCTACAGTAGATGCACCGAGCTGCAGCTCCCCTGAGAATGTATTAGGGAACTGGAGTTGCTGTTTGATTACCTTTGACTCATACAGGAGAACAAGGAGTTGATAGAGGAATTCAGCTCTAGATTGCAGAAGCAACACGCACAAAATGCCGGAGGAACTCAGTAAGCCAGGCAGCATCTATGGGGAAAAATGTACAGTCAACATTTCAGGCCGAGACCCTTCGGCAGGAGTCCAGCAATTGAAAACGTGGATCCAGCGAAGGGTGAAATAGTGTACAGGTCTATTACAGCCAGCAGAGAGGGAATCCCGGAGTTGTAGAAGTGAGTGGGATAGGGACACCAGGTACCTTCTCATGGCAAAAAGCATGGTGCGTAGAACACGGTGGGTGAAGCATTCAATTGAATATGAGTACCTGGGGTCCTCAGAAGGTCCAAATTGAGCAGCTTGAAAATGAATCTGGAAACCTTTGTATAAGCTGGTGGTGAGGACATGTTTCCAGAAATTATACCTGGCTGTAGTAGTGGGTCTGGGTAAGCACGTGGTCAAAGAGTTGGAGAGCAGCAGGGGAGCAGTGAGAGAGAGTATAATTGAACTCCCGTTGAAGGCAAGATTTGAACTTCTTCAGGGTAGGCATCGCTGGAAGAGGCTTCACAGAACCAAACCACAAACCAGAGAAAATCTACAGATGCTGGAAATACCAGCAACACACACTAAATGCTGGAGGAACTCAGCAGGCCAGGCAACATCTATGGAAAAACAAAGTACAGTCAACGTTTCAGGCCAATTTTTCTCTTGTTCCAAGATTGCAGGAGACGGGTAACTGGGTGACTGTCAGGAGAAGGAGGGGAAATGCACAAGCCAGTACAGAGTACACCTGTGACTGTTCCTCTCAATAATAAGTATGCAACCTTAGATACTATTGAGGGGGACAACCTAATTGGTGGGGGGGGGGGAGGGAGAGCCACAGTGAGCGGGTCTCTGGCACTGAGTCTGGTGCTGTGGCTCAAAAGAACAGTGGTGAAGAGAACTGCAGTGTTGATAGGAGATTCCCTAGTTAGAGAAACAGAGACTAGGGTCTGTGGGCACAATAGAGACACCCAGATAGTATGTTGGTGCCAGGGCTAGGGATGCCTCAGATCAGGCATTCTCAAGGGTGAGGCTGAGCAGCCAGAAATTTTGTGCATATTGGCACCAGTGACATAGATAGACAAAAGGAGGAGGTACTGAAGAGAGATTTTAGGGAGTTCGGTAGTGATGCACTATCAATAACTCACGCTGAGACTTAGGAAGTGAGATATCGGCTTTTATTGACTGGAAGAATAAACAGCACTACATCCTGGGGAAAATGAGGGAGAGCAGCAGCCCACAGTCGCCTTTATACAGGGGTCTGTGGGAGGAGCCACAGGAGCAGTCAGCAGGGTCTGTGGGAGGAGCCACAGGAGCAGTCAGACAGGTATATCTAGTTCACCACAGGTAGAAAGCTGAGAAAAGAGCTAGCTTTCGATCAGGACGATCGAGGTTTTAAATGCAGAACTTTGTGGCAGATTCACTGAGCTGACGAGCGACAAATCAGCAGGAGGCAGTGTATAAAAACCTGAGAAACAAGACCTCCAGGGTAGTAATCTCTGGATTGCTGCCTGTGCCACTTGCCAGTGAGGGCAGGAATAGGATGATTTAGCAGTGCCTGAGAAAGTGATGCAGGAGGCGGGGGTTCAGATTTATGGATCGTTCGGATCTCTCCTGAGGAAGGGACAACCTGTACAAAGGGACAGGTTACACCTGAACCAGAGGGGTTCAATATCCTTGGGGGCAGGCTTGCTAGACTTGTTTGGGAGGATTTAAATGAATTTAGCAGGGGCAAGGGAACTGGAGTGATGGTGTTGAAAATGAGGTGGTTGGTTTATAGAGGCAATGTATAGTCAGGAGAGATTGCTGATAGGATAAAATTGTGGTCAACTGGATGAGGTGCAACATAAAAGATGAACAAAATCTAAAAGGATGAATACAGGACTGAAGGTGTTATATTTTTAATGCACACAGTATACGGAATAAGGGAGATTAACTTGTAGTGCAGTTACAGGTTAGCATGTAAGATGTTGTACACCACGGAATCATGGCTGAAAGAAGATTGTAGCTGGGAGCTTAATGTCCAAGGTATCAAGAGGACAGGCAGGGAGGGCTTGTTGGTAAAAATTGAAATTAAATCATTAAAAAGAGGTGACATAGGGTTGGAAGGTGTTGAATCATTGTGGATGGAGCTAAAGAACTACAAGGGTAAAAATACTCTGGTGGGAGTTGTATTCAGACCCCACCCCCTATACAGTCATTAAGGAGAGACTTCCCCAAAACAATGATTCCTTTGAAGTGTTAAGAATGTGGAGCAACTCTGATGGGCCGAAGGGTGCAAAGTCGCCCCCTCCTTTTTGAGAATCGCAAGATCGCTATTATTTCGGGTCTGATACCCAGGAAATGAGAGAGATACACATCATGTCAGTAATGAGAGAGAGATGCAGGAATACACAAAAAGTGGAATGTCTCCTAACACAAAGCGGAACGGAACCACTGATTACTGCTATAGTCTCTTGGAGAAGGAATTGTGTATTGAGTACTGTACTATTCATTGAAACCCCTCAGGACACAGCCAGAGTGGTCTGGTTGAGGGATTGCATCATCCCAACCTGATTGACATCTGAGACCCTGTGAGTGAGGATAAAAGTCGTGTCTGGGGAACACCCCTCAGACACACCAGGAGAAACGCTAGAAATCCAGTGACAGCGTTTTATAGCGAAAGCTGGTGAGAGCTCGTGTGTGTCCTCCCTTGCCTGGGTGGCGGGCTCATCACGGAAGAACGGTTTAGCTAAAGGAGAGGTCATGCTTGAACGGCCACAACAACGAGACACCGACGGATCGAAATCATAAAGGAAGGTTGGCAAAACCAATAGCGGTAACTGTTCCCATTCTTCTATCTCTCTCTCTCTCTCCAACGCAGCAACAAACAAGCACCGCCGCCTGTGTGAACTGAAACGAACTTTATATTTCCATCGGACAATTCATTATCCCCTAGACAACGATAGAGCTTATTTCTTATTGATTATTATTATACCCGCACTTTTAGGTTTAGTATTGATGACGTATATTATCTGTATATTTTCATTGATATTATTTTTGTGTATTTTTACTAATAAATACTGTTAAAAATAGTATCACCAGACTCCAACGGACGTCTCTATCTTTGCTGGTAAGTAACCCAGTTACGGGGTTCGTAACAGAAGTAACGATGAATCTACCAATCCCACAGCCTGGACATGCCTTATTCGAAGAAATCACAAGGAAACGAAAGGAAATTACCTTTTCTCTGGAGGGTGGTCACTGCACAAACCTTCCCAACCTTGCAGGGGTTCAACTCAAATGCTCATGCTACAATTCCTGAACGAAGTCAAATGTCTATCATTCCCCAAAACGCTGAACGACATTAACTTTATCCAATCCTTTGAACTCGGATAACTCCAGTAATGCCTTCACTCTCTGATACTGGACTGTAAGGGAAAAATAAACGTGCAACAAACAAAACCAGTGGAGCCTCCACACCTCCGACCGGCAACAACAACATCGCACAAAAATAAAAATGAGAACTGCGTCACAGACCACAGGCTTTGGTTTAAATACCATTTGGAACATGCCTTCACATGACATAACATCACCCCACGGTCATGAAAAATTATATAATCCTACTCACAAGACCATTACATCATCCCGCTGTCCCGTGTTCAAACTGTGGGTATGTAACACCTCCCCCCCCACAAAAAAGGGGAAATTTTGGTCTATTATGAGCAAAATTTTAACTACCATTTACAAATAAAATATACAAATGTATAAAACCCACAAAATGTACATATAATTTTTATACAGCACCTTACAAACTAATATACAGTAGGAGTGTTACAAATATTAAAATTCCACTCCATAAAAAAATTACATTGTAAAATCAACATCTGAACAGACAATTGCAATCACCTTATAATATGCCTTTAATATGCATTATTAATATATCATATCACTATAAAATTAAGTTTTGTTCTATCATTAAATTGGAGTTTAATTAACCATTTCCATTTTAACCAGTTGGAATGAGAACATCAGAAATTGCCTTAATTTTTGCCCTGTTAAATGGAGGAACCAATTTAACTTCCTGACTAGCAACAAACTGTCTCCTAGAACCAGAGGACTGACTCTCAGACCTTACCTTCACTATCGCTAGCTCAAAATCCCTTTGTTTTTCTGCAGCTTCTAATCGACTTTGTTCCAAGTCATCTTCTGCTCTAAGCTCCTCGAACGCTACCAGTTCCAGGTGCAACTGGATCACCTCCTTACTGACAGGGAACTTATCTAACTCCGCTTCAGCAAAACCTCCTGAATTTGTATAGTGTTCCGTGATTGTTCTCTGAATTACTGGCTTAGTTTTAACCATCGGTATTCCTTTATGCTTCAGATCTTTAGCAATTTCCCGCACCTCACCCATTACTGCATACACTAATGCCGCAGGGGTTGGTGACATCAGAAAATTATTAATATCCATTGCTGCTAACCCACACACAAACCAATCAAACAAAAAAGGATTTCCCCTTTTCCAATCGGATCAACAATTAAACAAGCAATTAAGCTCAAAATAGGTTCAAATTTGGATGAGCTCCTACATTTGTAATGAATGCAGCAGTAATGAATATGAAACTGAGACAGGGTTTAAAACAAATCCTGAGATTTATTAAACTCTGCTCAAAACTTAGAAAAGTAAACAAACGACTAACTTAACCGGAAGTTAATAGTTAGGCGGCAATATCTAACAAACAGTCAAACTTAGAAACTGTTCTTAACGAGTTCTCATCCAAGCACAGACTTAAAGTAATAAATTCAAAAAAGTCCATGTGATTTATGCTGTCTTTAAGGAGAGACTTCCCCAAAACAATGATTCCTTGGAAGTAATGATGAATCTTCCGATCCCACAGCTGAGAGATGCCTTGTTCAAAGAAATCACGAGGAAATAGCTGGAACTGACCTTTGGGCTGGAGGGTGGTCACTGCACAAACCTTCCCAACCTTGCAGGAGTTTAACTCAAAAGTGCATGCCACAATTCCTGAACGAAGTCACAAAGGTCTATCATTCCTCAAACGCTGAACAACATTAACTTTGTCCAATTCTTTGAACTTGGATAACTCCAGTAATGCCTTCACTCTCCGATACTGGACTGTAAGGAAAAAATAAACGTGCAACAAACAAAACTGGTGGAGCCTCCACACCTCCAACCGGCAACAATGTTGCACAAAAATAAAAATGAGAACTGCGTCACAGACCGCAGGCTTTGGTTTAAATACCATTTGGAACATGCCTTCACATGACATAACATCACGCCACGGTCATGAGCAATTACATCATCCCACTGTCCCATGTTCAAACTGTGGGTATGTAACAAAGTGATCATAATATGATCAAATTTAGCTAAAGCCAGAAGTATCAGTATTAGAGTGGAGAAAAGGGAATTACGAGGCATGAGAGGAGTTTGTCAGAATTGACTGGAAAAAAACACTGGCAGGGTTGATGGCAGAGTAGCAATGGCTGGAATTTCTGGAAACAATTCGGATGGCACAACATATATATATATATATATGTCAAGATGATACAACCATGGCTAACAAGAGAAGTCAAAGCCAAAGAGGGGGCATATAATAGAGCAAAAATTTGTGGGAAGTTAGATTAGGAGTTTTTTAAAAACCAACAGAAGACAACTAAAAAGTAATTAAAAAGGTAAAGATGGAAATCGAAAGTAAGCTAGCCAATGATATTGAAGGATATACCAAAAGTTTCTCCAGATACATGAAGTGTAAAAGAGATGAGAGTGAATATTGGACTGCTGGAAAATGATGCTGGAGAAGTAGTAATGGGGGAAAAGGAAATAGCAGGTGAATTGAATATGTATTTTGTATCAGTCTGCATGGTGGAAGACACCAGCAGTGTGGTGGGACTTCCATATGTTAGGGGTCATTAAGTGTGTGAAGATACCATTACTAGATAGAAGGTTCTTGGGGAAACTGAAAGGTCTGAAGGTAGATAAGTCACCTGGACCAAATGGTGTACACCCCAGGATTCTGACAGAGGTGACTGAAGAAATTGTGGAGGGATTAGTAATGATCTTTCAAGAATCACTAGATTCCAGAATGGTTCCAGAAGACTGAAAAATTGGAAATGTCACTCCACACTAAGACTCTTAGAGACAGAATTAATGAGCATTTGGAGAAACTGATTAGGGAGAGGCAGGCCATGCTTCACAAGCCTGATTGAAGTCTTTGAGGATGTGGCAAAGCACATTGATATGAAAATCAAAGAAAAAATTATTATCAGAGTATGAACAGGTCACCACATACAACTCAGATTCTTTTTCAGCAGGCATAGAAACAAAGAAACATAGAAAACCAACAGCACAATACAGGCTCTTCAGCCCACAAAGCTGTGCCGAACATGTCCTTACCTTAGAAATTACCTAGTGTTACCCATAGCCCTCTATTTTTCAAAGCTCCATGTACCTATCCAGGAGTCTCTTAAAAGACCCTATTGTATCTGCCTCCACCACCATCGCCGTCAGCTTATTCCACACACGCACCACTCTCTGTGTAAAACAAAACTTACCCCTGACATCTCCTCTGTACCTACTTCCAAGCACCATAAAACTGCCCTCTTGTGCTAGCCTTTTCAGCCCTGGGAAAAAGCCTCTGACTATCCATACACAATCAATGCCTACTTAGCAAATCTATAGAACAGTAACTATGAACATCAGGAGCTGTAAGCAAACTGTGCAAATGCAGATAATAAATAAATAGCAATAAATAATGAGCATGAAATAACACGAGTCCTTAAATGAGTGTAGTTATCCCCTTTTGTTCAAGAGCCAGATGGTTAAGGCATTGTAACTGTTCTTAAACCTGGTAGTGCGAGTCCTGAGGCATTTGTACCTTTTACCTGATGGTAGCAGCGAGAAGAGGGTGGTGAGGATTTTTGATGATGGATGCTGCTTTTCTACGGCAATGTTTCATGTAGATGTGCTCAGTGGTTGGGAGGCCTTTACCCATAATGTACTGGGCTAAATCCACTTCCTTTTGTAGGATTTTGCACTCAAAGGCATTGGTGTTCCCATGCCAGTCAGTACCCTTTCCAGCATATGTCTATAGAAGTTTGCCAAGGTTTTTGATGATATGCCGAACTTCTGCAGACTCCTGATGAATAGAGCTACTGCTGAGCTTTCGTAGCAATTATATTTGTGTGATGGGTCCAGGCTAGGACCTCTGAGGTAGTGACACCCAAGAATTTAAAGGTACTGCCCTCTCCACCTCTGACCCACCAATGATTACTGACACATGGGCCTCTCGTTTCCCTCTCCTGAAGTCCACAATCAGTTCTTTGGTCTTATTGACCTTGAGTGGGAAGTTGTTGTTATTACATCACTCAACCAAATTTTCAATCTCCCTCCTGAATGCTGATTCATCACCCCCTTTGATACAGGCCACAACAGTGGTGTCATCAGCAAACTTGTATATGGCATTGGAGCTGTACTTAGCCACACAGTCATGGTTGTAAAGCAAGTCGAGCAAGGGCTAAGCACACATTCCTGTGATACTCCTGTACTAACAGAGATTGTGGAGGAGATGTTTTTGCTATCTGAACTGACTGGGGTCTAGAAGTGAGGAAATCCAGGATCCAATTGCACAAGGGGGTATTGAGGTCCAGGTCTTGGAGTTTACTGATTAATTTAGAAGGGATGACGATATAAATGCCAGGCTGTAATCAATAAAGAGCATTCTGATGTATGTATCTTTGCTGTCCAGATGTTCCAGGGTTGTGTAAAGAGCCAACAAAATAGCATCTACTGCAGACCTGTTGCTTTGGTAGGTGATTAGGAGCGGATCTAAGTCACTACTCAGACAGGAGTTGATATGATTCAACACCAGCCTCTCAAAACACTCCATCACTGTTGATGTATGTGCCACTGGACGATAGTCACTTAGACAGGTTACCACGCCGGCTTGAAGCAGGTGGGTACCACACACTGCTGGAGTGAGAAGTTGAAGATATCCATGAATACACTAGCCAGTTGTTTTGCTCAGGTCTTCAGTACTCAGCCAGGGTCTCTGTCCAGACCAGATATTTTCCTTGGATTCCCTCTCTTGAAGGCAGCCCACATGTCATCTTCAGATGCTGAGACCAAAGGATCATCAGGAGTCATGGGGCTGTGTGATGATTCTTCCTGTTCTGATGGTCAAAGCGAGAATGGAAGGCATTGAGTTCATCTGGAAGCAAAGCTCTTGTGTCACAAGATTTAGCTTTGTAGGACATTATTGCATTCAAACCCTGCCACAGCTATCTAGCATCCCTCTTTGATTCCAGTCTAGTCTGGAATCTCTACTTCACCTGAGAGATGGCTTTGTCGATATCATGCAGTTCCTGTAGCTTTCTTGATCTCCAGACTTGAATGCCTCTGATCTGGCTCTCATCAATTTCTGGATTTCATTATTTATTCAGGGCTTCTGATTGAAGGGGGGGGGGGGAACCCCGAACAATTTCATGAGGACACACTCATCCACAGCTGTTTTAATAAAGTCTGTAATACCACCAGTGTAGTCATTCAAGTCCTCAGATGAGTTCTTGAACATGGCCCAGTACACTGACTCAAGGCCATCCTGTAACCATTCCTCAGCCTCCTGTGACCACCTCTTAGATGTCTTGATCTCTGGAGCCTTGCTCTTTAGGCTCTGTCTGTATGCAGGTAGTAGGGGTATAGCCAAATGATCCAACTTGCCAGAATGTGATCTCAGGATGGAACGATAGGCATTCCTTATCGTAGTGTAGCAGTGGTCCAGAGTGTTGGGACCTCTGGTGCAACTAGTTACATGCTGGTGATGATTGGGCTGGGTTTTCTTCAAACAGGCCTGGTTAAAGGAATAAACTTTTCTCAGGCTTCCAGCCAAGTACAGATATTGATTGTACCCAACATTTTGATGACAAACTCTGCAATCTTGATCAGGGATGATGCCTGAGCATGTCTAGTCTGGTGGTATTTATAACCCCCTCCCCATACTCCATCCTTTCTGATTGCTTAGTCCTCATCCAATCAGGTTTCCACTCTCCCACTTGTTTACAATTGAATTCCAGTTCTACTTGGAGCAAGACCTATACAAAAGCCATTGTAGGAATATCGTGCATAGTCATTTTATTTCCTTGGGGAAATTCTCAAGGTCTGAAATATTTTTTGCACAGTTAATCAAAGTAGAAAGAACCACTCTACGTTGGGAGACGTGATGGTGGCTGCTATTGTTGAGGTACAAGTCCATGTGAATGGATTTCCGACAGAAACCGTGTCTGAGGCTACCATCTGGATTCTGTCATATTAAAATGCCCAGGAACATGAGGCAACCATGATTCTCGATCTCCATCATAATTTTATTGTTTGGATGTATACTGTTCAGACGGTCGTGGAACTGTTGGAGTTCCTAGAGTCCATGAGGCCACACTACGAAGGTATTATCGATGTATCTGAAGAAGCATTTGGGGCGCAAGGACAATCAACTCCAAGCCCTCTCCTCGAAGTCCTCCATTGTCATCAGCTATTGTTAATTTCTACATGGAAATGGTGGAGGCCTCATCCCTCTATGTTTCAGCCTGGTTTGAATTCTGCTTCTCCTGCTGCGTTCTTGGCTATGGCGTTGACCCTTAAAGCTGCCACGCTTAACTGCTCTGCATTTAACCGTCAATTGTGAGATCTGAAGATCTTTGACATAATTTTGTAGTCTGTTGTTAAGAGGGCACTTACATGCTGGAAAAACTGGTACAATTTCCTGTAGCCCACAATCACCAATGTATGCCAGTGCCATTTTTGGGAAAAAAGAACAGTGGATGTGATGTATATGGATTTTAGTAAGGTATTTGATGAGTTTCCCCAGGGAAATTTGGCTGGGTGGATACAGAAATTTTCTTCCCAAAGAAAACAAGGGTAGTAATAGGTGGAGACCAGTGAACAGCAGTTTTCCACAGATCTGTTCTGGGTCCCCTGCTCTTGGTGATTTTTATAACCGACTTGGATGAGGAAGTGGAAGATGCTTTGAAGGTGAGTGGAGTTGTGGACAGTGTAGGGGTTTAGATTGTAGGTTATAGCGGGACATTGACAGGATGCAGAGCTGGGAAGAATAGTGGCAGATAGAATTAAAAATGGAAAAGTGTGAAGAGATTCATTTTGGAAGGTTGAATTTAAAGGCAGAATACAGGGTTAATTGCAGAATTCTTCACAGTGTGGAGAAAAGGGGAATCTTGGGAGTCCATGTCCGTAGATCCCTCAAAGTTCCTGTGCAGATTAATAGGTTTGCTAAGAAGACGTTTGGTGTGTTTGCCCTCATTAATCAGGGGAGTGAGTTGAAGAATAGTGAGGTAATATTGCAGTTCTATACAAGCCTGGTTATTCTACACTTGGAATATTGTGTCCAGTTCTGGTCGCCTCATTATCAGAAGGGCATGGAAGCTTTAGAGAAGGTGCAGAGGAGAATTACTAGGTTGTTGCCTGGACTAGACGGCATGTCTTATGAAAATAGGTTGAGCAAGCTAGAACTTTTCTCTTTGGAACCAAGGAGAATAATAGGTGACTTGATAAAGGTGTACAAGATGATAAGAGGCTTAGATAGTGGATAGTCAGAGACTTCTTCCCAGGGCTGAAATGATTAATACAAGGGGGCATAATTTTAAGGAGATTGGTGGAAAGTATAGGGAGGATATCAGGGGTTAAGTTTTTTTACACAAAGAGCAGTGAATGCATGGAATGCCCTGCCAGACAAGATGGTACAATATTTAAGAAACTCTTACATGGACAATAGAAAAGTGGTTACGTTGGAGGGAAGAGTTAGATTGATCATAGAATTGGCTAAGAGGATGGCACAACATAGTGGGCTGAAGAGCCTGTATTGTGCTGTAATGTTCTATGTTCTAAACTTATTAGAAATAACATATTTTACAAAATCCGAAGTGCTGAGGCCAGCTTCTGGAAATTGTCTGCAGGTAAACCAGTAATGTAAGAGGGATCTTTTCAAAAATCACAAGTAAATACACAGTAAGTTATGCTGTTCTGAATTAAGTAGTTGGTGTGTCAGGGTCAGTTTGGAAGACTTTCTTTTAAAAGCCTTTATCATACAAAGTAATATACTGTATATTTCTTCTGTTCCTGGAGTGAGACCAATACAATATAAATCCTGTAGTCTTCTAATGAATAGCCTTCATCAGCTGCTCAATAAAGCCAACGATGCTGCTGCAGTACATTCCTAGGTGTGTCAAAAAATCCTACTTTACAATGCAGCTGAAATAGTCATAGTGCCACAGAAGTTTGTCTCAATGGGTCAAATTCATCCACCATCTGAGGGTGTAACCGTTGGAGGCTAGTTTCTGTTTAAGAGTCTGACAGAGTGCAGACATTAGATTATTTAGTTACAATAGAGTAAGATATTTTCAAAAGTGGGCAGAAATTGTATTTGATTTCTAGTGAATGCCAACCTCTGTTCAAAATTACCTTTTACCTTGGATCCATGGTTTATGTCTGTTTTTATCAATGAGTTGAGCACTTCAGCTAGAGAATGAGTGGATTTTTGAGAGCAATCTTTAGAATTTTTCTCAGTAAACCTTATCATCTCTTGATGATTATCTCATTGTCTCACTTAAATTCCTCCTTGCTCACAGAGCTGCTTCCTGAATCACAATGTGGATTTCTTCCTTCTAGAGTTGTAATGGATGTGATCTTCACTGTGCATTGACTCGGACAGGGCAATTGCCATATCACGTTGTGATGCTTCCTGATGCTCAGATCAATGTGTGGGCCCTGGCTTGTCAGCCTTCATGAACTCAGAGCTGAAAAGACAGTCCAGCTTCCTGAAACTATCATAAGTTGCAACAGTGAAACCTCATACTTGCAAACCATCTCCTTGGATACAGAAAATGTCCAGCCTTTGGTCAGACATGCAAGTTACACCAGAAAAGAAATCACGTTGCAAAGATGTGCAAATCGCAGGAGCACGCAAGGAAAATGCATGCTGTGGAACAGAGTGAGGGCAACAGTGACATGTTCATCGGCACAGTTGAAGTGGAACAGGAGGTATGCATCAAGAATATTGACAATGCAGAGATGGAGGATGAAGATGATTGGACTCAAGATCTGATGATAAACAGGAGGAATGTGACATTTAAGCTTGACACTGGGGCAAAGTGCAATGTAATGTCAGCAGAAACATTCAACTCACTGGACATCAGAGGAAGACTGAGAAAATCCACCTGCAAGCTTGTTGCGTATTTTGGCCACAAGACGGCGTCATTGGGAAAGTAAACACTCACCTGTGAGTACGAAGGACAAAAACACAAGATAGAGTTTGAGATAGTACAGCAACATGTTGCAGCAATACTGGGCAAAGCAACATGCACAAAGCTAGGCCTGGTGAAGTGAATCTATGGTGTGGAAAAAGAAAATGACATTCTCAAAGACTTTGCTGACTTGTTTTCTGGATTAGGATGTTTACCAGGGAAACACCATATCCAGATTGATCCAACTGTTGCACCAGTTGTGCATGCTCCGAGGAAGGTTCCAGTAGCTCTCAGGGATCGAGTAGTGGAGGAGCTACACAGAATGGAACAGATGGGAGTCATAACGAGACAAATAGAACCGACCGACTGGGTGAATAGTATGGTGACAGTGGTCACAGAAAAAAAGATGAGGATTTGCATGGATCCACAAGATCTCAACCAAGCCATTAAAAGAGAGCACTATCCACTGCTCACAGTTGAAGAGGTTGTCTCCTGCATACCTAATGCGAAATACTTTTCAGTATTAGACGCAAATCAAGGTTTCTGGCAGATCAAGCTGGATGAGGAAAGTTCCAAATTATGCACTTTCAACATGCCCATAGGGAGATATCGTTTCCTGCGTCTACCCTTTGGGATTTCTTCTGCATCAGAGGTATTCCAGAGGTCAGCGACACAAATGATTGAAGGCCTGGACGGAGTGGTCAATATCATTGATGATTTGCTGGTATGGGGTGACACCATTGAGGAACATGATCAGAGACTGAGGAAGCTCCTGGAGAGAGCACGTGAATACAACCTAAAACTGAACAAAAGTAAATGTAAGATCAGAACTACAGAGATCAAATACATAGGTCACATACTCAGCGCTGATGGGCTAAAACCAGATAATGAAAAGGTCAGGGCTGTGGTACAGCTACCACCACCCGAAGACAAGCAAGGACTATTGAGGTTCATGGGCATGATACAGTATCTTGCCAAGTTCATTCCCAACTTATCAGAGGTCAGTGCTCCACTTCGAAAGCTAGTAGAGAGCAACACTGAATGGCATTGATTGGGAAGACGAACAAAAGAAAAGTTTTGACACCTTGAAGCAGTTAGTTACCAATGCACCAGCACTCAAGTTCTATGATGTCAATAAACCGGTGATAATGTCTGTGGATGCCAGTTCGGAAGGAATAGGAGCTGTTATAATACAAGATGGGAGGACTGTGGCATATGGATCACGAGCACTTACGGACTATCAATGCCAATATGCTCAAATCGAGAAGGAATTACGCACCATAGTTTATGGGTGTGAGAAGTTCCACCATATGTATATGGCAAAGAAATCCAGGTTGAGAGTGATCACAAACCACTTGAGAGCATCTTCAAAAAGCGACTCCACCAAGTTCCTATGAGGCTGCAAAGGATGCTTCTCAGGCTACAGAGGTACACTCTCACAGTCACCTATAAGCCAGGAAAAGAATTGTACATCGCTGATGCCTTGAGCCATGCTTACCTCAAAGAGCAAAAGGAAGAGCTGCCAGGAAGAGAGCTGGGGGTCAACTGGGTTATACCTCAGCTACCCATCTCTGAGGAGAAGTTGAACATGTTCAGGAAAGCGACTGCAGATGATTCTGAAATGTAAATGCTAAGAGACATTACAATGAATGGATGGCCAACAGAAAGAAAAGATGCTCCAAAAGAAATGCAGAAGTACTGGACATTTAAAGAGGAAATCAGCTATGCATCAGTACTAATGTTCAAAGCGGCACAACTCATCGTACCAAACCAAATGAGACAGGAAATGCTCAACAGAATTCATGAGTCACCCCTGGGGATAGTGAAATGTAAAGATAGAGCAAGAGACATTCTCTATTGGCCAGGCATGTCGACTCAGATAAAGGACATTGTGTCTCAGTGTGTTGTTTGTAATGAAAACAAAATCAGCAATCCAAGAGAGCCTCTGCTTCTCCATTCACTACCAGGAAGACCATGGGAGAAGCTTGGCACAGATCTCTTTCACTACAATGGTGCAGAATATCTGCTTTGTGTGGACTACTATTCAAAATATCCGGAGATCACCAAGTTAAGTGACACGTCCAGTCAAGGTGTCATTACCGCAATGAAGTCGATATTCACAAGACATGGTATTCCAGATATTGTCGTCAGTGACAATGGTCCACAATATCCAGTGGTGAGTTCAGAGGATTCTCAGAAAGCTGGGAATTTCAACATGTTACTTCCAGTCCAGGGCATGCTCAGTCTAATGGACAAGCAGAGAGAACTGTACAAACTGTCAAGAACATGCTCAAGAAGGCACAAAGCAGCAACGGTGACCTTATATTGCTCTGCTTGAATACTGCAACACACTGATTGAGGGTGTGGGGTTCTCTCCTGCGCAGCTGCTGATGGGATGTCGTCTGAAGTCCAAACCGTCAACATCTATAACTCTACTGACTCCTGAAGGTAATGCTCAAGTACATGACAAGCAAAAATACAAGCAAATAAAGCAAAAGAGCTACTATGACAGACATACAAGACAGTTGCCAGATCTGCATACAGGTGAATATGTCAGAATACAGAGAGGAGACATTTGGCAACCAGCTGTGATTGTGTACAGACATCAGCAACCAAGATCCTTCATAGTTTGCATGCCGGATGGAAGTGTCTACAGGAGGAACAGGAAGCATCTACTGAAGACAGGTGAGAGGGAGTTTCCACTTACAGATGCAAAGGGCATTTCCACATATACAGACATGGAAACAAACGACACCAAGAGTGATGCAGACCGCAAAGACACAGAGGTCACTTGAGAGACTGACACTGATGAAGGGCAAGCACAGTCACAGCTGTATGATTCACAGATGTATATCAGTTGGGTGCGGAATGTTTATCGGAAGTATTGTTTCCTAATATAGACAGTGCAGCTTCAGACTGCACCTCTGCAGTATGATACAAAATATTGGCTGGGTTTGTGACAAACCGCTTAGGCTGAGGTGAAAACCCTCCTTCTGCTTGTATCCCACATATATGGATTATGAATAATTCATGTTAATTTAACTTGTGTTAACAAATTATTTGTCATCTAGTAATTTACTGTGCTGCTATTGCTAAAAGCTAATTTTTATGTCTAATGAACTTGAACAATTTTGACTTGATTGATGGTCAATTAGTAAAAGATCATAAACTGTGTCCTAGGGTAGTTTTCTCAGTTGTTGGAAACCCTCTGTTGTGGAGTCTGAGTACGAGGAGTGGGTGTGCACACATTTATACATAGTATTAAAACTACCTGAGGGAAAGGTTCTGTGGAATAACTCAGCTTCTGCCTAACTTTCAGGAGCATTTCTTGCTGAACTAGCTATGATGAAATTAAGAAATGAGAAGGGTTAAAAGGAACCATAAAATATACTTGGCAAGTAGGATTAAAGAGAGACTCCAAGTATTTTATGCATATTTTTGGAGCCAGGAGGTAGCTGAGGAAAGGATAGGTCCACTCGAGGACTAAAGAGACAGAAGAAATTCTGCAGATGCTGGAAATCCAGAGTACCATACACAAAATGCTGGAGATTTCAGCAGCTCAGGTGGCACCTATGGAAAAGATGTTTCGGGTTGAGATTCTAATCAGGATGAGTATGTTGCATTGGTATTCACCAAGGAAAGGGACTTGTTTGAAATTGAGATTGGGAAGGGATAAGCACGTGTTCAAGAGCATGTCAATATGAAGAAAGCAGGATTTGTTGGGTGCTTGAAATACATTGCTGTGCATAGGCCTCTAGGAACTGATGAAATCTATTCCAGAATACTGAGTGAAACAAGTGAGGAAATTGACCATAAGATATTGGAGCAGAATTAGGCCATTTGGCTCATCCAGTCAGCTCCACCATTTCATCATGGCTGATACATTTCCCTCTCTGCCCCAGTCTCCTGCCTTCTCTCTGTATTCTTTCATGCCCTGCCCAATCAAGAATCTATCAATTTCTGCCTTAAATACACCCAATGACTTGGCCTCCACAGTACCTGTGGCAATTAATTCAACAGATTCACCACTCTCTGGCTAAAGTGATTCCTCCCCAACTCTATTCTAAATGAACACCCCTCATATATTCTCTTCTCCCTCCTGCTGCCTGGGAAAAGGCTCCGAACTGATGAATGTATATAAAATTATGATAGGCATGGATAGGGGGTATCAGAGTCTTTTTCCCGGGAAGGAACTGGCAAACACCATAGGCCATAGGTTTAAGGTGAGAGAGAAGCCTTAAAGGAGATCTATGAGGCAATATATTTACACAGATGTGCTGCCAGCAGTGATGGTGGAAGCAGATATATTGAGATATATTGGTGGAAGCAGATATATTGAGCACATCACATGAAACACTGTCACAGAAAGGCAAAATCCATCATCAAAGATCCTCACCACCCAGGTCATGCTCTCTTCTCGCTGCTGCCATCAGGTAAAAGGTATAGGAGCCTCAGGACTCACACCACTAGATTCAGAAGCAGTTACTACCCCTCAGCCATCAGGCTCTTGAATAAAAGGGGTAATTATGCACACTTGCCCCATCATTGAAATGTTCCTACAATCAATGATCTCCTTTAAGGACTCTTCATCACATATCTCATGTTCTTCTTATTTTTTGCCATTTATTTATATTTGCGTTTGCAAGGTTTGTTGCCTTCTGTATTCTGGATGATCTTTCACTGATCCTGTTATAGCTACTATTCTATAGATTTACTGAGTATGCCCACAAGAAAATATACTTTGAACTCTGAACATTTAAGACAGACACACGAACAGACAGGGAATTGACAGATTTAGACCCCACAGAGGCAGATAGGATTAGATAGACTTGGCATTATTGCTGTTAGAACATAGAACATTACAGCACAGGATTGTCCATTCAGCCCACAATGTTGTGCTGAACCAATTAAAAAGCAAATCAAAAACACGCAAACACTAATCCTCCTACCTACACCATGTCCATATCCCTCCAGCCTCCTCACATCCATGTGTCTATCCAAACATCTCTTAAAAGCCTCTAACATATTTGCCTCTACCACCATACCAGGCAGCACACTCCAGGCATCCGCAACTCCTCTCAGTAAAAGATTTACCCCTCATATCTCCTTGAAACTACCACCTCACTTTCAATGCATGCCCTCTGGTATTAGACATTTCACCTCTGGGGGAGAAAAAGATGCTCTCTGTCCACTCTGCCTCTGCCTCTCATAATCTTGTAAACCTCTATCAAATCTCGCCTCAGTCTTTGGAGCTCCAGAGAAAACAACCCCAGTTTATCCAGTGTCTCATGGTAGCACATACCCTCTAAACCAGACAACATCCTGGTAAATCTCTTCTGCACCCTCTCCAAGGCCTCAACATCCTTCCTATAGTGGGGGCGACCAGAACTGTACACAATACTCCAGATGTGGCCTACCTGGAGTTTTATAAAGTTGCAACATAATTCTTGATTTTTGAACTAAATGCATTGACTATTAAAAGCAAGCATTCCATAAGCCTTCCTAACCACCTTATTGACCTGTGTAGCCACTTTCAAGCAGCTATGAACTTGAATTCCAAGATCTCTCTGCTCAACAACACTTAGGATCTTGCCCTTAAAAGTGTACTGTCTCCTTGTATTTGCCCTACCAAGGTGAAACACCTCACATTTATCTGGGTTAGTTAAACTCTATCTGCCATTTCTCTGTCCATATCTGCAACTGATCTAAATTGTGCTATATTCTTGGCCAGAGTTCTACACTATTCTCAAGACCACCAGTCTTGGTATCATCCGCAACCTTACTAACCCATCCATCTACATTTTCATCCAGGTCATTGATATACATTACAAACGTGTAAAGGTCCCAGCACAGATCTCTGTGGAACACCACTAATTACAGACCTCCAGCTCAAATAAGTCCCTTCAACCACTAACTTCTGTTTTCTATGTGCAAGCCAATTCTGAATCCAAACAGTCAATTCACTGCGGACCCCATGTATCATAATCTTTTGGATTAGCCTCCAATGAGGGACTTTGTCAAATACCTTACTAAAATCCATGTAGTCAACTTCCACTGCCTTACCCTAATTAATCTCCCTCATCAAAAAACTCAATTAAATTGGTAAGCAACGACCTGCCACACACAAAGTCATGTTGGCTCTCCCTAATTAGACTCTAGGTCTCCTAATGCTCTTATATCCAATCCCTAAGTATTTTTCCAGCCATTTCCCTACAACTGTTGTGAGATTCACCTGTTTATAGTTGCCAGGATTTTCCCTTGTTCCCTCCCTAAATACAGATAAAACATTAGCCACCCGCCAGTCCTCTGGGACCTCGCCTGTGGCTGGAGAGGGTATGAAGATATTGGTCTAGGGCCCAGCAATCTCATCTCCTGCCTCCTTCAAAAACCTGGGGTAAATCCCATCAGACCTTGGAGACCTATCCACCTGAATACTCACGAGGAGACCTGTCCCAGTGCTCCACTATCCTGCGCTCTAGACTCTTTTGTGTGAGCTCCAAAGATTCATCACAGCACCTTCTACACAGACATGCAGAAGAACACTGCTAAATCTCAAGTTGAATTTACATTGTTATTGTGAAATCATAACCACTCCCAATATCATGATTAAGACCAGAGGTAGCCAATTAATTTATCATTAAGTTGGCTCTGTGTGGCTTATTAATTTTTATAGGAATTCCATATTTTTAACTCAACTCTGCCACTGCACATTTCATGCATCAGGGAATTAACATAGCCTTAATGTGGTCTGCAATGAATATTTCATTTCACACTGTGTACACAAGGTCACTGCCTGAGAAAAGGTCCAGCCTCACTGACCTTCCAGCTTTAAATGTTCAGACCTGATTTGGATTTTAATATCTTGTGACTTTAGTGATCAATACGTAAATGAAAGAACTCTTGTGTACTATAAAACAGAGATCTGTAATTGTGTCTTTAGCCCCTCTTTTCAGATATGTAGATTATTTGTGTTTATAAACTGATTTATATATGTGGAGAGGGGCAAAGTAAATGTTCACACCTCATTGGTTCCCACATGGATCCTGATATCTGTTCACTTTTAATGTTTTCTTCACTTCACCTTCATGTCCCTCTTAGAAGCAGAAAACCTGGAGTGTGTATTTCCAAGTGCCCCTGGAAACAAAAATGTGTCAGGTCAAATCATTGAAAAGACTTTCAATAAGTTTAATTACCAAGAAAATGAAATCCTTCTGTTACTCTGGGTTTATTTTTCAGAAACATAACCTGATAAAAAAACAACCAGGTGCAAAAGCATTTAAACCTTATCATTAACTGCAACTTCATTGCAGTAATGACTTCACAGTGTTTTTGCAATTGATTGCATTGACTGAGAGAGAAAAGAAAGAGTTTTTCCTTTCAAGTTGATGGTTGTGATGTACATACAATAAGACTCTGTCCTTCCATGCTTGTGCAGTTACAGGCACTGATTTTCCTCTTCATTAAGTAATTGATTGTGCTTAGCCAGTCTTGAATGTGGAGAGAGTAGACCAGGTTAAGCATGCATCCCTGAGGCCTGCCTCTGTTGATACAATGTCCACCAGACTGGGAGTGGGCTACACGGAAAGTGATAGGTGCATTGATTATTTTGAATAAAATATTCACAGATGTTTGGACATCTGAAGCCAGTACCAATTTGAACTTCAGGCTGCTTGTGGAAAAACATCCTCTGGATTAGAATTTGTAAAAGCATCTTTCTGGCAGTATATTTCTTTTTCCAGAACACTGTGATCTTTACCCATTATTCTGACTGAGATGGAATGGAAGGCTCATACAGTAATTGTTTTTACAATACATCTGTCTCTGATAACTGCTCTCTATGGAGCCATCGGCAAAGGCTTTCCTTTGCTTTCGGTAATATTTATCCCTTTAAAACTTCCCGTGGATTCTGTCCCTACCATATTTTGCAGAACAGCTGCGAATGTCTTAGTAATTCTCCAATAAATATTCTTAACCTTCAATGCCACTCACCAAGGTATCAAAATAGTTTTCCTTGATCTTTACTAAAGTATGTAGTTTGAACTTTTCTCCTCCTTCAGCCTTGCTCTTAAGCCTTTCAGGAAAATAGCCAGTTTAGTCTTCCACACCGCCAGATATCTCTTATCATTTCAGTGGATTCTTGACACCCACTTCACATGTTAACATCCTGCCCCCATGAAGTTTGACACAATCTCCAGAGTTTATCAACTAATTATCTCTGTGCTGTTGTACATCTTTTCCTCTTTTCTTTATAACAGTTTTATCTGCTTATCTTCTTGAACCTCAACACAAATTGGATAATATTATCCACCAAAACAAGTACATTTAGATAGGGTGGGATTTTAAAATGAAAATGTCTATAAATATTTTCTTCAAATTAACTGACTCCACCCATCACCAACCAGTTTAACAGGGCTCTGAAGATGGTAGATACTTGATAATGTGAGCTTCCTTCCTCCTGAGAGTCTTGGTATAATCCAAAACTGCAGACTCAGCCCTTATACCACGGGTAGAGGTGAAGCAGGGCTGCTAAGGCTTTTGATGTCATCATTACAACGGATAAATCTGTCTCAGCTTTGAGGTAGCAGCGTGGAACTGGTTTATTATTGTACCAAGCTTGTCTTGCCTACTGTTCATACAGACTAAATCACTCCACAGTGTATTGAGGTAGAACAAAGTAAAACAATAACAATGCTGAGTAAAGTGTAGGGCAGATAAACAATAAGGTGCAAAATCATAACAAAGTAGATTGTGAAGTCAAGAGTCCATCTTGTTGTACCAGAGAACTATCTAACAGCCTTATAACTGCGGGGCAGTGAGGTTGCTATTGGTAAACTGCCTTCTGTTCTGTCGGGAATGCCCTCACAGGGAATATAACATTGCTATGCTAACCCTGAGCCTATATCACTGAAGGACACAGAGGAATGGTTTCCTATAACTGGCACAATAATAACTCAATGAATTAATACTTAAGGGGCCTCAGGCATATATAATGGAGAAGTAAGAATTACTGGAAGCAAGCACATGCCATAATGTTTGTCATTCCAGTTGCAAGCTCACTAGGCATCGAAACAAAATGATTGCAAACAGCAAATCTGTAGATTCTCTGCTGTAAGACCATAAGACATGAGAGCAGAATTAGACCAATCAGCCCATCAAGTCCGTACCAGCATTCCATCATGGCTGATCCCATATCCCACTCAACCCCATACACCAGCTTTCTCGCTATGTCCTTTGATGCCCGAATCGATCAGGAAACAATCACATTCTGCCTTATATATATATACTTGGCCTCCAGAACCGTCTGTGGTAATATTCCACAGATTTACTACTCTCTGGCTAAAAAAATTCCTCCTTACCTCTGTTCTAAGAAATCGCCCCTCAATTTTAAGGCTGTGTCGTTTAGTTCTGGATACCGCCACCATAGTAAACATCCTCTTCACATCCATCCTATCTAGTCCTTTCAACATTTGGTAGGTTTCAATGAGATTCCCATACATTCTTCTAAATTCCAGTGAATACAGGCCCAAAGCTGCAAAACGCTCTTCATATATTAACCCCTTCATTCCTGGAATCATCCTCATGAACCTCCTATGGACTCTTTGCAATGACAACACATCCTTCTGAGATCTAGGGCCCAAAACTGTTGATAATACTCTAAGTGTGGCCCTACTAGTGTCTTATAAAGCCTCAGCATTATCTCCTCACTTTGATATTCTATTCCCATTGATTTCAGTGCCAACATTGCATTTGCCTTCTTTACCATAGACTCCACTTGTAAATTAACCTTCTAGGAGTCTTGCACAAGGTTGAGACAGATTTATCTGTTGTTATGATGACATCAAAAGCTTTAGCAGCCCTGCTTCACCTCTGCACCTCTGATGTTTGAACCTTCTCTCCATTCAGATAATAGTCTACACTATTGTTCCTTTTACCAAAATGCATTATCATGTATTTCCTAACACTGTATTCCATCTGCCACTTTTTTGCCCATTCTTCCAATTTGTCTAAGTCCTGTTGCAATTGCATTACTTCCTTAGCACTACCTACCCCTCCACCTATTTTGCCACAAAGTCAGCAATTTTGTTATCATTGTTATCATTGCAATTTTGTTTACATTGACAAGCAATGTAAAAGTAACAGTCCCAATTCTGACCCCTGAGGAACACCAATAGACACAGGCAGCCAATGAGAAAAGTAGATTGCTTCTTTCCCACTCACTGCCTCCTGGCTGTCAGCCATTCCTCTATCCATGCCAGTAACTTTCCTGTAACGTCATAGGATTTTATCTTGTTAAGAAGCCTCTTGTGTGGCAGCTTATCAAAAGCCTTCTGAAAATCCAAGTAAATGACATCCACTACCTCTCCTTTGTCAACCCTGCTTGTTGCTTCCTTGAAGAACTCTAATAGATTTCTCATTTAAGATTTCCCTATTCATAAACCATGCTGGCTTTGAGTTATTTTATCATTAGTCTCCAAGTACCCGGAAACCTCATCCTTAATAATAGACTCCAGTACTTTCCCAACAACTGAGGTTAGGCTAACTGGCCTATAATTTCCTTTCAAAGATTTCAAAGGTATATTTAATGTCAGAGAAACGTATACAATATACATCCTGATATGCTTTTTCTTCGCAACAGAGGAGCGCCCCAAAGAATGAATGATAGTTAAATGTTAGAAGCCCAAAACCACCCCAGCTCCCCTCTCCCACATGTAAGCAACAGCAAAGCAATGACCTCCCTCCCCACCAGCAAAAAAAGCATCGGCAGCCCCCACCGAGCACTCAAGCATGCAGTAAAGCATCAATAAAGACACAGACTTGCAGAACCCCAATGACTACTCGTTCACCTGGTAATTCAACATTCCACAGGCTCTGTCTCTCCATAATAAAGTTTAAAGAGATGTCCCCATTTCACAGCGAGAGTGGAGACATAACAAACAACTCGTTGATTTACAATGTTAAAAATCCATTGCATCGTTTTTTCTGAGCTCTGTGCCCAAAGAACTCGGGTCTCTGGGCACACAGCCAGCAGCCAGCTTGCTGCTTTCAATCTTCAGTCTGCCTCAACTCACTGATTCCCTGCAGAGGCACCGACCATGAGTCCGCCCGCTTCCAGAGCCATGAAACCCCGGAACTCCAAAGGCGAGCTAATCTTCTAGGCTGCGTCCTTGGTATCTCGAGTAACAGCTGGTTGTGAGACCCCATGAGGGGGTCCCATTCTTGCAAAGAACCAAAGTCAGCGTGTACCTCCAGGTAAGGGTCTTCAAAAGAATCCTGAAAGGGAAATAGAGATATTAAAGATAATAGAGCTGTTTCCGAAGATGCAAGCAAAGGAGTCGCCGTTAGGCGCCATTAGCTCCTTAGCTCCACCTTTCTTTTGCTTTCCTCCCTTCTAAAAGAGAGGAGTGATATATGCAATCTTCCAGTCCTCCGAAACCATGCCAGAATCAAGTAATTCATGAAAGATCATGGCCAATGTGCCTATTATCTCTTCAGCAACCTCTCTCAGGACACTACACTGTAGTCCATCTGTACCAGTAGACTGATCCACCTTAAGACATTTCAGTTTGTGTAGCACATTTTTGGCAGTGGCTTCACTGCCAAAACAGATTCTTAATTTGGGCCATCTCTTTAGCACAATCTGATGTCACTGTTGTTAGTTTCTCCATGTTGTGATCCCATGGTGAGATGTCAGACTTTCCATACGAGTGATCCCATGGAGAGGTTGTCAGATTCTCGATACTAGTGATCCCATGGAGAGGTTGTCAGATTCTCGATACTAGTGATCCCATGGAGGGGTTGTCAGATTCTCGATACTAGTGATCCCATGGAGAGGTTGTCAGATTCTCGATACTAGTGATCCCATGGAGAGGTTGTCAGATTCTCTATACGAGTAATCCTGTGGAGTGATGTCAGATTGTCCGTGTTGTGATCCCATGGTGAGATGTCAGACTCTCCATGTTGTGATCCTATGGAGACGATGTCAGGCTCTCCATACTAGTGATCCCATGGAGAGGTTGCCGTTACTCAACTCAAAGGCTTCAGCTCTCATTTCCTCCTTGAAGCTGGTGTTCTTCCAGACTGCACGTAAAGACAATCTTATTTCTGTACCCCCACTCACTGCAAGCATGTGAAATGATGTTTCTATAAATGAGTGCCAATATGTCTGTAAAGTCTTTGGACCTTGCTTCTAAATGGAGTTCATTCCTTGCAGTAGTTGAGATTATGGATCCAGCACTGAAAGGAAATGCACCTGCTTGCACGGGTTGCACTTGAATCTGAGTGGGACCAATATCCTGGCAGGGAGGTTTGTTAATGTTATCGGGGAGGGTTTAAACTAGATTTGCAGGGGGGTTGCAACTGAAATGAAGAGGCAGAATATGGGGAAGTTGGAACACAAATAGAGACAGCTTATAGGGAGTCTCTGAGAAATGATTGACAGATGTTAGAGCAAAGATGCACTCAGCTTGATGGTTTGAGATGTGTCTATTTTAATGCAAGGACCAATCAAGTGTGACAGTGGAGAAGTGTGTATGGAACTGGAGGAGATAGCAGAGGTACTTAATGAGTACTTTGCATTAGTATTCACTCCGGAAAAGGATCTTGGCAATTTTAGGGATGACTTACAGTGGACTGAAAAGCTTGAGCATATAGACATTAAGAAAGAGAATGTGCTGGAGCTTTTGGAAAGCATCAAGTCGGATAAGTCACTAGGACAGGGGTGGGCAAACTTTTTGACTTGTGGGCCACAAAGGGTTCTAAAATTTGACAGGGGGGCCGGACCAGGAGCAGATGGACGGAGTGTTTTGGTAATACACCTCATAAGAGAAAATAAAATATCAAGGGATATGTAGAAAACATGTGCTTTAATTTCAATTGAAAATGAACAAATGCATTACAACAAAATATCTGTCTTTGAAGTCCCATGGTATTTAGCTATTTATTGAAATGACTTTTAAAACACTGAAAATTAAATGAATAAAATACAGCTTTTTTTAATAGTAACAGTTATTATTTTAAAGCACTGAAAATTCTGTTATCCTTCAAGATATTATCATCATCACTCTCCTCCTGACTGTCTTTATTTCAAAACCGGTAGGAGATGCAGGTCTACTTGTCCTGCTCCTTCTTATTGAATTGTCCCCTGTGCCAAAACTCAACAACGACCAGCACAGCGCGTTATTTGATCTGGAGCGCATTTTTTATTTTGAGAACGTACGTGCACCTGCGCACTACTCATGTCCATCACTTAACAGAAATGACATGTAACATGTAAGGCTTATTGAAAAAAATATTTTCAAATGCATTTTTTACATAACACAATGAAGAAACTTAATTTTAATTTCAGTGGGAACAGTGTTGTTGGTCTCCCTTTTTAGCCAGCGCATCAAAGTCTGGATTTAGTTTTGTTGTGGCGATTCTCAGGATGGATCTGAGGTGTTGGTCAGTTAACTTGGATCTGTGGCCGGCTTTGTTGATGTTCATGACGCTGAACGCCTGTTCACACAAATAGGTCGAGCCGAACAACGCCAGCATCTTCTGTGCCGTCCTCCGGAGGTTTGGAAACACCTCTTTACCAAGTGAAGCATAAAAGTCATTCAGTTTAAGAGGGTTGAACTTCTCTTTTAAGATGGGGTCA
Organism: Hemitrygon akajei; assembly: GCF_048418815.1. Classification (NCBI taxonomy): domain Eukaryota; kingdom Metazoa; phylum Chordata; class Chondrichthyes; order Myliobatiformes; family Dasyatidae; genus Hemitrygon; species Hemitrygon akajei. The sequence continues at coordinate 86,710,301 of NC_133138.1, read as the reverse complement.
GACTGAAGGTTGATCAGTTCCAGCTGTAGCTCCTCTGGTGCTGTTTCAGGATCTTGTGACAGGGGACAGGCCACCAACTGAAGTGACTTGTCAATTTTTTCAAAATCAGCAAAGCGACGGCAGAATTCTCTGTGCAGCGCATCCAGTGACTCGCTGTATTTTTTCACATTTGCGCCGGCCTCTTCCAGCGTGGCTAGTGTGGGAAAATGAGTGAATAACTTATTCAAAATTTGCCTGGAGAGAAAAGCCAGCTTGGATTTAAAGGCTTTCACGTTTGTGTACATGTCATGCACAAACTGATCCTTCCCCTGTAGCTTCACGTTCAGTTCATTCATGTGTGAAAATATATCCACAGCAAACGCAAAGTCACAAAGCCAGCTCTTGTTGCTCAGCTCAGGAAATTCGCCGGCCTTCCTCAGTAACTCCAAAAATGCACCGATCTCCTCTTTGAGCTCCCATACTCGTTGAAACACTTTGCCCAAACTTAACCAGCGGACACAGGAGTGATAAAGTAGGTCCTGGTGATCCGCATCAGTTTCCTCCAGGAACGTGATGAACTGACGGTGCTGAAGTCCCCTTGCATGTATAAAGTTGACAAGTTTTACGACAGGATTCACAACATGATTCAGCTGTAATACCGATTTACATAGAGATTCCTGGTGGATGATGCAGTGAAGGAAAATAACATCCTGGTCAGGATTTTCATCTTTCACTTTATTCTGTATTCTCCTCAGCAGGCCGACATTTTTCCCTGTCAAATTAGGAGATCCATCTGTGGTGACGTTGATAAGTTTACTCCAAGGGAGCTTCATATTTTCGATGACAGCAGACACCCGGTCATACAAGTCCTCTCCCCGTGTTTTTCCTTTCAGAGACTCCATTGTCAAAAACTCCTCCATTATTTCAAAAGTATTGTTAATTCCTCGGATAAAAATGAGGAGCTGAGCAGTGTCTTTTACATCGTTGCTTTCATCCAGTGTTAATGAATATAACGTGAACGACTCTGCCTTTTTATTTAAGTCGCTGGTTATATCTTCATCTATCAGTTCCACACGGCGAGTCACTGTCCTGCGTGATAAACTGATTTTTTCAAATTTGTCTTTGCTCTCCGGACACAATACACCTGCTGTCTCCACCATACATTCTTTTAAAAACTCACCTTCAGACAGAGGCTTGCTGGCCTTTGCTAATTTGAATGACAGCATAAAACTCGCCTTGGTACTTGACTCATGAATGGCAGTTTGACGGTGAAAAAAATTTTGTTGAGCCTGTAAATTAGCTGCCAACCTCTGAGCATTAGCTTCCCGTTCTTTCGTTGACTGGTTGCTAGCATAGTTGGCATGTTTTGTGGCAAAGTGACGGCTGATATTATGTTCTTTAAAAACCGCCACAGTCTCTTGGCATATCAGGCATACAGCAGTTGATCGGTGTTCGGTAAAAAGATATTTAGTTGTCCACTCCTTATTAAACACCCGACATTCTCTATCCACTTTTCTTTTCTTAGCTCCACTCATCTTTACAGAAGGGGTGAGAGGTCAAAGAGTAAAGCGCAAATGTGGAATAATACGCTGCACCTCAACAAAGGTCAATGTATATAGAGTGCGTCATCTATTGGGAAAATGCCAGAATTGCGGGGAAAAAACATTAACAAGGTTTATTAATATAATTTCATCAAGTTCTGCGGGCTGGATTAAAAAGCATATGGCCCCTGGGCCGTAGTTTGCCCATGCCTGCACTAGGACCAGACGAGATGCACCCCAGGCTACTGTGGGAAAAGAGGGAGGAAATTGCTGAGCCTCTGGCAATGATCTTTGCATCATCAATGGGGATGGGAGAGGTTCCGGAGGATTGGAGGGTTGCGGGATGTTGTTCCCTTATTCAAGAAAGGGTGTAGAGATAGAACAGTGTGTCTTACTTCAGTGGTTGGTAAGTTGATTGAAAAGATCCTGAGAGGCAGGATTTATGAACATTTGGGGAGGCATAATATGATTAAGAATCATCAGTATGGTTTTGTAAAAGGCTTGTCATGCCTTATGAGCCTAATTAAATTTTTTTTGAGGATGTGAATAAACACATTGATGGAGGTAGAGCAGTAGATGGAGTGTATATGGATTTCAGCAAGGCACAGAGGCGACTGTACTTCCTTAGAAGGTTGGCGTCATTCAATGTCTGTAGTGAGATGCTGAAGATGTTCTATAGGTCAGTTGTGGAGAGCGCCCTCTTCTTTGTAGTGGCGTGTTGGGGAGGAAGCATTAAGAAGAGGGACGCCTCACGTCTTAATAAGCTGGTAAGGAAGGCGGGCTCTGTCGTGGGCAAAGTACTGGAGAGTTTAACATCGGTAGCTGAGCGAAGGGCGCTGAGTAGGCTACGGTCAATTATGGAAAACTCTGAACATCCTCTACATAGCACCATCCAGAGACAGAGAAGCAGTTTCAGCGACAGGTTACTATCGATGCAATGCTCCTCAGACAGGATGAAGAGGTCAATACTCCCCAATGCCATTAGGCTTTACAATTCAACCGCCAGGACTTAAGAACTTTTTAAAAGCTGTTATTAATGCTTTTTGAGATAGTGATTTAGATGCATATCATATTTTTTTACTGAGTTAAGTATTGTATGTAATTAGTTTTGCTACAACAAGTGTATGGGACATTGGAAAAAAGTTGAATTTCCCCATGGGGATGAATAAAGTATCTATCTATCTATCTATCTATCTATCTATCTATCTATCTATCTATCTATCTATCTATCTATCTATCTATCTATCTATCTATCTATCTATTTGATAAGGTACACCATACAAGGCTTATTGAGAAAGTAAGGAGGCATGGGATCCAAGGGGACATTGCTTTGTGGATCCAGAAATGGCTTGCCCACAGAAAGCAAAGTGTGGTTGTAGACAGGTCATATTCTGTATGGAGGTTGGTGATCAGTGGTGTGCCTCAGGGATCTGTTCTGGGTCCCCTACTCTTCGTGATTTTTAAAAATTTGCTGATGACACAAAGGTTAGGGGTGTTGTGGATAGTGTGGAGGGCTGTCAGAGGATACAGCAGGACATTGACAGGATGCAAAACTGGGCTGAGAAGTGGCAGGTGGAGTGTGAGGTAGTTCATTTTGGCAGGTTAAATATGATGGCAAAATATAGTATTAATGGTAAGACTCTTGGCAGTGTGGAGGATCAGAGGGATCTTGGGGTCCAAGTCCATAGGACACTCAAAGTTGCTGCGCAGGTTGACTCTGTAGTTAAGAAAGCATATGGTGCATGGGTCTTCATCAATCATGGGATTGAGTTTAGGAGCCAAGAGGTAATGTTGCATCTATATAGGACCCTGGTCAGACACCACTTGGAGAACTGTGCTCAATTCTGGTCGCCTCGCTAGAGGAAGGATGTGGAAACCATAGAAAGGATGCAGAGAAGATTTACAAGGATGGCATACCTTATGAGAATGGGTCGAGTGAACTTGTCTAGGTCATTTATAAAAATCACGAAGAGCAGGGGTCTTGGACTGGGGAGCATGCCTCATGAAAATAGGTTGAGTTACCCTTTCCTCCTTGGAGCGATGGAGGATGAGAGGTGACCTGATAGAGGTGTATAAGATGATGAAAGCCATCAATCATGTGGATAGTCAGAGGCTCTTTCCCAGGGCTGAAATAGCTGGCACAAGAGGGCACAGTTTTAAGGTGCTTGGATGTAGGTACAGAGGAGATGTCAGGGGTAAGATTTTTACACAGAGTGGTGAGTGCATGGAATGGGCTGCCAGCAGTGGTGGTGGAGGCGGATATGATAGGGTCTTGGGTAGACTCCTGGGTAGGTACATGGAGCTATGGGTAACACTAGGTAATTTCTCAGGTAAGGACATGTTCGGCACAGCTTTGTGGGTCAATGGGCCTGTACTGTGCTGTAGGTTTTCTATGTTTCTATGAGTATCATAAACTTAGAGCGTGGGTGAATATGTGGAGCTATGACTTGTGGCCATCACAGAGACTTAGATGTCTTAGGAGCAGGAATGGCTGCTGAGAGTGCCAGGCTTCAGATGTTTCTAAAAGAACAGACAAGGCAAAAGAGGTGGGGCTGTGGCATTGCTAATTGGAGATAATGTCACGGCTGCAGAAAAGGAGAAAGTCATGAAGGGATGGTCTACTGAGTTAGTGTGGGTGGAGGTGCATTCAGCTGGACTGGCTGAGAAAGGGAGATGCTGGAATCTTTTATAAGGAAATGCTGATAAGATGCTTGAATAATCATAATAGCCCTTGACAGAGTCAAAATGGATTGATAAAAAGGAAATATAACCATATAACAATTACAGCACGGAAACAGGCCATCTTGACCCTTCTACTCCATGCTGAACACTTACTCTCACCTAGTCCCACTGGCCCGGACTCAGCCCATAACCCTCCATTCCTTTCCTGTCCATATACCTATCCAATTTTTTTAAAATGACAAAATCGAACCTGCCTCTACAACTTCTACTGGAAGCTCGTTCCACACAGTTACCACTCTCTGAGTAAAGAAGTTCCCCCTCGTGTTACTCCTAAAGTTTTGCCCCTTAACTCTCAACTCATGTCCTCTTGTTTGAATCTCCCCTACTCTCAGTGGAAAAAGCCTATCCACGTCAACTCTATCTATCCCCCTCATAATTTTAAATACCTCTATCAAGTCCCCCCTCAACCTTCTACGCTCCAAAGAATAAAGACCTAACTTGTTCAACCTTTCTCTGTAACTTAGGTGCTGAAACCCAGATAACATTCTAGTAAATCTCCTCTGTACTATCTTGTTTGAAATCTTGTTTGATAAATCTTTAGGAATTTTTTAAAAGTTGCAGCCTATGGAATAGATAAGGGAATGTGTTGGTACAGTGGTATGAACTGTGGGAAGATGTCATTCAGAGATATGAGTTATAGTTATAAAGTTGTATAGCACAGAAATCGCACCTTTGCCCACCACATCCATACCATTAGGTATGTCCTTTACATGTCTTGCTGTGGTGAACTACATATATCTGTCTGGACTGCTCCTGTGGCTCCTCCCACAGACCCCTGTATAAAGGCGACTGAGGCCTGTTGCCCAGCCTCATTCCCCAGGATGTAGTGTTGTTCATTCTTCCAGTCAATAAAAGCCGATACCTCGCTTCTTACGTCTCAGAGTGAGTTATTGATGGTGCATCAATTTTATTGACTGGAAGTTAAAGCATGGAAACCGTTTTACGTCCGGAACGGTTGGATTTGGACCCCCAAGACCCTGAAGCAGCTCTTGCCTTTGAACTCTGGCTTGCATGCTTCCAATCATACTTGGAGGAGGTTCGTGCAACTGACCCCGCTGTTAGGCACAGAATTCTCCTCTCGAGAGTCGCCCCAAAAGTTTATTCCTTCATCAGGGACCTCTCGACCTACGAAGGGGCGCTTGATGCCCTCAAAAGACAGTACCTGCGGCCAGTGAACGCCGTCTATGCCAGACATCGCTTGGCCACGCGCAAACAGCGGCCTGCAGAGTCGACCGCTGAATTTCTCCGAGCTCTACAGGCACTCGTGCGGACTTGTGACTGCAAAATGCTCACAGCGGAACAGCATGCGGAACTCTTGGTCCGAGACGCCTTTGTTACAGGACTCAGGTCAGTGTATGTGCGCCAGCGGCTGCTGGAAAAGGCTGATCTGGCCTTACGCTCAGCGATCGAGACGGCTGATATGCTGGAGGCTGCTCTGCACTACGCTGACACTGTCCAGCCGTGCGATTCCCCGCTGGGTCTGTGGACGTCTCCGGCCCCGCCGCCACCGGTTCCCGCAAGCGAATTCGCCAACGCCGCTGCCCGAACTCGTCAGACAGAAAACTGTGTTACTTTTGTGGGCTCCTGAAACATTCTCGAAACAGTTGCCCAGCTCGAGAAGCGACCTGCTCCAGCTGCGGGAAAAAGGGCCATTTTGCCAGAGCCTGTAAGTCTAAACCGTGCGCGGGGTTGAGCAGCGCTGCGTCTGAGACCTGGGGGCCGCCATCTTGCATGCCCGGATGTGAACGGCTATCTTTGCCGGCGTCACCATGCCCCGCCCCCGACTTGCCGGAGTTTACCGGGCACCAGGACGGCTCAACTCTGGCCACCGTGATAGAGCCTGCCGCCCGCCTAGAAGGGGCGGTCCTCTGGGCGGATGGGGAGCTGGTGATAAGCAGATTTCAGATCTATCGTCGAGTACACCTTGTACTGAGCTATCTGGTTGACCATATCCGCGATGCGGGGTAGGGGGTACGCGTCAAGCTGCGTGAACCTATTGATGGTCTGACTATAGTCCACAACCATCCTATTTTTCTGCCCAGTCCAAACAACAACCACCTGGGACCGCCAAGGGCTTGTGCTGGGCTCAATGATCCCCTCCCCGAGCAGCCGCTGCACCTCTGACTGAATGAAGGTCCTGTCCCCTGCGCTGTACCTCCTGCTTTTAGTCGCCACTGGTTTACAGTCGGGGGTCAGGTTGGTGAACAGCGGTGGGGGAGGGATCTTGAGGGTGGAGAAGCTGCAAGTAGTGTCAGTAGCACAGCTATCGGCATGGTGCTGGGCAGGATGTGCGGTTCGGTGTGTATGTGCGTGTGGTAACGGAGTATATGGTGAAGTCCCACCAAACTGAGGATTCCTGACAGTGAGTGGTGGGAGGGGCCCGTCATATGCCATAGTCACACTTACGAGATGGCTCTGGAAGTCCAGCCCCAATAGCACAGGTGCGCACAGTCGAGGCATGACCAGGAGCGCAAAGTTCCGATATTCTGTGCCCTGCACCACCAATGTCGCTACACAACCCCCCCCGGATGTCTGTGGAATGCGACCCAGAAGCCATGGTGATCCTCTGACTTACCGGCCGTGTCACGAGTCCACAGCGTTGCACTGTGGCCGGGTCAATAAAACTCTCAGTGCTGCCTGTGTCAAGCAGGCAGCTAGTCCTGTGTCCCTCCACCAGGATGTCCATCATTGACCTTGCGAGCTGGTGCGGAGCGCTTTGGTCGAGGGTTACGGTGGCCAGAGTTGAGCCGTCCTGGTGCCCGGTAAACTTCGGCGAGTTGGGGGCGGGGCATGGTGACGCCGGCAAAGATGGCCGCTCACATCCGGGCATGCAAGATGGCGGCCCCCACGTCTCACACGGGTAGGTAGGGGCGGGGCATGGTGACGCCCGCAAAGATGGCCGTTCACATCCGGGCATGCAAGATGGCGGCCCCCAGGTCTCAGACGCAGCACTGCTCGACCCCGCGCGCGGTTTAGACTTACAGGCTCTATCACTTCCTGCGCGTACCATTTGGTGTCACCAATGGTGTCTCAGTCTTCCAGAGGGAAATGGACCGGATGGTGGACCGGTACAAACTGAAGGCCACATTTCCCTATCTAGATAACATCACCACCTGTGGTCGCGACTGGCCGGATCACGACGCCAACCTCCAACGATTTTTCCAAGTGGCCGAAGCTTTGAACCTTACTTATAACAGGGACAAGTGTGTGTTCAGAACCACCCGACTCGCTATCCTTGGGTATGTCGTGGAGAACGGGGTCATTGGCCCTGACCCCGACTGTATGCTATGAATATGGTAATATAATATAATATAATATAATAATATAACCGTATGTTAGAACTCCCTCTTCCCACCACTCTCAAAGCCCTCCGGCGGTGCCTGGGTTTTTTTTCCTATTACGCCCAATGGGTCCCCCATTATGCAGACAAGGCCCGCCCCTGGTCAAGTCTACCACTTTTCCCCTCTCTGCTGAGGCCTGCGCGGCCTTCAGCTGCATTAAAGGGGACATTGCCAAAGCAACGATGCATGCGGTGGACGAGACCATTCCCTTCCAAGTAGAGAGTGACGCCTCCAATTTTGCGCTTGCCGCTACCCTCAATCAGGAAGGCAGACCAGTGGCATTCTTTACTCGTACCCTTCAAGGCTCTGAACTTCGGCACTCCGCAGTGGAGAAAGAAGCCCAGGCCATAGTGGAAGCTATTAGGCACTGGAGGCACTATCTCGCCAGCAAAAGGTTCACCTTGCTGACCGACCAGCGCTCGGTTGCATTCATGTTCAGCAACCAACAGCGGGGCAAAATCAAAAATGATAAAATTTTGCGGTGGAGAATAGAACTCTCCACCTACAATTATGATATCCTGTACCGGCTTGGCAGACTCAATGAACCCTCTGATGCCCTATCCCGGGGAACGTGTGCTAGCACACAGCTCGACCAGCTGTATGCCCTTCATGCACATCTTTGCCATCCGGGGGTCACCCGATTTTACCATTTCGTTAAAGCCCGGAACCTGCCGTACTCCCTGGAGGACAACAGGACAATGACCAGGGACTGCCAGATCTGCGCTGAGTGCAAACCGCCCTTCTACCGTCCTGACACTGCGCAGCTTGTCAAGGCCACCCGCCCTTTTGAGCGACTGAGTGTTGACTTTAAGGGCCCCCTTCCCTCCACCGATCGCAATGTCTATTTTCTCAGTATTATTGACGAGTACTCGCGATTCCCCTTTGCCATTCCCTGCCCCGACACTACTACCACGTCCGTCATAAAAGCCCTGCACCAGCTCTTCACTCTGTTCGGATATCCCTGCTATATCCACAGTGATAGAGGGTCCTCCTTTATGAGTGACGAGTTGCGCCGGTTCCTGCTAGCTAGGGGCATTGCTACTAGTCGAACCATAAGTTATAATCCCCGGGGGAATGGACAGGTGGAGAGGGAGAATGCCACAGTGTGGAAGGCCACACTTTTAGCCTTTAAGTCAAAAGGGTTGCCAGTCTCCCGATGGCAGGAGGTCCTCCCTGAGGCACTCCACTCTATCCGCTCCCTGTTGTGTACGTCCACCAATGCCACCCCTCACGAACGCCTATTCTCTTTTCCCAGGAAGTCTGTCACTGGGACCACCCTATCAGTTTGGCTGACGTCCCCGGAGCCAGTGCTGCTACGTAAACATGTGAGGAGTAATAAATACTCCCCGCTGGTTGAGAGGGTTCACCTTCTGCATGCTAACCCCCAGTATGCCTACGTGGTCTTGCCTGATGGGCGGGAGGACACGGTCTCTGTCCGCGACCTGGCGCCCGCCCGGAGCAGCAGACCACTACCCCGAACACTCCACGGTAACTATGAACCCTGTACCCGAGGTGACACTGCGCACACCGTGCCACACCCAGACTCCTCACGACGCTCATGTACCGGGCATCTCGTACGCGTCTATTCCGGGGGCCTCGCACACACGCGAGGGATCCCTGACACCTCCAGTTGGGCCAGAACCAGCACAACCTCCGTCTCCGGTGCAATCACCACGTCCAGCACCTGTGCAATTGCAGCCGGAGCTACGTAGATCACCTGATAGACTTAACCTGTAAATATACTTGTAAGAAACTTCGCCACCTGGGGACTCTTTTAAAACAAAGGGCGGGGGGGTGAATGTGGTGAACTACATATACCTGTCTGGACTGCTCCTGTGGCTCCTCCCACAGACCCCTGCTGACTGCTCCTGTGGCTCCTCCCACAGACCCCTGTATAAAGGCGACTGAGGCCTGTTGCCCAGCCTCATTCCCCAGGATGTAGTGTTGTTCATTCTTCCAGTCAATAAAAGCCGATACCTCGTTTCTTACGTCTCAGAGTGTGTTATTGATGGTGCATCACTTGCCTATTTAACTGTTTGCTGAAATGTCCTGCTTGTATCTGATTCCAACACTTTCTGTGGCTGGGTGTTCCAGATATCAATCAAATTTGCAATAAAAGAAACCCACCCTTCAAATTCCATTTAAAACTGCTTCTTGTGTTTGGTAACCCTGACATTGGAAAATGATTTGAATGTCTACAGTTGTAAGGCTTTCTGTATGCTTTTCTACCTTGTAGGTGCACTTTATGTTCATATTCGTCTGCCAGATCCCCTCTCAGCCTCCTTTGCTCCAGAATTAAAAATATATAAGTTTATTAAAGAAAAGTATGCAGCATTGGGAGTGGATGGATTAATTGACAGGTTGCAGAAAGCTTTTGGGTTGGGAGGCTATTCATTTTCCAGGAAGAATTAGAAAGGTAGAGTATATTTTAAATGCTGAGAGATTGTCAGATTAAATGTCAGAGGGTGATGAGTGTCCTTCCACTTGAATAACTGACAGTTAACATGCAGGTTCAACAAGCACATAAGAAGGCAGACAGAACATTGGCCTTCACTGAAGGAAGGTTTGAGTACATGAGGGGAAACATCTTGCCCTGATTATATAAACACTGATGAGGCCATCTCTAGAATCTGTGTATAGGTATGCAGCAAGGATATCCTTGCCATTGAATGAGTGTAGCAAGTTATCATCAGATTGATTGGACTGATTTCCATAGAAACTTTAAACAGAGTAAGTGATTTTGTTGAAGTGTACAATGTTCTCGGGGTCTATTTTTAATACCCATTTTGGCAATCTGGATGTCACTGGCAAAGAAGAATTTACTGCCCATTCCTAATTGCCCTTGAGAAGGTGAGGATGAGCATTTCTGAACTGTTGCAGTCCTCTTGGTGAAGGCACTCCCACAGTGACATTGGGGCAGTAGTTCCAGGATTAGAACAGTGATGATAAAGGACTGGCGATACATTTTCAAGTTCATTTATGGCGCCCCAACCAAACAGCAGCAGATGCTGGAAATCTGAAATTAAAGTTGAAAATTCTGGAAACACTGAGCAGGAAAGGCAGCATCTGTGGAAAAGGAAACAGCCTGACAAAACATCTTTGATCTGAAATGTAATCTCTCTTACTCTTTCCACAGATGCAACCTGATCTGCTGAGCGTTTCCATATTTGTTTTTTTATAACTTAACTATACCCCTTCCCACCCTGTCTCCTGTAAAAGAGCTAATCCCTTTCCTCAGTTCCTTTGTCTCTGTCATATCTGTTCTCAGGATGAGGCTCTCCTTCACAGGACATCAGAGGTGTCCTCCTCCTTCAATGATTGGAGTTTCCCTTCCTCCACCATTGACACTACCCTCACCTGCATCTCGTCCAATTCCCAGACATCCGCGCTCACCCCATCTTCCCATTGATAAAGTTCCTCTTGACCTTACCTACCACTCCCTGAGCCTCTGCATCCACCACATTATTCTCCGTAACTTCTGCTATCCCCAAAGGGAACCCACAACCAAGCACAGCCTTACCTCCTCCCGCTCCTTTCTGCAGGGATTTCTCCCTCCATGATTCCTTTGTCTACTCGTCCCTCCCCGTTAATCTCCCACCCAGCACTTATCCTTGCAAGAGGCCAACATGCTACACCTGCCCGTTCTCCTCCTCCCTCAGCTCCATTCAGAGCCTCAAACTGTCATTCCTGATGAGGCAAACTTCACCTGTGAATCTGTTCGGGTCATCTATTGTGTCCGGTGCTCTTGATGTGGCCTCCTCTATATTGGTAAGACCCGATGTAAATTGGGGGACCACGTTGCTGAGCACCTCTGCTCCATCTGCCAAAAGTGCAACTTCCCAGTGACCAGACATTTTAATTCTGATTCCCATTCCTGTTCCTACATGGCAGTCTATGGCCTCCTCTTGTGCCACAGTGAGGATGGAGTGCAATGCCTTATGTTCCATCTGGGTAGCCTCCAACCTGATGGCATGAATATTGATTTCTCCTTCCAGTTAAAAAAATTCCATTCCACAGCCCTCTTCTTCTGTTCCCCACTGTGACCTCTTACCTCTTCTCACCTGTCTATCACCTCTCTCCTTCCCTTTCTCCTATGGTCCACTCTCCTCTCCTATCAGATTCCTCCCTCTCCAGTCCTTTACCTTTCCCATTCACCTGACTTCACCTTCTAGCTAGTCCTCCTTCCCCCCCCCCACCACCTTTTTATTCTGACATCTTTCCTGTTCCTTTCCAGTCCTGAAGAAGGGTCTTGGCCTGAAACATTGTCTGTTTGTTCATTTCTATAGATACTGCCTGACCTGCTTAGTCCTCCAGCATTTTGTGGGGGTTGCTTTGGATTTCCAGTATCTGCAGAATCTCTCGTGTGTATGTTTGTTTTTAAAGCTGATTTCCAAGCATCAGATTTACAAGGTGGCATTAACACCCCCATTCTCTCATATTGTTTCAATTGTTTCACTTCGTTGCTTGAACCATAATTTAATTTCTGCTTCAGCTGCTTCTCCCTGACAGATTTCCATGCTGCACTAAATCAGCAGGAGTTCTGTGCCTTCATTCTCCATTTCACCAGGAATGTTTGCCAATCGATATCTTATTGTTAAACTCCCCGATGATACTTGTTTCTTCAATGCTTCCAACGATTCCAAATGATCTCTGTCAGAGCATTTGAAGCTGAATGAAGCAGGAAAAGAAGTGTGTGTTTCGTATCACTTTCTTTTGTAAGGTGCTCAGATAAAAATGAATAAAGATGCAAGCAGTTATCTGAGACCGATTCTGCTGGTATGAGGAAATAAATTGCAATTCTTTGATAATATGCTCTGTTGCACCCTGATCCACAGGGTTTGTGCTTGAGCCGCTTCTTTTCATGCTAAATATCAATGATTTTGATGATGGAATTGAATGTTTTGTGGCCAAGTTTGCAGACAATATAAAGATAGGTGGAGGGGCAGGTGGTGTTGAAGAAGCAGCGAATCTGCAGAAGGACTTAGCCGAATAAGAAGAATGCACAAGTAATTGGCAGATGGAATAGAATGCAGGGAAGAGTATGGTTATGTACAATGGCAGAAGGAATAAAGGCATAGACTAATTACTAATCGGGGAGACAATTCAGAAATCAGAGGTGCAAAAGGATTTCAGAGATCTTGTGTAGGATTCCCTAAAGGTTAACTTGCGGGTTGAGTTGATGGTAAGAAAGGCAAATGTAATACTTTTGAGAGGATTAGACAGAAAAACAAGGATGTAATGCTGATGCTTTAAAATCCATTGGTCAAACTATACTTACAGCATTGTTAGCAGATTTGGGCCTCATATCTAAGAAAGGATGTGCAGACATTAGAGAGGGTCCAGAGGTGGTTCATGAGAATGATTCCAGAAACGAAAGAGGAGCATTTGATAATTTTGGGCCTGCCCTCGCTGTAATTTAGAAAAACAAGGGGTGGGGGAATCTCATTGAAACCTAGCAAATATTGAAAGGCCTAGATAGAGTGGATGTGGAGAGGATGTTACCTATAGTGGGTGAGTCTAGGACAAGAGGACACAGCCTCTGTTACCTTTGGAACAGAAATGGGGTTTTTTTAGCCAGAGAGTGGTGAATTTGTGGATTTATTGCCACAGACAGCCATGGAGGCAGAGTCATTGGGTATATTTAAAAGGTTATATCAAAGGCAATAGAGAGAAGGAAATGAATTCCAATGAATTGATCCACTTGACCCGAAAGAGGAGTGTGTGGGTAATGGAAGTCAAAGCTCAAACCAGGCTTGGCACCTGATGATGATGATGAATAGAGAGAAGGGAAGAAAATGGGTGGAGAGGGATAATAAATCAGCCATGATGGAATGGGGAGAAGACTCAATGGGCTAAAAGGCCTAATTCTGCTCCTATGTCTTAAGGTCGTTATATAGTTCATAGTCAATATTCCATACCTCTTTATGGCATAGAAGGTCACTTAGCCCATCAAGTCTGGAACAGATCTCAGAGCAGTTCGCTTCCCCCACTGTAAGCTATTACCTCATGCATGTCCATTAACAACCCCTTAGGTCTCCATACTCTCCATCTATGTATTCAATCACCAACACATCTTTGGATCATATGAGAAAAGTGGAGGCTCTGGGAGAAATCTGCACAGTCCCAGGGAGAACATGCAAACTCCACACAGACAGCACCCAAGGTCAAAATCAAACCAGACACAGCTGTGAGAATGCTGTACTCCTGGACTGCGGATGGGCTGTGGATGGTCTGAAGATAAACAGCAGATGGACTATGGATAGACTGGGTGGACGGTGGACGAACTGCAGATGGACTGTGTATGGACTATAGAAACCGTGGAGGGACTGGGTGGACTGTGGATGGACTGTCAATGGAATGCGGAAGAACTGTAGATGAACTGTGGATGGACTGAGGATAGACGGTGGATGGACTGTGAATGGAATGTGGAAGAACTGTAGATGAACTGTGGATGGACTGAGGATAGACTGTGGATGGACTGTGGATGGATTGTAGATGGACTGAGGATAGACTGCGGATGGACTGAGGATGGACTGAGGATGGACTGCGGATAGACCGTGGATGGACTGTGGATGAACTGTGGATGGACTGTGGATGGACTGAGGATAGACAGTGAATGGACTGAGGATAGACTGTCAGTGAACGGTGAATGGAATGCAAAAGAACTGTAGATGAACTGTGGATGGACTGGATGGACTATGAATGGTCTGTGGATGGACTGAGAACAGACTGTGGATGAACTGAAGATAGACAGTGGATGAACGGTGGATCGACTGTGCATTGACAGTGGATGAACTGTGGATGGACTGATGACAGACTGTGGATGGAGTGAGGATAGACTGTGGATGGGCTGAGGATAGACTATGGATGGACTGTAGATGGAGTGAGGATAGACTGTGGTTGGACTCTGGATTGACTGTGAACGGAATGCAGAAGAACTGTAGATGAACTGTGCATGGACTGAGGACAGACTGTGGATGGACTGTGGATGGACTGAGGATGGACTGAGGACAGACTGTGGATGGACAGAGGATAGACTGTGGATGGACTGTGGATGGACTGAGGATGGACTGAGGACAGAATGTGGATGGACGGAGGATAGACTGTGGATGGACTGTGGATGGACTGAGGATGGACTGTGGACAGACTGTGGATGGACTGTGGATGGACTTACGATGGACAGGATAGACTGTGGATGGACTGAGGATGGACTGTGAGTGAACTGTGAATGGAATGCAGAACAACTGTAGATGAACGGTGGATAGACTGGATGGACTATGAATGGACTGTGGATGGACTGAGAACAGACTGTGGATGAACTGAAGATAGACTGTGGATGAATGGTGGATGGACTGTGGATTGACTGTGGATGAACTGTGGATGAACTGTGGAGCAACTGTGGATTGACTGTGGTTGGACTGATGACAGACTGTGGATGAACTGTGGATCGACTGTGGATTGACAGTGGATGAACTGTGGATGGACTGATGACAGACTGTGGATGGAGTGAGGATAGACTGTGAGTGGAGTGAGGATAGACTGTGAATGGACTGAGGATAGACTGTGGATGGACTGAGGATAGACTGAGGATTGTCTGTGGATGAACTGTGAATGGATTGAGGACAGACTGTGAATGGACTGAGTATAGACTGTGGATGGACTGAGGATAGACTGAGGATAGACTGAGGATAGACTGTGGATGGACTGTGGATAGACTGAGGATGGACTGAGGATAGTGAGGATAGACTGTGGATGGACAGTGGATGAACTGTGAATGGATTGAGGACAGACTGTGGATGGACTGAGGATAGACTGTGGATGGACTGAGCATGGACTGTGAGTGAACTGTGAATGGAATGCAGAACAAATGTAGATGAACGGTGGATAGACTGGATGGACTATGAATGGACTGTGGATGGACTGAGAACAGACTGTGGATGAACTGAAGATAGACTGTGGATGAACGGTGGATGGACTGTGGATTGACTGTGGATGAACTGTGGATGAACTGTGGAGCAACTGTGGATTGACTGTGGTTGGACTGATGACAGACTGTGGATGAACTGTGGATCGACTGTGGATTGACAGTGGATGAACTGTGGATGGACTGAGCATGGACTGTGATTGGAATGCAGAAGAACTGTAGATAAACTGTGGATGGACTGAGGATAGACTGCGGATGGACTGAGGATGGACTGAGGATGGACTGCGGATGGACTGTGGATGGACTGAGGATAGACAGTGAATGGACTGAGGATAGACTGTCAGTGAACGGTGAATGGAATGCAAAAGAACTGTAGATGAACTGTGGATGGACTGGATGGACTATGAATGGTCTGTGGATGGACTGAGAACAGACTGTGGATGAACTGAAGATAGACTGTGGATGAACGGTGGATCGACTGTGCATTGACAGTGGATGAACTGTGGATGGACTGATGACAGACTGTGGATGGAGTGAGGATAGACTGTGGATGGGCTGAGGATAGACTATGGATGGACTGTAGATGGAGTGAGGATAGACTGTGGTTGGACTCTGGATTGACTGTGAATGGAATGCGGAAGAACTGTAGATGAACTGTGCATGGACTGAGGACAGACTGTGGATGGACTGTGGATGGACTGAGGATGGACTGAGGACAGAATGTGGATGGACAGAGGATAGACTGTGGATGGACTGTGGATGGACTGAGGATGGACTGAGGACAGAATGTGGATGGACGGAGGATAGACTGTGGATGGACTGTGGATGGACTGAGGATGGACTGTGGACAGACTGTGGATGGACTGTGGATGGACTTACGATGGACAGGATAGACTGTGGATGGACTGAGGATGGACTGTGAGTGAACTGTGAATGGAATGCAGAACAAATGTAGATGAACGGTGGATAGACTGGATGGACTATGAATGGACTGTGGATGGACTGAGAACAGACTGTGGATGAACTGAAGATAGACTGTGGATGAACGGTGGATGGACTGTGGATTGACTGTGGATGAACTGTGGATGAACTGTGGAGCAACTGTGGATTGACTGTGGTTGGACTGATGACAGACTGTGGATGAACTGTGGATCGACTGTGGATTGACAGTGGATGAACTGTGGATGGACTGATGACAGACTGTGGATGGAGTGAGGATAGACTGTGGATGGAGTGAGGATAGACTGTGAGTGAACTGTGAATGGAATGCAGAACAAATGTAGATGAACGGTGGATAGACTGGATGGACTATGAATGGACTGTGGATGGACTGAGAACAGACTGTGGATGAACTGAAGATAGACTGTGGATGAACGGTGGATGGACTGTGGATTGACTGTGGATGAACTGTGGATGAACTGTGGAGCAACTGTGGATTGACTGTGGTTGGACTGATGACAGACTGTGGATGAACTGTGGATCGACTGTGGATTGACAGTGGATGAACTGTGGATGGACTGATGACAGACTGTGGATGGAGTGAGGATAGACTGTGGATGGAGTGAGGATAGACTGTGAGTGAACTGTGAATGGAATGCAGAACAAATGTAGATGAACGGTGGATAGACTGGATGGACTATGAATGGACTGTGGATGGACTGAGAACAGACTGTGGATGAACTGAAGATAGACTGTGGATGAACGGTGGATGGACTGTGGATTGACTGTGGATGAACTGTGGATGAACTGTGGAGCAACTGTGGATTGACTGTGGTTGGACTGATGACAGACTGTGGATGAACTGTGGATCGACTGTGGATTGACAGTGGATGAACTGTGGATGGACTGATGACAGACTGTGGATGGAGTGAGGATAGACTGTGGATGGAGTGAGGATAGACTGTGAATGGACTGAGGATAGACTGTGGATGGACTGAGGATAGACTGAGGATTGTCTGTGGATGAACTGTGAATGGATTGAGGACAGACTGTGAATGGACTGAGTATAGACTGTGGATAGACTGAGGATAGACTGAGGATAGACTGAGGATAGACTGTGGATGGACTGTGGATGGACTGAGGATGGACTGAGGATAGACTGAGGATAGACTGTGGATGGACAGTGGAAGAACTGTGAATGGATTGAGGACAGACTGTAGATGGACTGTGGATGGACTGTGGCTGAACTGTGGATGGACTCTGGATGGACTGTGGATGCACTGTGGATACACTGTGGATGGACTGAGGATAGACTGTGGATGGACTGTGGATGAACTGTGAATGGATTGAGGACAGACTGTGGATGGACTGAGGATAGACTGCGGATAGACCGTGGATGGACTGTGGGTGAACTGTGGATGGACTGTGGATGGACTGTGGATGCACTGTGGATACACTCTGGATGGACTGAGGATAGACTGTGGATGGACTGAGGATGGACTGTGAATGGACTGAGGATGGACTGAGGATAGACTGAGGATAGACTGTGAATGGACTGAGGATGGACTGTGGATGGACTGGGGAAAGACTGTGGATGGACTGAGGATGGACTGTGGATGGACTGGGGATAGACTGTGGATAGACTGAGGATAGACTGTGGATAGACTGTGGATGGACTGTGAATGGATTGAGGACAGACTGTGGATGGACTGAGGATAGACTGTGGATGGACTGAGCATGGACAGTGATTGGAATGCAGAAGAACTGTAGATAAACTGTGGATGGACTGAGGATAGACTGCGGATGGACTGAGGATGGACTGAGGATGGACTGCGGATAGACCGTGGATGGACTGTGGATGAACTGTGGATGGACTGTGGATGGACTGAGGATAGACAGTGAATGGACTGAGGATAGACTGTCAGTGAACGGTGAATGGAATGCAAAAGAACTGTAGATGAACTGTGGATGGACTGGATGGACTATGAATGGTCTGTGGATGGACTGAGAACAGACTGTGGATGAACTGAAGATAGACTGTGGATGAACGGTGGATCGACTGTGCATTGACAGTGGATGAACTGTGGATGGACTGATGACAGACTGTGGATGGAGTGAGGATAGACTGTGGATGGGCTGAGGATAGACTATGGATGGACTGTAGATGGAGTGAGGATAGACTGTGGTTGGACTCTGGATTGACTGTGAATGGAATGCGGAAGAACTGTAGATGAACTGTGCATGGACTGAGGACAGACTGTGGATGGACTGTGGATGGACTGAGGATGGACTGAGGACAGACTGTGGATGGACAGAGGATAGACTGTGGATGGACTGTGGATGGACTGAGGATGGACTGAGGACAGAATGTGGATGGACGGAGGATAGACTGTGGATGGACTGTGGATGGACTGAGGATGGACTGTGGACAGACTGTGGATGGACTGTGGATGGACTTACGATGGACAGGATAGACTGTGGATGGACTGAGGATGGACTGTGAGTGAACTGTGAATGGAATGCAGAACAACTGTAGATGAACGGTGGATAGACTGGATGGACTATGAATGGACTGTGGATGGACTGAGAACAGACTGTGGATGAACTGAAGATAGACTGTGGATGAATGGTGGATGGACTGTGGATTGACTGTGGATGAACTGTGGATGAACTGTGGAGCAACTGTGGATTGACTGTGGTTGGACTGATGACAGACTGTGGATGAACTGTGGATCGACTGTGGATTGACAGTGGATGAACTGTGGATGGACTGATGACAGACTGTGGATGGAGTGAGGATAGACTGTGAGTGGAGTGAGGATAGACTGTGAATGGACTGAGGATAGACTGTGGATGGACTGAGGATAGACTGAGGATTGTCTGTGGATGAACTGTGAATGGATTGAGGACAGATGTGAATGGACTGAGTATAGACTGTGGATGGACTGAGGATAGACAGATGATAGTCTGAGGATAGACTGTGGATGGACTGTGGATGGACTGAGGATGGACTGAGGATGGACTGAGGATAGACTGAGGATAGACTGTGGATGGACAGTGGATGAACTGTGAATGGATTGAGGACAGACTGTGGATGGACTGAGGATAGACTGCGGATAGACCGTGGATGGACTGTGGCTGAACTGTGGATGGACTCTGGATGAACTGTGGATGCACTGTGGATACACTCTGGATGGACTGAGGATAGACTGTGGATGGACTGAGGATGGACTGTGAATGGACTGAGGATGGACTGAGGATAGACTGAGGATAGACTGTGAATGGACTGAGGATGGACTGTGGATGGACTGGGGAAAGACTGTGGATGGACTGAGGATGGACTGTGGATGGACTGGGGATAGACTGTGGATAGACTGAGGATAGACTGTGGATAGACTGTGGATGGACTGTGAATGGATTGAGGACAGACTGTGGATGGACTGAGGATAGACTGTGGATGGACTGAGCATGGACAGTGATTGGAATGCAGAAGAACTGTAGATAAACTGTGGATGGACTGAGGATAGACTGCGGATGGACTGAGGATGGACTGAGGATGGACTGCGGATAGACCGTGGATGGACTGTGGATGAACTGTGGATGGACTGTGGATGGACTGAGGATAGACAGTGAATGGACTGAGGATAGACTGTCAGTGAACGGTGAATGGAATGCAAAAGAACTGTAGATGAACTGTGGATGGACTGGATGGACTATGAATGGTCTGTGGATGGACTGAGAACAGACTGTGGATGAACTGAAGATAGACTGTGGATGAACGGTGGATCGACTGTGCATTGACAGTGGATGAACTGTGGATGGACTGATGACAGACTGTGGATGGAGTGAGGATAGACTGTGGATGGGCTGAGGATAGACTATGGATGGACTGTAGATGGAGTGAGGATAGACTGTGGTTGGACTCTGGATTGACTGTGAATGGAATGCGGAAGAACTGTAGATGAACTGTGCATGGACTGAGGACAGACTGTGGATGGACTGTGGATGGACTGAGGATGGACTGAGGACAGACTGTGGATGGACAGAGGATAGACTGTGGATGGACTGTGGATGGACTGAGGATGGACTGAGGACAGAATGTGGATGGACGGAGGATAGACTGTGGATGGACTGTGGATGGACTGAGGATGTACTGTGGACAGACTGTGGATGGACTGTGGATGGACTTACGATGGACAGGATAGACTGTGGATGGACTGAGGATGGACTGTGAGTGAACTGTGAATGGAATGCAGAACAACTGTAGATGAACGGTGGATAGACTGGATGGACTATGAATGGACTGTGGATGGACTGAGAACAGACTGTGGATGAACTGAAGATAGACTGTGGATGAATGGTGGATGGACTGTGGATTGACTGTGGATGAACTGTGGATGAACTGTGGAGCAACTGTGGATTGACTGTGGTTGGACTGATGACAGACTGTGGATGAACTGTGGATCGACTGTGGATTGACAGTGGATGAACTGTGGATGGACTGATGACAGACTGTGGATGGAGTGAGGATAGACTGTGAGTGGAGTGAGGATAGACTGTGAATGGACTGAGGATAGACTGTGGATGGACTGAGGATAGACTGAGGATTGTCTGTGGATGAACTGTGAATGGATTGAGGACAGACTGTGAATGGACTGAGTATAGACTGTGGATGGACTGAGGATAGACAGATGATAGTCTGAGGATAGACTGTGGATGGACTGTGGATGGACTGAGGATGGACTGAGGATGGACTGAGGATAGACTGAGGATAGACTGTGGATGGACAGTGGATGAACTGTGAATGGATTGAGGACAGACTGTGGATGGACTGAGGATAGACTGCGGATAGACCGTGGATGGACTGTGGCTGAACTGTGGATGGACTCTGGATGAACTGTGGATGCACTGTGGATACACTCTGGATGGACTGAGGATAGATTGTGGATGGACTGAGGATGGACTGTGAATGGACTGAGGATGGACTGAGGATAAACTGAGGATAGACTGTGGATGGACTGAGGATGGACTGTGGATGGACTGGGGATAGACTGTGGATAGACTGAGGATAGACTGTGGATAGACTGTGGATGGACTGTAGACAGACTGTGGATGGACTGTGGATGGACTGAGGATGGACTGTGGATGGACTGAGGATGGACTGTGAATGGATTGAGGACAGACTGTGGATGGACTGTGGATAGACTGTGGATGGACTGTAGACAGACTGTGGATGGACTGTGGATGGACTGAGGATGGACTGTGAATGGATTGAGGACAGACTGTGGATGAGTGAGGATAGACTGTGAGTGGAGTGAGGATAGACTGTGAATGGACTGAGGATAGTCTGTGGATGGACTGAGGATAGACTGAGGATTGTCTGTGGATGAACTGTGAATGGATTGAGGACAGACTGTGAATGGACTGAGTATAGACTGTGGATGGACTGAGGATAGACTGATGATAGTCTGAGGATAGACTGTGGATGGACTGTGGATGGACTGAGGATGGACTGAGGATAGACTGAGGATAGACTGTGGATGGACAGTGGATGAACTGTGAATGGATTGAGGACAGACTGTGGATGGACTGAGGATAGACTGCGGATAGACCGTGGATGGACTGTGGCTGAACTGTGGATGGACTCTGGATGAACTGTGGATGCACTGTGGATACACTGTGAATGGACTGAGGATAGACTGTGGATGGACTGGGGATGAACTGTGAATGGATTGAGGACAGACTGTGGATGGACTGAGGATAGACTGCGGATAGACCGTGGATGGACTGTGGGTGAACTGTGGATGGACTGTGGATGGACTGTGGATGCACTGTGGATACACTCTGGATGGACTGAGGATAGATTGTGGATGGACTGAGGATGGACTGTGAATGGACTGAGGATGGACTGAGGATAGACTGAGGATAGACTGTGGATGGACTGAGGATGGACTGTGGATGGACTGGGGATAGACTGTGGATAGACTGAGGATAGACTGTGGATAGACTGTGGATGGACTGTAGACAGACTGTGGATGGACTGTGGATGGACTGAGGATGGACTGAGGATAGACTGTGGACGGACTGAGGATAGACTGTGAGTGAACTGTGAATGGAATGCAGAAGAACTGTAGATGAACTGTGGATGGACTGGATGGACTATGAATGGTCTGTGGATGGACTGAGAACAGACTGTGGATAAACTGTGGATCGACTGTGGATTGACTGTGGATGAACTGTGGATGGAATGATGACAGACTGTGGATGGAGTGAGGATAGACTGTGGATGGAGTGAGGATAGACTGTGAATGGACAGAGGATAGACTGTGGATAGACTGAGGATAGACTGTGAGTGAACTGTGAATGGAATGCAGAAGAACTGTAGATAAACTGTGGATGGACTGGATGCACTATGAATGGTCTGTGGATGGACTGAGAACAGACTGTGGATGAACTGTGGATCGACTGTGGATTGACAGTGGATGAACTGTGGATGGACTGGATGGACTATGAATGGTCTGTGGATGGACTGAGAACAGACTGTGGATGAACTGAAGATAGACTGTGGATGAACGGTGGATCGACTGTGCATTGACAGTGGATGAACTGTGGATGGACTGATGACAGACTGTGGATGGAGTGAGGATAGACTGTGGATGGGCTGAGGATAGACTATGGATGGACTGTAGATGGAGTGAGGATAGACTGTGGTTGGACTCTGGATTGACTGTGAATGGAATGCGGAAGAACTGTAGATGAACTGTGCATGGACTGAGGACAGACTGTGGATGGACTGTGGATGGACTGAGGATGGACTGAGGACAGAATGTGGATGGACAGAGGATAGACTGTGGATGGACTGTGGATGGACTGAGGATGGACTGAGGACAGAATGTGGATGGACGGAGGATAGACTGTGGATGGACTGTGGATGGACTGAGGATGGACTGTGGACAGACTGTGGATGGACTGTGGATGGACTTACGATGGACAGGATAGACTGTGGATGGACTGAGGATGGACTGTGAGTGAACTGTGAATGGAATGCAGAACAAATGTAGATGAACGGTGGATAGACTGGATGGACTATGAATGGACTGTGGATGGACTGAGAACAGACTGTGGATGAACTGAAGATAGACTGTGGATGAACGGTGGATGGACTGTGGATTGACTGTGGATGAACTGTGGATGAACTGTGGAGCAACTGTGGATTGACTGTGTTTGGACTGATGACAGACTGTGGATGAACTGTGGATCGACTGTGGATTGACAGTGGATGAACTGTGGATGGACTGATGACAGACTGTGGATGGAGTGAGGATAGACTGTGGATGGAGTGAGGATAGACTGTGAGTGAACTGTGAATGGAATGCAGAACAAATGTAGATGAACTGTGGATAGACTGGATGGACTATGAATGGACTGTGGATGGACTGAGAACAGACTGTGGATGAACTGAAGATAGACTGTGGATGAACGGTGGATGGACTGTGGATTGACTGTGGATGAACTGTGGATGAACTGTGGAGCAACTGTGGATTGACTGTGGTTGGACTGATGACAGACTGTGGATGAACTGTGGATCGACTGTGGATTGACAGTGGATGAACTGTGGATGGACTGATGACAGACTGTGGATGGAGTGAGGATAGACTGTGGATGGAGTGAGGATAGACTGTGAATGGACTGAGGATAGACTGTGGATGGACTGAGGATAGACTGAGGATTGTCTGTGGATGAACTGTGAATGGATTGAGGACAGACTGTGAATGGACTGAGTATAGACTGTGGATGGACTGAGGATAGACTGATGATAGACTGAGGATAGACTGTGGATGGACTGTGGATGGACTGAGGATGGACTGAGGATAGACTGAGGATAGACTGTGGATGGACAGTGGATGAACTGTGAATGGATTGAGGACAGACTGTGGATGGACTGAGGATAGACTGCGGATAGACCGTGGATGGACTGTGGCTGAACTGTGGATGGACTCTGGATGAACTGTGGATGCACTGTGGATACACTGTGGATGGACTGAGGATAGACTGTGGATGGACTGGGGATGAACTGTGAATGGATTGAGGACAGACTGTGGATGGACTGAGGATAGACTGCGGATAGACCGTGGATGGACTGTGGGTGAACTGTGGATGGACTGTGGATGGACTGTGGATGCACTGTGGATACACTCTGGATGGACTGAGGATAGATTGTGGATGGACTGAGGATGGACTGTGAATGGACTGAGGATGGACTGAGGATAGACTGAGGATAGACTGTGGATGGACTGAGGATGGACTGTGGATGGACTGGGGATAGACTGTGGATAGACTGAGGATAGACTGTGGATAGACTGTGGATGGACTGTAGACAGACTGTGGATGGACTGTGGATGGACTGAGGATGGACTGAGGATAGACTGTGGATGCACTGAGGATAGACTGTGAGTGAACTGTGAATGGAATGCAGAAGAACTGTAGATGAACTGTGGATGGACTGGATGGACTATGAATGGTCTGTGGATGGACTGAGAACAGACTGTGGATAAACTGTGGATCGACTGTGGATTGACTGTGGATGAACTGTGGATGGAATGATGACAGACTGTGGATGGAGTGAGGATAGACTGTGGATGGAGTGAGGATAGACTGTGAATGGACAGAGGATAGACTGTGGATAGACTGAGGATAGACTGTGAGTGAACTGTGAATGGAATGCAGAAGAACTGTAGATAAACTGTGGATGGACTGGATGCACTATGAATGGTCTATGGATGGACTGAGAACAGACTGTGGATGAACTGTGGATCGACTGTGGATTGACAGTGGATGAACTGTGGATGGACTGGATGGACTATGAATGGTCTGTGGATGGACTGAGAACAGACTGTGGATGAACTGAAGATAGACTGTGGATGAACGGTGGATCGACTGTGCATTGACAGTGGATGAACTGTGGATGGACTGATGACAGACTGTGGATGGAGTGAGGATAGACTGTGGATGGGCTGAGGATAGACTATGGATGGACTGTAGATGGAGTGAGGATAGACTGTGGTTGGACTCTGGATTGACTGTGAATGGAATGCGGAAGAACTGTAGATGAACTGTGCATGGACTGAGGACAGACTGTGGATGGACTGTGGATGGACTGAGGATGGACTGAGGACAGAATGTGGATGGACAGAGGATAGACTGTGGATGGACTGTGGATGGACTGAGGATGGACTGTGGACAGACTGTGGATGGACTGTGGATGGACTTACGATGGACAGGATAGACTGTGGATGGACTGAGGATGGACTGTGAGTGAACTGTGAATGGAATGCAGAACAAATGTAGATGAACGGTGGATAGACTGGATGGACTATGAATGGACTGTGGATGGACTGAGAACAGACTGTGGATGAACTGAAGATAGACTGTGGATGAACGGTGGATGGACTGTGGATTGACTGTGGATGAACTGTGGATGAACTGTGGAGCAACTGTGGATTGACTGTGGTTGGACTGATGACAGACTGTGGATGAACTGTGGATCGACTGTGGATTGACAGTGGATGAACTGTGGATGGACTGATGACAGACTGTGGATGGAGTGAGGATAGACTGTGGATGGAGTGAGGATAGACTGTGAGTGAACTGTGAATGGAATGCAGAACAAATGTAGATGAACGGTGGATAGACTGGATGGACTATGAATGGACTGTGGATGGACTGAGAACAGACTGTGGATGAACTGAAGATAGACTGTGGATGAACGGTGGATGGACTGTGGATTGACTGTGGATGAACTGTGGATGAACTGTGGAGCAACTGTGGATTGACTGTGGTTGGACTGATGACAGACTGTGGATGAACTGTGGATCGACTGTGGATTGACAGTGGATGAACTGTGGATGGACTGATGACAGACTGTGGATGGAGTGAGGATAGACTGTGGATGGAGTGAGGATAGACTGTGAATGGACTGAGGATAGACTGTGGATGGACTGAGGATAGACTGAGGATTGTCTGTGGATGAACTGTGAATGGATTGAGGACAGACTGTGAATGGACTGAGTATAGACTGTGGATGGACTGAGGATAGACTGAGGATAGACTGAGGATAGACTGTGGATGGACTGTGGATGGACTGAGGATGGACTGAGGATAGACTGAGGATAGACTGTGGATGGACAGTGGATGAACTGTGAATGGATTGAGGACAGACTGTAGATGGACTGTGGATGGACTGTGGCTGAACTGTGGATGGACTCTGGATGGACTGTGGATGCACTGTGGATACACTGTGGATGGACTGAGGATAGACTGTGGATGAACTGTGAATGGATTGAGGACAGACTGTGGATGGACTGAGGATAGACTGCGGATAGACCGTGGATGGACTGTGGGTGAACTGTGGATGGACTGTGGATGGACTGTGGATGCACTGTGGATACACTCTGGATGGACTGAGGATAGACTGTGGATGGACTGAGGATGGACTGTGAATGGACTGAGGATGGACTGAGGATAGACTGAGGATAGACTGTGAATGGACTGAGGATGGACTGTGGATGGACTGGGGAAAGACTGTGGATGGACTGAGGATGGACTGTGGATGGACTGGGGATAGACTGTGGATAGACTGAGGATAGACTGTGGATAGACTGTGGATGGACTGTGAATGGATTGAGGACAGACTGTGGATGGACTGAGGATAGAATGTGGATGGACTGAGGATGGACTGTGGATGGACTGGGGAAAGACTGTGGATGGACTGAGGATGGACTGTGGATGGACTGGGGATAGACTGTGGATAGACTGAGGATAGACTGTGGATAGACTGTTGATGGACTGTGAATGGATTGAGGGCAGACTGTGGATGGACTGAGGATAGAATGTGGATGGACTGAGCATGGACTGTGATTGGAATGCAGAAGAACTGTAGATAAACTGTGGATGGACTGAGGATAGACTGCGGATGGACTGAGGATGGACTGAGGATGGACTGCGGATAGACCGTGGATGGACTGTGGATGAACTGTGGATGGACTGTGGATGGACTGAGGATAGACAGTGAATGGACTGAGGATAGACTGTCAGTGAACGGTGAATGGAATGCAAAAGAACTGTAGATGAACTGTGGATGGACTGGATGGACTATGAATGGTCTGTGGATGGACTGAGAACAGACTGTGGATGAACTGAAGATAGACTGTGGATGAACGGTGGATCGACTGTGCATTGACAGTGGATGAACTGTGGATGGACTGATGACAGACTGTGGATGGAGTGAGGATAGACTGTGGATGGGCTGAGGATAGACTATGGATGGACTGTAGATGGAGTGAGGATAGACTGTGGTTGGACTCTGGATTGACTGTGAATGGAATGCGGAAGAACTGTAGATGAACTGTGCATGGACTGAGGACAGACTGTGGATGGACTGTGGATGGACTGAGGATGGACTGAGGACAGACTGTGGATGGACAGAGGATAGACTGTGGATGGACTGTGGATGGACTGAGGATGGACTGAGGACAGAATGTGGATGGACGGAGGATAGACTGTGGATGGACTGTGGATGGACTGAGGATGGACTGTGGACAGACTGTGGATGGACTGTGGATGGACTTATGATGGACAGGATAGACTGTGGATGGACTGAGGATGGACTGTGAGTGAACTGTGAATGGAATGCAGAACAACTGTAGATGAACGGTGGATAGACTGGATGGACTATGAATGGACTGTGGATGGACTGAGAACAGACTGTGGATGAACTGAAGATAGACTGTGGATGAATGGTGGATGGACTGTGGATTGACTGTGGATGAACTGTGGATGAACTGTGGAGCAACTGTGGATTGACTGTGGTTGGACTGATGACAGACTGTGGATGAACTGTGGATCGACTGTGGATTGACAGTGGATGAACTGTGGATGGACTGATGACAGACTGTGGATGGAGTGAGGATAGACTGTGAGTGGAGTGAGGATAGACTGTGAATGGACTGAGGATAGACTGTGGATGGACTGAGGATAGACTGAGGATTGTCTGTGGATGAACTGTGAATGGATTGAGGACAGACTGTGAATGGACTGAGTATAGACTGTGGATGGACTGAGGATAGACTGATGATAGACTGAGGATAGACTGTGGATGGACTGTGGATGGACTGAGGATGGACTGAGGATAGACTGAGGATAGACTGTGGATGGACAGTGGATGAACTGTGAATGGATTGAGGACAGACTGTGGATGGACTGAGGATAGACTGCGGATAGACCGTGGATGGACTGTGGCTGAACTGTGGATGGACTCTGGATGAACTGTGGATGCACTGTGGATACACTGTGGATGGACTGAGGATAGACTGTGGATGGACTGGGGATGAACTGTGAATGGATTGAGGACAGACTGTGGATGGACTGAGGATAGACTGTGGATAGACCGTGGATGGACTGTGGGTGAACTGTGGATGGACTGTGGATGGACTGTGGATGCACTGTGGATACACTCTGGATGGACTGAGGATAGATTGTGGATGGACTGAGGATGGACTGTGAATGGACTGAGGATGGACTGAGGATAGACTGAGGATAGACTGTGGATGGACTGAGGATGGACTGTGGATGGACTGGGGATAGACTGTGGATAGACTGAGGATAGACTGTGGATAGACTGTGGATGGACTGTAGACAGACTGTGGATGGACTGTGGATGGACTGAGGATGGACTGAGGATAGACTGTGGACGGACTGAGGATAGACTGTGAGTGAACTGTGAATGGAATGCAGAAGAACTGTAGATGAACTGTGGATGGACTGGATGGACTATGAATGGTCTGTGGATGGACTGTCAACAGACTGTGGATAAACTGTGGATCGACTGTGGATTGACTGTGGATGAACTGTGGATGGAATGATGACAGACTGTGGATGGAGTGAGGATAGACTGTGGATGGAGTGAGGATAGACTGTGAATGGACAGAGGATAGACTGTGGATAGACTGAGGATAGACTGTGAGTGAACTGTGAATGGAATGCAGAAGAACTGTAGATAAACTGTGGATGGACTGGATGCACTATGAATGGTCTGTGGATGGACTGAGAACAGACTGTGGATGAACTGTGGATCGACTGTGGATTGACAGTGGATGAACTGTGGATGGACTGGATGGACTATGAATGGTCTGTGGATGGACTGAGAACAGACTGTGGATGAACTGAAGATAGACTGTGGATGAACGGTGGATCGACTGTGCATTGACAGTGGATGAACTGTGGATGGACTGATGACAGACTGTGGATGGAGTGAGGATAGACTGTGGATGGGCTGAGGATAGACTATGGATGGACTGTAGATGGAGTGAGGATAGACTGTGGTTGGACTCTGGATTGACTGTGAATGGAATGCGGAAGAACTGTAGATGAACTGTGCATGGACTGAGGACAGACTGTGGATGGACTGTGGATGGACTGAGGATGGACTGAGGACAGAATGTGGATGGACAGAGGATAGACTGTGGATGGACTGTGGATGGACTGAGGATGGACTGAGGACAGAATGAGGATGGATGGAGGATAGACTGTGGATGGACTGTGGATGGACTGAGGATGGACTGTGGACAGACTGTGGATGGACTGTGGATGGACTTACGATGGACAGGATAGACTGTGGATGGACTGAGGATGGACTGTGAGTGAACTGTGAATGGAATGCAGAACAAATGTAGATGAACGGTGGATAGACTGGATGGACTATGAATGGACTGTGGATGGACTGAGAACAGACTGTGGATGAACTGAAGATAGACTGTGGATGAACGGTGGATGGACTGTGGATTGACTGTGGATGAACTGTGGATGAACTGTGGAGCAACTGTGGATTGACTGTGGTTGGACTGATGACAGACTGTGGATGAACTGTGGATCGACTGTGGATTGACAGTGGATGAACTGTGGATGGACTGATGACAGACTGTGGATGGAGTGAGGATAGACTGTGGATGGAGTGAGGATAGACTGTGAGTGAACTGTGAATGGAATGCAGAACAAATGTAGATGAACGGTGGATAGACTGGATGGACTATGAATGGACTGTGGATGGACTGAGAACAGACTGTGGATGAACTGAAGATAGACTGTGGATGAACGGTGGATGGACTGTGGATTGACTGTGGATGAACTGTGGATGAACTGTGGAGCAACTGTGGATTGACTGTGGTTGGACTGATGACAGACTGTGGATGAACTGTGGATCGACTGTGGATTGACAGTGGATGAACTGTGGATGGACTGATGACAGACTGTGGATGGAGTGAGGATAGACTGTGGATGGAGTGAGGATAGACTGTGAATGGACTGAGGATAGACTGTGGATGGACTGAGGATAGACTGAGGATTGTCTGTGGATGAACTGTGAATGGATTGAGGACAGACTGTGAATGTACTGAGTATAGACTGTGGATGGACAGAGGATAGACTGAGGATAGACTGAGGATAGACTGTGGATGGACTGTGGATGGACTGTAGATAAACTGTGGATGGACTGGATGCACTATGAATGGTCTGTGGATGGACTGAGAACAGACTGTGGATGAACTGTGGATCGACTGTGGATTGACAGTGGATGAACTGTGGATGGACTGGATGGACTATGAATGGTCTGTGGATGGACTGAGAACAGACTGTGGATGAACTGAAGATAGACTGTGGATGAACGGTGGATCGACTGTGCATTGACAGTGGATGACCTGTGGATGGACTGATGACAGACTGTGGATGGAGTGAGGATAGACTGTGGATGGGCTGAGGATAGACTATGGATGGACTGTAGATGGAGTGAGGATAGACTGTGGTTGGACTCTGGATTGACTGTGAATGGAATGCGGAAGAACTGTAGATGAACTGTGCATGGACTGAGGACAGACTGTGGATGGACTGTGGATGGACTGAGGATGGACTGAGGACAGAATGTGGATGGACAGAGGATAGACTGTGGATGGACTGTGGATGGACTGAGGATGGACTGAGGACAGAATGTGGATGGACGGAGGATAGACTGTGGATGGACTGTGGATGGACTGAGGATGGACTGTGGACAGACTGTGGATGGACTGTGGATGGACTTACGATGGACAGGATAGACTGTGGATGGACTGAGGATGGACTGTGAGTGAACTGTGAATGGAATGCAGAACAAATGTAGATGAACGGTGGATAGACTGGATGGACTATGAATGGACTGTGGATGGACTGAGAACAGACTGTGGATGAACTGAAGATAGACTGTGGATGAACGGTGGATGGACTGTGGATTGACTGTGGATGAACTGTGGATGAACTGTGGAGCAACTGTGGATTGACTGTGGTTGGACTGATGACAGACTGTGGATGAACTGTGGATCGACTGTGGATTGACAGTGGATGAACTGTGGATGGACTGATGACAGACTGTGGATGGAGTGAGGATAGACTGTGGTTGGACTCTGGATTGACTGTGAATGGAATGCGGAAGAACTGTAGATGAACTGTGCATGGACTGAGGACAGACTGTGGATGGACTGTGGATGGACTGAGGATGGACTGAGGACAGACTGTGGATGGACAGAGGATAGACTGTGGATGGACTGTGGATGGACTGAGGATGGACTGAGGACAGAATGTGGATGGACGGAGGATAGACTGTGGATGGACTGTGAATGGAATGCAGAACAAATGTAGATGAACGGTGGATAGACTGGATGGACTATGAATGGACTGTGGATGGACTGAGAACAGACTGTGGATGAACTGAAGATAGACTGTGGATGAACGGTGGATGGACTGTGGATTGACTGTGGATGAACTGTGGATGAACTGTGGAGCAACTGTGGATTGACTGTGGTTGGACTGATGACAGACTGTGGATGAACTGTGGATCGACTGTGGATTGACAGTGGATGAACTGTGGATGGACTGATGACAGACTGTGGATGGAGTGAGGATAGACTGTGGATGGAGTGAGGATAGACTGTGAATGGACTGAGGATAGACTGTGGATGGACTGAGGATAGACTGAGGATTGTCTGTGGATGAACTGTGAATGGATTGAGGACAGACTGTGAATGGACTGAGTATAGACTGTGGATGGACTGAGGATAGACTGATGATAGACTGAGGATAGACTGTGGATGGACTGTGGATGGACTGAGGATGGACTGAGGATAGACTGAGGATAGACTGTGGATGGACAGTGGATGAACTGTGAATGGATTGAGGACAGACTGTGGATGGACTGAGGATAGACTGCGGATAGACCGTGGATGGACTGTGGCTGAACTGTGGATGGACTCTGGATGAACTGTGGATGCACTGTGGATACACTGTGAATGGACTGAGGATAGACTGTGGATGGACTGGGGATGAACTGTGAATGGATTGAGGACAGACTGTGGATGGACTGAGGATAGACTGCGGATAGACCGTGGATGGACTGTGGGTGAACTGTGGATGGACTGTGGATGGACTGTGGATGCACTGTGGATACACTCTGGATGGACTGAGGATAGATTGTGGATGGACTGAGGATGGACTGTGAATGGACTGAGGATGGACTGAGGATAGACTGAGGATAGACTGTGGATGGACTGAGGATGGACTGTGGATGGACTGGGGATAGACTGTGGATAGACTGAGGATAGACTGTGGATAGACTGTGGATGGACTGTAGACAGACTGTGGATGGACTGTGGATGGACTGAGGATGGACTGAGGATAGACTGTGGACGCACTGAGGATAGACTGTGAGTGAACTGTGAATGGAATGCAGAAGAACTGTAGATGAACTGTGGATGGACTGGATGGACTATGAATGGTCTGTGGATGGACTGAGAACAGACTGTGGATAAACTGTGGATCGACTGTGGATTGACTGTGGATGAACTGTGGATGGAATGATGACAGACTGTGGATGGAGTGAGGATAGACTGTGGATGGAGTGAGGATAGACTGTGAATGGACAGAGGATAGACTGTGGATAGACTGAGGATAGACTGTGAGTGAACTGTGAATGGAATGCAGAAGAACTGTAGATAAACTGTGGATGGACTGGATGCACTATGAATGGTCTATGGATGGACTGAGAACAGACTGTGGATGAACTGTGGATCGACTGTGGATTGACAGTGGATGAACTGTGGATGGACTGGATGGACTATGAATGGTCTGTGGATGGACTGAGAACAGACTGTGGATGAACTGAAGATAGACTGTGGATGAACGGTGGATCGACTGTGCATTGACAGTGGATGAACTGTGGATGGACTGATGACAGACTGTG
Organism: Hemitrygon akajei; assembly: GCF_048418815.1. Taxonomy (NCBI): domain Eukaryota; kingdom Metazoa; phylum Chordata; class Chondrichthyes; order Myliobatiformes; family Dasyatidae; genus Hemitrygon; species Hemitrygon akajei. The sequence goes on along the minus strand of NC_133138.1, from coordinate 86,676,518 downwards.
GATGGAGTGAGGATAGACTGTGGATGGGCTGAGGATAGACTATGGATGGACTGTAGATGGAGTGAGGATAGACTGTGGTTGGACTCTGGATTGACTGTGAATGGAATGCGGAAGAACTGTAGATGAACTGTGCATGGACTGAGGACAGACTGTGGATGGACTGTGGATGGACTGAGGATGGACTGAGGACAGAATGTGGATGGACAGAGGATAGACTGTGGATGGACTGTGGATGGACTGAGGATGGACTGTGGACAGACTGTGGATGGACTGTGGATGGACTTACGATGGACAGGATAGACTGTGGATGGACTGAGGATGGACTGTGAGTGAACTGTGAATGGAATGCAGAACAAATGTAGATGAACGGTGGATAGACTGGATGGACTATGAATGGACTGTGGATGGACTGAGAACAGACTGTGGATGAACTGAAGATAGACTGTGGATGAACGGTGGATGGACTGTGGATTGACTGTGGATGAACTGTGGATGAACTGTGGAGCAACTGTGGATTGACTGTGGTTGGACTGATGACAGACTGTGGATGAACTGTGGATCGACTGTGGATTGACAGTGGATGAACTGTGGATGGACTGATGACAGACTGTGGATGGAGTGAGGATAGACTGTGGATGGAGTGAGGATAGACTGTGAGTGAACTGTGAATGGAATGCAGAACAAATGTAGATGAACGGTGGATAGACTGGATGGACTATGAATGGACTGTGGATGGACTGAGAACAGACTGTGGATGAACTGAAGATAGACTGTGGATGAACGGTGGATGGACTGTGGATTGACTGTGGATGAACTGTGGATGAACTGTGGAGCAACTGTGGATTGACTGTGGTTGGACTGATGACAGACTGTGGATGAACTGTGGATCGACTGTGGATTGACAGTGGATGAACTGTGGATGGACTGATGACAGACTGTGGATGGAGTGAGGATAGACTGTGGATGGAGTGAGGATAGACTGTGAATGGACTGAGGATAGACTGTGGATGGACTGAGGATAGACTGAGGATTGTCTGTGGATGAACTGTGAATGGATTGAGGACAGACTGTGAATGGACTGAGTATAGACTGTGGATGGACTGAGGATAGACTGAGGATAGACTGAGGATAGACTGTGGATGGACTGTGGATGGACTGAGGATGGACTGAGGATAGACTGAGGATAGACTGTGGATGGACAGTGGATGAACTGTGAATGGATTGAGGACAGACTGTAGATGGACTGTGGATGGACTGTGGCTGAACTGTGGATGGACTCTGGATGGACTGTGGATGCACTGTGGATACACTGTGGATGGACTGAGGATAGACTGTGGATGAACTGTGAATGGATTGAGGACAGACTGTGGATGGACTGAGTATAGACTGTGGATGGACTGAGCATGGACAGTGATTGGAATGCAGAAGAACTGTAGATAAACTGTGGATGGACTGTGAATGGATTGATGACAGACTGTGGATGGACTGAGGATAGACTGCGGATAGACCGTGGATGGACTGTGGGTGAACTGTGGATGGACTGTGGATGGACTGTGGATGCACTGTGGATACACTCTGGATGGACTGAGGATAGACTGTGGATGGACTGAGGATGGACTGTGAATGGACTGAGGATGGACTGAGGATAGACTGAGGATAGACTGTGAATGGACTGAGGATGGACTGTGGATGGACTGGGGAAAGACTGTGGATGGACTGAGGATGGACTGTGGATGGACTGGGGATAGACTGTGGATAGACTGAGGATAGACTGTGGATAGACTGTGGATGGACTGTGAATGGATTGAGGACAGACTGTGGATGGACTGAGGATAGAATGTGGATGGACTGAGCATGGACTGTGATTGGAATGCAGAAGAACTGTAGATAAACTGTGGATGGACTGAGGATAGACTGCGGATGGACTGAGGATGGACTGAGGATGGACTGCGGATAGACCGTGGATGGACTGTGGATGAACTGTGGATGGACTGTGGATGGACTGAGGATAGACAGTGAATGGACTGAGGATAGACTGTCAGTGAACGGTGAATGGAATGCAAAAGAACTGTAGATGAACTGTGGATGGACTGGATGGACTATGAATGGTCTGTGGATGGACTGAGAACAGACTGTGGATGAACTGAAGATAGACTGTGGATGAACGGTGGATCGACTGTGCATTGACAGTGGATGAACTGTGGATGGACTGATGACAGACTGTGGATGGAGTGAGGATAGACTGTGGATGGGCTGAGGATAGACTATGGATGGACTGTAGATGGAGTGAGGATAGACTGGTTGGACTCTGGATTGACTGTGAATGGAATGCGGAAGAACTGTAGATGAACTGTGCATGGACTGAGGACAGACTGTGGATGGACTGTGGATGGACTGAGGATGGACTGAGGACAGACTGTGGATGGACAGAGGATAGACTGTGGATGGACTGTGGATGGACTGAGGATGGACTGAGGACAGAATGTGGATGGACGGAGGATAGACTGTGGATGGACTGTGGATGGACTGAGGATGGACTGTGGACAGACTGTGGATGGACTGTGGATGGACTTATGATGGACAGGATAGACTGTGGATGGACTGAGGATGGACTGTGAGTGAACTGTGAATGGAATGCAGAACAACTGTAGATGAACGGTGGATAGACTGGATGGACTATGAATGGACTGTGGATGGACTGAGAACAGACTGTGGATGAACTGAAGATAGACTGTGGATGAATGGTGGATGGACTGTGGATTGACTGTGGATGAACTGTGGATGAACTGTGGAGCAACTGTGGATTGACTGTGGTTGGACTGATGACAGACTGTGGATGAACTGTGGATCGACTGTGGATTGACAGTGGATGAACTGTGGATGGACTGATGACAGACTGTGGATGGAGTGAGGATAGACTGTGAGTGGAGTGAGGATAGACTGTGAATGGACTGAGGATAGACTGTGGATGGACTGAGGATAGACTGAGGATTGTCTGTGGATGAACTGTGAATGGATTGAGGACAGACTGTGAATGGACTGAGTATAGACTGTGGATGGACTGAGGATAGACTGATGATAGACTGAGGATAGACTGTGGATGGACTGTGGATGGACTGAGGATGGACTGAGGATAGACTGAGGATAGACTGTGGATGGACAGTGGATGAACTGTGAATGGATTGAGGACAGACTGTGGATGGACTGAGGATAGACTGCGGATAGACCGTGGATGGACTGTGGCTGAACTGTGGATGGACTCTGGATGAACTGTGGATGCACTGTGGATACACTGTGGATGGACTGAGGATAGACTGTGGATGGACTGGGGATGAACTGTGAATGGATTGAGGACAGACTGTGGATGGACTGAGGATAGACTGTGGATAGACCGTGGATGGACTGTGGGTGAACTGTGGATGGACTGTGGATGGACTGTGGATGCACTGTGGATACACTCTGGATGGACTGAGGATAGATTGTGGATGGACTGAGGATGGACTGTGAATGGACTGAGGATGGACTGAGGATAGACTGAGGATAGACTGTGGATGGACTGAGGATGGACTGTGGATGGACTGGGGATAGACTGTGGATAGACTGAGGATAGACTGTGGATAGACTGTGGATGGACTGTAGACAGACTGTGGATGGACTGTGGATGGACTGAGGATGGACTGAGGATAGACTGTGGACGGACTGAGGATAGACTGTGAGTGAACTGTGAATGGAATGCAGAAGAACTGTAGATGAACTGTGGATGGACTGGATGGACTATGAATGGTCTGTGGATGGACTGTCAACAGACTGTGGATAAACTGTGGATCGACTGTGGATTGACTGTGGATGAACTGTGGATGGAATGATGACAGACTGTGGATGGAGTGAGGATAGACTGTGGATGGAGTGAGGATAGACTGTGAATGGACAGAGGATAGACTGTGGATAGACTGAGGATAGACTGTGAGTGAACTGTGAATGGAATGCAGAAGAACTGTAGATAAACTGTGGATGGACTGGATGCACTATGAATGGTCTGTGGATGGACTGAGAACAGACTGTGGATGAACTGTGGATCGACTGTGGATTGACAGTGGATGAACTGTGGATGGACTGGATGGACTATGAATGGTCTGTGGATGGACTGAGAACAGACTGTGGATGAACTGAAGATAGACTGTGGATGAACGGTGGATCGACTGTGCATTGACAGTGGATGAACTGTGGATGGACTGATGACAGACTGTGGATGGAGTGAGGATAGACTGTGGATGGGCTGAGGATAGACTATGGATGGACTGTAGATGGAGTGAGGATAGACTGTGGTTGGACTCTGGATTGACTGTGAATGGAATGCGGAAGAACTGTAGATGAACTGTGCATGGACTGAGGACAGACTGTGGATGGACTGTGGATGGACTGAGGATGGACTGAGGACAGAATGTGGATGGACAGAGGATAGACTGTGGATGGACTGTGGATGGACTGAGGATGGACTGAGGACAGAATGAGGATGGATGGAGGATAGACTGTGGATGGACTGTGGATGGACTGAGGATGGACTGTGGACAGACTGTGGATGGACTGTGGATGGACTTACGATGGACAGGATAGACTGTGGATGGACTGAGGATGGACTGTGAGTGAACTGTGAATGGAATGCAGAACAAATGTAGATGAACGGTGGATAGACTGGATGGACTATGAATGGACTGTGGATGGACTGAGAACAGACTGTGGATGAACTGAAGATAGACTGTGGATGAACGGTGGATGGACTGTGGATTGACTGTGGATGAACTGTGGATGAACTGTGGAGCAACTGTGGATTGACTGTGGTTGGACTGATGACAGACTGTGGATGAACTGTGGATCGACTGTGGATTGACAGTGGATGAACTGTGGATGGACTGATGACAGACTGTGGATGGAGTGAGGATAGACTGTGGATGGAGTGAGGATAGACTGTGAGTGAACTGTGAATGGAATGCAGAACAAATGTAGATGAACGGTGGATAGACTGGATGGACTATGAATGGACTGTGGATGGACTGAGAACAGACTGTGGATGAACTGAAGATAGACTGTGGATGAACGGTGGATGGACTGTGGATTGACTGTGGATGAACTGTGGATGAACTGTGGAGCAACTGTGGATTGACTGTGGTTGGACTGATGACAGACTGTGGATGAACTGTGGATCGACTGTGGATTGACAGTGGATGAACTGTGGATGGACTGATGACAGACTGTGGATGGAGTGAGGATAGACTGTGGATGGAGTGAGGATAGACTGTGAATGGACTGAGGATAGACTGTGGATGGACTGAGGATAGACTGAGGATTGTCTGTGGATGAACTGTGAATGGATTGAGGACAGACTGTGAATGGACTGAGTATAGACTGTGGATGGACAGAGGATAGACTGAGGATAGACTGAGGATAGACTGTGGATGGACTGTGGATGGACTGTAGATAAACTGTGGATGGACTGGATGCACTATGAATGGTCTGTGGATGGACTGAGAACAGACTGTGGATGAACTGTGGATCGACTGTGGATTGACAGTGGATGAACTGTGGATGGACTGGATGGACTATGAATGGTCTGTGGATGGACTGAGAACAGACTGTGGATGAACTGAAGATAGACTGTGGATGAACGGTGGATCGACTGTGCATTGACAGTGGATGAACTGTGGATGGACTGATGACAGACTGTGGATGGAGTGAGGATAGACTGTGGATGGGCTGAGGATAGACTATGGATGGACTGTAGATGGAGTGAGGATAGACTGTGGTTGGACTCTGGATTGACTGTGAATGGAATGCGGAAGAACTGTAGATGAACTGTGCATGGACTGAGGACAGACTGTGGATGGACTGTGGATGGACTGAGGATGGACTGAGGACAGAATGTGGATGGACAGAGGATAGACTGTGGATGGACTGTGGATGGACTGAGGATGGACTGAGGACAGAATGTGGATGGACGGAGGATAGACTGTGGATGGACTGTGGATGGACTGAGGATGGACTGTGGACAGACTGTGGATGGACTGTGGATGGACTTACGATGGACAGGATAGACTGTGGATGGACTGAGGATGGACTGTGAGTGAACTGTGAATGGAATGCAGAACAAATGTAGATGAACGGTGGATAGACTGGATGGACTATGAATGGACTGTGGATGGACTGAGAACAGACTGTGGATGAACTGAAGATAGACTGTGGATGAACGGTGGATGGACTGTGGATTGACTGTGGATGAACTGTGGATGAACTGTGGAGCAACTGTGGATTGACTGTGGTTGGACTGATGACAGACTGTGGATGAACTGTGGATCGACTGTGGATTGACAGTGGATGAACTGTGGATGGACTGATGACAGACTGTGGATGGAGTGAGGATAGACTGTGGTTGGACTCTGGATTGACTGTGAATGGAATGCGGAAGAACTGTAGATGAACTGTGCATGGACTGAGGACAGACTGTGGATGGACTGTGGATGGACTGAGGATGGACTGAGGACAGACTGTGGATGGACAGAGGATAGACTGTGGATGGACTGTGGATGGACTGAGGATGGACTGAGGACAGAATGTGGATGGACGGAGGATAGACTGTGGATGGACTGTGGATGGACTGAGGATGGACTGTGGACAGACTGTGGATGGACTGTGGATGGACTTATGATGGACAGGATAGACTGTGGATGGACTGAGGATGGACTGTGAGTGAACTGTGAATGGAATGCAGAACAACTGTAGATGAACGGTGGATAGACTGGATGGACTATGAATGGACTGTGGATGGACTGAGAACAGACTGTGGATGAACTGAAGATAGACTGTGGATGAATGGTGGATGGACTGTGGATTGACTGTGGATGAACTGTGGATGAACTGTGGAGCAACTGTGGATTGACTGTGGTTGGACTGATGACAGACTGTGGATGAACTGTGGATCGACTGTGGATTGACAGTGGATGAACTGTGGATGGACTGATGACAGACTGTGGATGGAGTGAGGATAGACTGTGGATGGAGTGAGGATAGACTGTGAATGGACAGAGGATAGACTGTGGATAGACTGAGGATAGACTGTGAGTGAACTGTGAATGGAATGCAGAAGAACTGTAGATAAACTGTGGATGGACTGGATGCACTATGAATGGTCTGTGGATGGACTGAGAACAGACTGTGGATGAACTGTGGATCGACTGTGGATTGACAGTGGATGAACTGTGGATGGACTGGATGGACTATGAATGGTCTGTGGATGGACTGAGAACAGACTGTGGATGAACTGAAGATAGACTGTGGATGAACGGTGGATCGACTGTGCATTGACAGTGGATGAACTGTGGATGGACTGATGACAGACTGTGGATGGAGTGAGGATAGACTGTGGATGGGCTGAGGATAGACTATGGATGGACTGTAGATGGAGTGAGGATAGACTGTGGTTGGACTCTGGATTGACTGTGAATGGAATGCGGAAGAACTGTAGATGAACTGTGCATGGACTGAGGACAGACTGTGGATGGACTGTGGATGGACTGAGGATGGACTGAGGACAGAATGTGGATGGACAGAGGATAGACTGTGGATGGACTGTGGATGGACTGAGGATGGACTGAGGACAGAATGTGGATGGATGGAGGATAGACTGTGGATGGACTGTGGATGGAGTGAGGATAGACTGTGAGTGGAGTGAGGATAGACTGTGAATGGACTGAGGATAGACTGTGGATGGACTGAGGATAGACTGAGGATTGTCTGTGGATGAACTGTGAATGGATTGAGGACAGACTGTGAATGGACTGAGTATAGACTGTGGATGGACTGAGGATAGACTGTTGATAGACTGAGGATAGACTGTGGATGGACTGTGGATGGACTGAGGATGGACTGAGGATAGACTGAGGATAGACTGTGGATGGACAGTGGATGAAGTGTGAATGGATTGAGGACAGACTGTGGATGGACTGAGGATAGACTGCGGATAGACCGTGGATGGACTGTGGCTGAACTGTGGATGGACTCTGGATGAACTGTGGATGCACTGTGGATACACTGTGGATGGACTGAGGATAGACTGTGGATGGACTGGGGATGAACTGTGAATGGATTGAGGACAGACTGTGGATGGACTGAGGATAGACTGTGGATAGACCGTGGATGGACTGTGGGTGAACTGTGGATGGACTGTGGATGGACTGTGGATGCACTGTGGATACACTCTGGATGGACTGAGGATAGATTGTGGATGGACTGAGGATGGACTGTGAATGGACTGAGGATGGACTGAGGATAGACTGAGGAAAGACTGTGGATGGACTGAGGATGGACTGTGGATGGACTGGGGATAGACTGTGGATAGACTGAGGATAGACTGTGGATAGACTGTGGATGGACTGTAGACAGACTGTGGATGGACTGTGGATGGACTGAGGATGGACTGAGGATAGACTGTGGACGGACTGAGGATAGACTGTGAGTGAACTGTGAATGGAATGCAGAAGAACTGTAGATGAACTGTGGATGGACTGGATGGACTATGAATGGTCTGTGGATGGACTGAGAACAGACTGTGGATAAACTGTGGATCGACTGTGGATTGACTGTGGATGAACTGTGGATGGAATGATGACAGACTGTGGATGGAGTGAGGATAGACTGTGGATGGAGTGAGGATAGACTGTGAATGGACAGAGGATAGACTGTGGATAGACTGAGGATAGACTGTGAGTGAACTGTGAATGGAATGCAGAAGAACTGTAGATAAACTGTGGATGGACTGGATGCACTATGAATGGTCTGTGGATGGACTGAGAACAGACTGTGGATGAACTGTGGATCGACTGTGGATTGACAGTGGATGAACTGTGGATGGACTGGATGGACTATGAATGGTCTGTGGATGGACTGAGAACAGACTGTGGATGAACTGAAGATAGACTGTGGATGAACGGTGGATCGACTGTGCATTGACAGTGGATGAACTGTGGATGGACTGATGACAGACTGTGGATGGAGTGAGGATAGACTGTGGATGGGCTGAGGATAGACTATGGATGGACTGTAGATGGAGTGAGGATAGACTGTGGTTGGACTCTGGATTGACTGTGAATGGAATGCGGAAGAACTGTAGATGAACTGTGCATGGACTGAGGACAGACTGTGGATGGACTGTGGATGGACTGAGGATGGACTGAGGACAGAATGTGGATGGACAGAGGATAGACTGTGGATGGACTGTGGATGGACTGAGGATGGACTGAGGACAGAATGTGGATGGATGGAGGATAGACTGTGGATGGACTGTGGATGGAGTGAGGATAGACTGTGAGTGGAGTGAGGATAGACTGTGAATGGACTGAGGATAGACTGTGGATGGACTGAGGATAGACTGAGGATTGTCTGTGGATGAACTGTGAATGGATTGAGGACAGACTGTGAATGGACTGAGTATAGACTGTGGATGGACTGAGGATAGACTGTTGATAGACTGAGGATAGACTGTGGATGGACTGTGGATGGACTGAGGATGGACTGAGGATAGACTGAGGATAGACTGTGGATGGACAGTGGATGAAGTGTGAATGGATTGAGGACAGACTGTGGATGGACTGAGGATAGACTGCGGATAGACCGTGGATGGACTGTGGCTGAACTGTGGATGGACTCTGGATGAACTGTGGATGCACTGTGGATACACTGTGGATGGACTGAGGATAGACTGTGGATGGACTGGGGATGAACTGTGAATGGATTGAGGACAGACTGTGGATGGACTGAGGATAGACTGTGGATAGACCGTGGATGGACTGTGGGTGAACTGTGGATGGACTGTGGATGGACTGTGGATGCACTGTGGATACACTCTGGATGGACTGAGGATAGATTGTGGATGGACTGAGGATGGACTGTGAATGGACTGAGGATGGACTGAGGATAGACTGAGGATAGACTGTGGATGGACTGAGGATGGACTGTGGATGGACTGGGGATAGACTGTGGATAGACTGAGGATAGACTGTGGATAGACTGTGGATGGACTGTAGACAGACTGTGGATGGACTGTGGATGGACTGAGGATGGACTGAGGATAGACTGTGGACGGACTGAGGATAGACTGTGAGTGAACTGTGAATGGAATGCAGAAGAACTGTAGATGAACTGTGGATGGACTGGATGGACTATGAATGGTCTGTGGATGGACTGAGAACAGACTGTGGATAAACTGTGGATCGACTGTGGATTGACTGTGGATGAACTGTGGATGGAATGATGACAGACTGTGGATGGAGTGAGGATAGACTGTGGATGGAGTGAGGATAGACTGTGAATGGACAGAGGATAGACTGTGGATAGACTGAGGATAGACTGTGAGTGAACTGTGAATGGAATGCAGAAGAACTGTAGATAAACTGTGGATGGACTGGATGCACTATGAATGGTCTGTGGATGGACTGAGAACAGACTGTGGATGAACTGTGGATCGACTGTGGATTGACAGTGGATGAACTGTGGATGGACTGGATGGACTATGAATGGTCTGTGGATGGACTGAGAACAGACTGTGGATGAACTGAAGATAGACTGTGGATGAACGGTGGATCGACTGTGCATTGACAGTGGATGAACTGTGGATGGACTGATGACAGACTGTGGATGGAGTGAGGATAGACTGTGGATGGGCTGAGGATAGACTATGGATGGACTGTAGATGGAGTGAGGATAGACTGTGGTTGGACTCTGGATTGACTGTGAATGGAAAGCGGAAGAACTGTAGATGAACTGTGCATGGACTGAGGACAGACTGTGGATGGACTGTGGATGGACTGAGGATGGACTGAGGACAGAATGTGGATGGACAGAGGATAGACTGTGGATGGACTGTGGATGGACTGAGGATGGACTGAGGATGGACTGAGGACAGAATGTGGATGGATGGAGGATAGACTGTGGATGGACTGTGGATGGACTGAGGATGGACTGTGGACAGACTGTGGATGGACTGTGGATGGACTTACGATGGACAGGATAGACTGTGGATGGACTGAGGATGGACTGTGAGTGAACTGTGAATGGAATGCAGAACAAATGTAGATGAACGGTGGATAGACTGGATGGACTATGAATGGACTGTGGATGGACTGAGAACAGACTGTGGATGAACTGAAGATAGACTGTGGATGAACGGTGGATGGACTGTGGATTGACTGTGGATGAACTGTGGATGAACTGTGGAGCAACTGTGGATTGACTGTGGTTGGACTGATGACAGACTGTGGATGAACTGTGGATCGACTGTGGATTGACAGTGGATGAACTGTGGATGGACTGATGACAGACTGTGGATGGAGTGAGGATAGACTGTGGATGGAGTGAGGATAGACTGTGAGTGAACTGTGAATGGAATGCAGAACAAATGTAGATGAACGGTGGATAGACTGGATGGACTATGAATGGACTGTGGATGGACTGAGAACAGACTGTGGATGAACTGAAGATAGACTGTGGATGAACGGTGGATGGACTGTGGATTGACTGTGGATGAACTGTGGATGAACTGTGGAGCAACTGTGGATTGACTGTGGTTGGACTGATGACAGACTGTGGATGAACTGTGGATCGACTGTGGATTGACAGTGGATGAACTGTGGATGGACTGATGACAGACTGTGGATGGAGTGAGGATAGACTGTGGATGGAGTGAGGATAGACTGTGAATGGACTGAGGATAGACTGTGGATGGACTGAGGATAGACTGAGGATTGTCTGTGGATGAACTGTGAATGGATTGAGGACAGACTGTGAATGGACTGAGTATAGACTGTGGATGGACAGAGGATAGACTGAGGATAGACTGAGGATAGACTGTGGATGGACTGTGGATGGACTGTAGATAAACTGTGGATGGACTGGATGCACTATGAATGGTCTGTGGATGGACTGAGAACAGACTGTGGATGAACTGTGGATCGACTGTGGATTGACAGTGGATGAACTGTGGATGGACTGGATGGACTATGAATGGTCTGTGGATGGACTGAGAACAGACTGTGGATGAACTGAAGATAGACTGTGGATGAACGGTGGATCGACTGTGCATTGACAGTGGATGAACTGTGGATGGACTGATGACAGACTGTGGATGGAGTGAGGATAGACTGTGGATGGGCTGAGGATAGACTATGGATGGACTGTAGATGGAGTGAGGATAGACTGTGGTTGGACTCTGGATTGACTGTGAATGGAATGCGGAAGAACTGTAGATGAACTGTGCATGGACTGAGGACAGACTGTGGATGGACTGTGGATGGACTGAGGATGGACTGAGGACAGAATGTGGATGGACAGAGGATAGACTGTGGATGGACTGTGGATGGACTGAGGATGGACTGAGGACAGAATGTGGATGGACGGAGGATAGACTGTGGATGGACTGTGGATGGACTGAGGATGGACTGTGGACAGACTGTGGATGGACTGTGGATGGACTTACGATGGACAGGATAGACTGTGGATGGACTGAGGATGGACTGTGAGTGAACTGTGAATGGAATGCAGAACAAATGTAGATGAACGGTGGATAGACTGGATGGACTATGAATGGACTGTGGATGGACTGAGAACAGACTGTGGATGAACTGAAGATAGACTGTGGATGAACGGTGGATGGACTGTGGATTGACTGTGGATGAACTGTGGATGAACTGTGGAGCAACTGTGGATTGACTGTGGTTGGACTGATGACAGACTGTGGATGAACTGTGGATCGACTGTGGATTGACAGTGGATGAACTGTGGATGGACTGATGACAGACTGTGGATGGAGTGAGGATAGACTGTGGTTGGACTCTGGATTGACTGTGAATGGAATGCGGAAGAACTGTAGATGAACTGTGCATGGACTGAGGACAGACTGTGGATGGACTGTGGATGGACTGAGGATGGACTGAGGACAGACTGTGGATGGACAGAGGATAGACTGTGGATGGACTGTGGATGGACTGAGGATGGACTGAGGACAGAATGTGGATGGACGGAGGATAGACTGTGGATGGACTGTGGATGGACTGAGGATGGACTGTGGACAGATTGTGGATGGACTGTGGATGGACTTATGATGGACAGGATAGACTGTGGATGGACTGAGGATGGACTGTGAGTGAACTGTGAATGGAATGCAGAACAACTGTAGATGAACGGTGGATAGACTGGATGGACTATGAATGGACTGTGGATGGACTGAGAACAGACTGTGGATGAACTGAAGATAGACTGTGGATGAATGGTGGATGGACTGTGGATTGACTGTGGATGAACTGTGGATGAACTGTGGAGCAACTGTGGATTGACTGTGGTTGGACTGATGACAGACTGTGGATGAACTGTGGATCGACTGTGGATTGACAGTGGATGAACTGTGGATGGACTGATGACAGACTGTGGATGGAGTGAGGATAGACTGTGGTTGGACTCTGGATTGACTGTGAATGGAATGCGGAAGAACTGTAGATGAACTGTGCATGGACTGAGGACAGACTGTGGATGGACTGTGGATGGACTGAGGATGGACTGAGGACAGACTGTGGATGGACAGAGGATAGACTGTGGATGGACTGTGGATGGACTGAGGATGGACTGAGGACAGAATGTGGATGGACGGAGGATAGACTGTGGATGGACTGTGGATGGACTGAGGATGGACTGTGGACAGACTGTGGATGGACTTATGATGGACAGGATAGACTGTGGATGGACTGAGGATGGACTGTGAGTGAACTGTGAATGGAATGCAGAACAACTGTAGATGAACGGTGGATAGACTGGATGGACTATGAATGGACTGTGGATGGACTGAGAACAGACTGTGGATGAACTGAAGATAGACTGTGGATGAATGGTGGATGGACTGTGGATTGACTGTGGATGAACTGTGGATGAACTGTGGAGCAACTGTGGATTGACTGTGGTTGGACTGATGACAGACTGTGGATGAACTGTGGATCGACTGTGGATTGACAGTGGATGAACTGTGGATGGACTGATGACAGACTGTGGATGGAGTGAGGATAGACTGTGGATGGAGTGAGGATAGACTGTGAATGGACAGAGGATAGACTGTGGATAGACTGAGGATAGACTGTGAGTGAACTGTGAATGGAATGCAGAAGAACTGTAGATAAACTGTGGATGGACTGGATGCACTATGAATGGTCTGTGGATGGACTGAGAACAGACTGTGGATGAACTGTGGATCGACTGTGGATTGACAGTGGATGAACTGTGGATGGACTGGATGGACTATGAATGGTCTGTGGATGGACTGAGAACAGACTGTGGATGAACTGAAGATAGACTGTGGATGAACGGTGGATCGACTGTGCATTGACAGTGGATGAACTGTGGATGGACTGATGACAGACTGTGGATGGAGTGAGGATAGACTGTGGATGGGCTGAGGATAGACTATGGATGGACTGTAGATGGAGTGAGGATAGACTGTGGTTGGACTCTGGATTGACTGTGAATGGAATGCGGAAGAACTGTAGATGAACTGTGCATGGACTGAGGACAGACTGTGGATGGACTGTGGATGGACTGAGGATGGACTGAGGACAGAATGTGGATGGACAGAGGATAGACTGTGGATGGACTGTGGATGGACTGAGGATGGACTGAGGACAGAATGTGGATGGATGGAGGATAGACTGTGGATGGACTGTGGATGGACTGAGGATGGACTGTGGACAGACTGTGGATGGACTGTGGATGGACTTACGATGGACAGGATAGACTGTGGATGGACTGAGGATGGACTGTGAGTGAACTGTGAATGGAATGCAGAACAAATGTAGATGAACGGTGGATAGACTGGATGGACTATGAATGGACTGTGGATGGACTGAGAACAGACTGTGGATGAACTGAAGATAGACTGTGGATGAACGGTGGATGGACTGTGGATTGACTGTGGATGAACTGTGGATGAACTGTGGAGCAACTGTGGATTGACTGTGGTTGGACTGATGACAGACTGTGGATGAACTGTGGATCGACTGTGGATTGACAGTGGATGAACTGTGGATGGACTGATGACAGACTGTGGATGGAGTGAGGATAGACTGTGGATGGAGTGAGGATAGACTGTGAGTGAACTGTGAATGGAATGCAGAACAAATGTAGATGAACGGTGGATAGACTGGATGGACTATGAATGGACTGTGGATGGACTGAGAACAGACTGTGGATGAACTGAAGATAGACTGTGGATGAACGGTGGATGGACTGTGGATTGACTGTGGATGAACTGTGGATGAACTGTGGAGCAACTGTGGATTGACTGTGGTTGGACTGATGACAGACTGTGGATGAACTGTGGATCGACTGTGGATTGACAGTGGATGAACTGTGGATGGACTGATGACAGACTGTGGATGGAGTGAGGATAGACTGTGGATGGAGTGAGGATAGACTGTGAATGGACTGAGGATAGACTGTGGATGGACTGAGGATAGACTGAGGATTGTCTGTGGATGAACTGTGAATGGATTGAGGACAGACTGTGAATGGACTGAGTATAGACTGTGGATGGACAGAGGATAGACTGAGGATAGACTGAGGATAGACTGTGGATGGACTGTGGATGGACTGTAGATAAACTGTGGATGGACTGGATGCACTATGAATGGTCTGTGGATGGACTGAGAACAGACTGTGGATGAACTGTGGATCGACTGTGGATTGACAGTGGATGAACTGTGGATGGACTGGATGGACTATGAATGGTCTGTGGATGGACTGAGAACAGACTGTGGATGAACTGAAGATAGACTGTGGATGAACGGTGGATCGACTGTGCATTGACAGTGGATGAACTGTGGATGGACTGATGACAGACTGTGGATGGAGTGAGGATAGACTGTGGATGGGCTGAGGATAGACTATGGATGGACTGTAGATGGAGTGAGGATAGACTGTGGTTGGACTCTGGATTGACTGTGAATGGAATGCGGAAGAACTGTAGATGAACTGTGCATGGACTGAGGACAGACTGTGGATGGACTGTGGATGGACTGAGGATGGACTGAGGACAGAATGTGGATGGACAGAGGATAGACTGTGGATGGACTGTGGATGGACTGAGGATGGACTGAGGACAGAATGTGGATGGACGGAGGATAGACTGTGGATGGACTGTGGATGGACTGAGGATGGACTGTGGACAGACTGTGGATGGACTGTGGATGGACTTACGATGGACAGGATAGACTGTGGATGGACTGAGGATGGACTGTGAGTGAACTGTGAATGGAATGCAGAACAAATGTAGATGAACGGTGGATAGACTGGATGGACTATGAATGGACTGTGGATGGACTGAGAACAGACTGTGGATGAACTGAAGATAGACTGTGGATGAACGGTGGATGGACTGTGGATTGACTGTGGATGAACTGTGGATGAACTGTGGAGCAACTGTGGATTGACTGTGGTTGGACTGATGACAGACTGTGGATGAACTGTGGATCGACTGTGGATTGACAGTGGATGAACTGTGGATGGACTGATGACAGACTGTGGATGGAGTGAGGATAGACTGTGGTTGGACTCTGGATTGACTGTGAATGGAATGCGGAAGAACTGTAGATGAACTGTGCATGGACTGAGGACAGACTGTGGATGGACTGTGGATGGACTGAGGATGGACTGAGGACAGACTGTGGATGGACAGAGGATAGACTGTGGATGGACTGTGGATGGACTGAGGATGGACTGAGGACAGAATGTGGATGGACGGAGGATAGACTGTGGATGGACTGTGGATGGACTGAGGATGGACTGTGGACAGACTGTGGATGGACTGTGGATGGACTTATGATGGACAGGATAGACTGTGGATGGACTGAGGATGGACTGTGAGTGAACTGTGAATGGAATGCAGAACAACTGTAGATGAACGGTGGATAGACTGGATGGACTATGAATGGACTGTGGATGGACTGAGAACAGACTGTGGATGAACTGAAGATAGACTGTGGATGAATGGTGGATGGACTGTGGATTGACTGTGGATGAACTGTGGATGAACTGTGGAGCAACTGTGGATTGACTGTGGTTGGACTGATGACAGACTGTGGATGAACTGTGGATCGACTGTGGATTGACAGTGGATGAACTGTGGATGGACTGATGACAGACTGTGGATGGAGTGAGGATAGACTGTGGATGGAGTGAGGATAGACTGTGAATGGACAGAGGATAGACTGTGGATAGACTGAGGATAGACTGTGAGTGAACTGTGAATGGAATGCAGAAGAACTGTAGATAAACTGTGGATGGACTGGATGCACTATGAATGGTCTGTGGATGGACTGAGAACAGACTGTGGATGAACTGTGGATCGACTGTGGATTGACAGTGGATGAACTGTGGATGGACTGGATGGACTATGAATGGTCTGTGGATGGACTGAGAACAGACTGTGGATGAACTGAAGATAGACTGTGGATGAACGGTGGATCGACTGTGCATTGACAGTGGATGAACTGTGGATGGACTGATGACAGACTGTGGATGGAGTGAGGATAGACTGTGGATGGGCTGAGGATAGACTATGGATGGACTGTAGATGGAGTGAGGATAGACTGTGGTTGGACTCTGGATTGACTGTGAATGGAATGCGGAAGAACTGTAGATGAACTGTGCATGGACTGAGGACAGACTGTGGATGGACTGTGGATGGACTGAGGATGGACTGAGGACAGAATGTGGATGGACAGAGGATAGACTGTGGATGGACTGTGGATGGACTGAGGATGGACTGAGGACAGAATGTGGATGGATGGAGGATAGACTGTGGATGGACTGTGGATGGACTGAGGATGGACTGTGGACAGACTGTGGATGGACTGTGGATGGACTTACGATGGACAGGATAGACTGTGGATGGACTGAGGATGGACTGTGAGTGAACTGTGAATGGAATGCAGAACAAATGTAGATGAACGGTGGATAGACTGGATGGACTATGAATGGACTGTGGATGGACTGAGAACAGACTGTGGATGAACTGAAGATAGACTGTGGATGAACGGTGGATGGACTGTGGATTGACTGTGGATGAACTGTGGATGAACTGTGGAGCAACTGTGGATTGACTGTGGTTGGACTGATGACAGACTGTGGATGAACTGTGGATCGACTGTGGATTGACAGTGGATGAACTGTGGATGGACTGATGACAGACTGTGGATGGAGTGAGGATAGACTGTGGATGGAGTGAGGATAGACTGTGAGTGAACTGTGAATGGAATGCAGAACAAATGTAGATGAACGGTGGATAGACTGGATGGACTATGAATGGACTGTGGATGGACTGAGAACAGACTGTGGATGAACTGAAGATAGACTGTGGATGAACGGTGGATGGACTGTGGATTGACTGTGGATGAACTGTGGATGAACTGTGGAGCAACTGTGGATTGACTGTGGTTGGACTGATGACAGACTGTGGATGAACTGTGGATCGACTGTGGATTGACAGTGGATGAACTGTGGATGGACTGATGACAGACTGTGGATGGAGTGAGGATAGACTGTGGATGGAGTGAGGATAGACTGTGAATGGACTGAGGATAGACTGTGGATGGACTGAGGATAGACTGAGGATTGTCTGTGGATGAACTGTGAATGGATTGAGGACAGACTGTGAATGGACTGAGTATAGACTGTGGATGGACAGAGGATAGACTGAGGATAGACTGAGGATAGACTGTGGATGGACTGTGGATGGACTGTAGATAAACTGTGGATGGACTGGATGCACTATGAATGGTCTGTGGATGGACTGAGAACAGACTGTGGATGAACTGTGGATCGACTGTGGATTGACAGTGGATGAACTGTGGATGGACTGGATGGACTATGAATGGTCTGCGGATGGACTGAGAACAGACTGTGGATGAACTGAAGATAGACTGTGGATGAACGGTGGATCGACTGTGCATTGACAGTGGATGAACTGTGGATGGACTGATGACAGACTGTGGATGGAGTGAGGATAGACTGTGGATGGGCTGAGGATAGACTATGGATGGACTGTAGATGGAGTGAGGATAGACTGTGGTTGGACTCTGGATTGACTGTGAATGGAATGCGGAAGAACTGTAGATGAACTGTGCATGGACTGAGGACAGACTGTGGATGGACTGTGGATGGACTGAGGATGGACTGAGGACAGAATGTGGATGGACAGAGGATAGACTGTGGATGGACTGTGGATGGACTGAGGATGGACTGAGGACAGAATGTGGATGGACGGAGGATAGACTGTGGATGGACTGTGGATGGACTGAGGATGGACTGTGGACAGACTGTGGATGGACTGTGGATGGACTTACGATGGACAGGATAGACTGTGGATGGACTGAGGATGGACTGTGAGTGAACTGTGAATGGAATGCAGAACAAATGTAGATGAACGGTGGATAGACTGGATGGACTATGAATGGACTGTGGATGGACTGAGAACAGACTGTGGATGAACTGAAGATAGACTGTGGATGAACGGTGGATGGACTGTGGATTGACTGTGGATGAACTGTGGATGAACTGTGGAGCAACTGTGGATTGACTGTGGTTGGACTGATGACAGACTGTGGATGAACTGTGGATCGACTGTGGATTGACAGTGGATGAACTGTGGATGGACTGATGACAGACTGTGGATGGAGTGAGGATAGACTGTGGTTGGACTCTGGATTGACTGTGAATGGAATGCGGAAGAACTGTAGATGAACTGTGCATGGACTGAGGACAGACTGTGGATGGACTGTGGATGGACTGAGGATGGACTGAGGACAGACTGTGGATGGACAGAGGATAGACTGTGGATGGACTGTGGATGGACTGAGGATGGACTGAGGACAGAATGTGGATGGACGGAGGATAGACTGTGGATGGACTGTGGATGGACTGAGGATGGACTGTGGACAGACTGTGGATGGACTGTGGATGGACTTATGATGGACAGGATAGACTGTGGATGGACTGAGGATGGACTGTGAGTGAACTGTGAATGGAATGCAGAACAACTGTAGATGAACGGTGGATAGACTGGATGGACTATGAATGGACTGTGGATGGACTGAGAACAGACTGTGGATGAACTGAAGATAGACTGTGGATGAATGGTGGATGGACTGTGGATTGACTGTGGATGAACTGTGGATGAACTGTGGAGCAACTGTGGATTGACTGTGGTTGGACTGATGACAGACTGTGGATGAACTGTGGATCGACTGTGGATTGACAGTGGATGAACTGTGGATGGACTGATGACAGACTGTGGATGGAGTGAGGATAGACTGTGGATGGAGTGAGGATAGACTGTGAATGGACAGAGGATAGACTGTGGATAGACTGAGGATAGACTGTGAGTGAACTGTGAATGGAATGCAGAAGAACTGTAGATAAACTGTGGATGGACTGGATGCACTATGAATGGTCTGTGGATGGACTGAGAACAGACTGTGGATGAACTGTGGATCGACTGTGGATTGACAGTGGATGAACTGTGGATGGACTGGATGGACTATGAATGGTCTGTGGATGGACTGAGAACAGACTGTGGATGAACTGAAGATAGACTGTGGATGAACGGTGGATCGACTGTGCATTGACAGTGGATGAACTGTGGATGGACTGATGACAGACTGTGGATGGAGTGAGGATAGACTGTGGATGGGTTGAGGATAGACTATGGATGGACTGTAGATGGAGTGAGGATAGACTGTGGTTGGACTCTGGATTGACTGTGAATGGAATGCGGAAGAACTGTAGATGAACTGTGCATGGACTGAGGACAGACTGTGGATGGACTGTGGATGGACTGAGGATGGACTGAGGACAGAATGTGGATGGACAGAGGATAGACTGTGGATGGACTGTGGATGGACTGAGGATGGACTGAGGACAGAATGTGGATGGATGGAGGATAGACTGTGGATGGACTGTGGATGGACTGAGGATGGACTGTGGACAGACTGTGGATGGACTGTGGATGGACTTACGATGGACAGGATAGACTGTAGATGGACTGAGGATGGACTGTGAGTGAACTGTGAATGGAATGCAGAACAAATGTAGATGAACGGTGGATAGACTGGATGGACTATGAATGGACTGTGGATGGACTGAGAACAGACTGTGGATGAACTGAAGATAGACTGTGGATGAACGGTGGATGGACTGTGGATTGACTGTGGATGAACTGTGGATGAACTGTGGAGCAACTGTGGATTGAATGTGGTTGGACTGATGACAGACTGTGGATGAACTGTGGATCGACTGTGGATTGACAGTGGATGAACTGTGGATGGACTGATGACAGACTGTGGATGGAGTGAGGATAGACTGTGGATGGAGTGAGGATAGACTGTGAGTGAACTGTGAATGGAATGCAGAACAAATGTAGATGAACGGTGGATAGACTGGATGGACTATGAATGGACTGTGGATGGACTGAGAACAGACTGTGGATGAACTGAAGATAGACTGTGGATGAACGGTGGATGGACTGTGGATTGACTGTGGATGAACTGTGGATGAACTGTGGAGCAACTGTGGATTGACTGTGGTTGGATTGATGACAGACTGTGGATGAACTGTGGATCGACTGTGGATTGACAGTGGATGAACTGTGGATGGACTGATGACAGACTGTGGATGGAGTGAGGATAGACTGTGGATGGAGTGAGGATAGACTGTGAATGGACTGAGGATAGACTGTGGATGGACTGAGGATAGACTGAGGATTGTCTGTGGATGAACTGTGAATGGATTGAGGACAGACTGTGAATGGACTGAGTATAGACTGTGGATGGACAGAGGATAGACTGAGGATAGACTGAGGATAGACTGTGGATGGACTGTGGATGGACTGTAGATAAACTGTGGATGGACTGGATGCACTATGAATGGTCTGTGGATGGACTGAGAACAGACTGTGGATGAACTGTGGATCGACTGTGGATTGACAGTGGATGAACTGTGGATGGACTGGATGGACTATGAATGGTCTGTGGATGGACTGAGAACAGACTGTGGATGAACTGAAGATAGACTGTGGATGAACGGTGGATCGACTGTGCATTGACAGTGGATGAACTGTGGATGGACTGATGACAGACTGTGGATGGAGTGAGGATAGACTGTGGATGGGCTGAGGATAGACTATGGATGGACTGTAGATGGAGTGAGGATAGACTGTGGTTGGACTCTGGATTGACTGTGAATGGAATGCGGAAGAACTGTAGATGAACTGTGCATGGACTGAGGACAGACTGTGGATGGACTGTGGATGGACTGAGGATGGACTGAGGACAGAATGTGGATGGACAGAGGATAGACTGTGGATGGACTGTGGATGGACTGAGGATGGACTGAGGACAGAATGTGGATGGACGGAGGATAGACTGTGGATGGACTGTGGATGGACTGAGGATGGACTGTGGACAGACTGTGGATGGACTGTGGATGGACTTACGATGGACAGGATAGACTGTGGATGGACTGAGGATGGACTGTGAGTGAACTGTGAATGGAATGCAGAACAAATGTAGATGAACGGTGGATAGACTGGATGGACTATGAATGGACTGTGGATGGACTGAGAACAGACTGTGGATGAACTGAAGATAGACTGTGGATGAACGGTGGATGGACTGTGGATTGACTGTGGATGAACTGTGGATGAACTGTGGAGCAACTGTGGATTGACTGTGGTTGGACTGATGACAGACTGTGGATGAACTGTGGATCGACTGTGGATTGACAGTGGATGAACTGTGGATGGACTGATGACAGACTGTGGATGGAGTGAGGATAGACTGTGGATGGAGTGAGGATAGACTGTGAGTGAACTGTGAATGGAATGCAGAACAAATGTAGATGAACGGTGGATAGACTGGATGGACTATGAATGGACTGTGGATGGACTGAGAACAGACTGTGGATGAACTGAAGATAGACTGTGGATGAACGGTGGATGGACTGTGGATTGACTGTGGATGAACTGTGGATGAACTGTGGAGCAACTGTGGATTGACTGTGGTTGGACTGATGACAGACTGTGGATGAACTGTGGATCGACTGTGGATTGACAGTGGATGAACTGTGGATGGACTGATGACAGACTGTGGATGGAGTGAGGATAGACTGTGGATGGAGTGAGGATAGACTGTGAATGGACTGAGGATAGACTGTGGATGGACTGAGGATAGACTGAGGATTGTCTGTGGATGAACTGTGAATGGATTGAGGACAGACTGTGAATGGACTGAGTATAGACTGTGGATGGACTGAGGATAGACTGAGGATAGACTGAGGATAGACTGTGGATGGACTGTGGATGGACTGAG
Source organism: Hemitrygon akajei (assembly GCF_048418815.1). Classification (NCBI taxonomy): domain Eukaryota; kingdom Metazoa; phylum Chordata; class Chondrichthyes; order Myliobatiformes; family Dasyatidae; genus Hemitrygon; species Hemitrygon akajei. Next base: position 86,653,074 of record NC_133138.1, on the reverse strand, counting down.
GATGGACTGAGGATAGACTGAGGATAGACTGTGGATGGACAGTGGATGAACTGTGAATGGATTGAGGACAGACTGTAGATGGACTGTGGATGGACTGTGGCTGAACTGTGGATGGACTCTGGATGGACTGTGGATGCACTGTGGATACACTGTGGATGGACTGAGGATAGACTGTGGATGGACTGTGGATGAACCGTGAATGGATTGAGGACAGACTGTGGATGGACTGAGGATAGACTGCGGATAGACCGTGGATGGACTGTGGGTGAACTGTGGATGGACTGTGGATGGACTGTGGATGCACTGTGGATACACTCTGGATGGACTGAGGATAGACTGTGGATGGACTGAGGATGGACTGTGAATGGACTGAGGATGGACTGAGGATAGACTGAGGATAGACTGTGAATGGACTGAGGATGGACTGTGGATGGACTGGGGAAAGACTGTGGATGGACTGAGGATGGACTGTGGATGGACTGGGGATAGACTGTGGATAGACTGAGGATAGACTGTGGATAGACTGTGGATGGACTGTGAATGGATTGAGGACAGACTGTGGATGGACTGAGGATAGAATGTGGATGGACTGAGGATGGACTGTGTATGGACTGGGGAAAGACTGTGGATGGACTGAGGATGGACTGTGGATGGACTGGTGATAGACTGTGGATAGACTGAGGATAGACTGTGGATAGACTGTGGATGGACTGTGAATGGATTGAGGGCAGACTGTGGATGGACTGAGGATAGAATGTGGATGGACTGAGCATGGACTGTGATTGGAATGCAGAAGAACTGTAGATAAACTGTGGATGGACTGAGGATAGACTACGGATGGACTGAGGATGGACTGAGGATGGACTGCGGATAGACCGTGGATGGACTGATGACAGACTGTGGATGGAGTGAGGATAGACTGTGGATGGAGTGAGGATAGACTGTGAATGGACTGAGGATAGACTGTGGATGGACTGAGGATAGACTGAGGATTGTCTGTGGATGAACTGTGAATGGATTGAGGACAGACTGTGAATGGACTGAGTATAGACTGTGGATGGACTGAGGATAGACTGAGGATAGACTGAGGATAGACTGTGGATGGACTGTGGATGGACTGAGGATGGACTGAGGATAGACTGAGGATAGACTGTGGATGGACAGTGGATGAACTGTGAATGGATTGAGGACAGACTGTAGATGGACTGTGGATGGACTGTGGCTGAACTGTGGATGGACTCTGGATGGACTGTGGATGCACTGTGGATACACTGTGGATGGACTGAGGATAGACTGTGGATGGACTGTGGATGAACCGTGAATGGATTGAGGACAGACTGTGGATGGACTGAGGATAGACTGCGGATAGACCGTGGATGGACTGTGGGTGAACTGTGGATGGACTGTGGATGGACTGTGGATGCACTGTGGATACACTCTGGATGGACTGAGGATAGACTGTGGATGGACTGAGGATGGACTGTGAATGGACTGAGGATGGACTGAGGATAGACTGAGGATAGACTGTGAATGGACTGAGGATGGACTGTGGATGGACTGGGGAAAGACTGTGGATGGACTGAGGATGGACTGTGGATGGACTGGGGATAGACTGTGGATAGACTGAGGATAGACTGTGGATAGACTGTGGATGGACTGTGAATGGATTGAGGACAGACTGTGGATGGACTGAGGATAGAATGTGGATGGACTGAGGATGGACTGTGTATGGACTGGGGAAAGACTGTGGATGGACTGAGGATGGACTGTGGATGGACTGGGGATAGACTGTGGATAGACTGAGGATAGACTGTGGATAGACTGTGGATGGACTGTGAATGGATTGAGGGCAGACAGTGGATGGACTGAGGATAGAATGTGGATGGACTGAGCATGGACTGTGATTGGAATGCAGAAGAACTGTAGATAAACTGTGGATGGACTGAGGATAGACTGCGGATGGACTGAGGATGGACTGAGGATGGACTGCGGATAGACCGTGGATGGACTGTGGATGAACTGTGGATGGACTGTGGATGGACTGAGGATAGACAGTGAATGGACTGAGGATAGACTGTCAGTGAACGGTGAATGGAATGCAAAAGAACTGTAGATGAACTGTGGATGGACTGGATGGACTATGAATGGTCTGTGGATGGACTGAGAACAGACTGTGGATGAACTGAAGATAGACTGTGGATGAACGGTGGATCGACTGTGCATTGACAGTGGATGAACTGTGGATGGACTGATGACAGACTGTGGATGGAGTGAGGATAGACTGTGGATGGGCTGAGGATAGACTATGGATGGACTGTAGATGGAGTGAGGATAGACTGTGGTTGGACTCTGGATTGACTGTGAATGGAATGCGGAAGAACTGTAGATGAACTGTGCATGGACTGAGGACAGACTGTGGATGGACTGTGGATGGACTGAGGATGGACTGAGGACAGACTGTGGATGGACAGAGGATAGACTGTGGATGGACTGTGGATGGACTGAGGATGGACTGAGGACAGAATGTGGATGGACGGAGGATAGACTGTGGATGGACTGTGGATGGACTGAGGATGGACTGTGGACAGACTGTGGATGGACTGTGGATGGACTTATGATGGACAGGATAGACTGTGGATGGACTGAGGATGGACTGGAAGTGAACTGTGAATGGAATGCAGAACAACTGTAGATGAACGGTGGATAGACTGGATGGACTATGAATGGACTGTGGATGGACTGAGAACAGACTGTGGATGAACTGAAGATAGACTGTGGAAGAATGGTGGATGGACTGTGGATTGACTGTGGATGAACTGTAGATGGACTGATGACAGACTGTGGATGGAGTGAGGATAGACTGTGAGTGGAGTGAGGATACACTGTGAATGGACTGAGGATAGACTGTGGATGGACTGAGGATAGACTGAGGATTGTCTGTGGATGAACTGTGAATGGATTGAGGACAGACTGTGAATGGACTGAGTATAGACAGTGGATGGACTGAGGATAGACTGATGATAGACTGAGGATAGACTGTGGATGGACTGTGGATGGACTGAGGATGGACTGAGGATAGACTGAGGATAGACTGTGGATGGACAGTGGATGAACTGTGAATGGATTGAGGACAGACTGTGGATGGACTGAGGATAGACTGCGGATAGACCGTGGATGGACTGTGGCTGAACTGTGGATGGACTCTGGATGAACTGTGGATGCACTGTGGATACACTGTGGATGGACTGAGGATAGACTGTGGATGGACTGGGGATGAACTGTGAATGGATTGAGGACAGACTGTGGATGGACTGAGGATAGACTGTGGATAGACCGTGGATGGACTGTGGGTGAACTGTGGATGGACTGTGGATGGACTGTGGATGCACTGTGGATACACTCTGGATGGACTGAGGATAGATTGTGGATGGACTGAGGATGGACTGTGAATGGACTGAGGATGGACTGAGGATAGACTGAGGATAGACTGTGGATGGACTGAGGATGGACTGTGGATGGACTGGGGATAGACTGTGGATAGACTGAGGATAGACTGTGGATAGACTGTGGATGGACTGTGGACAGACTGTTGATGGACTGTGGATGGACTGAGGATGGACTGAGGATAGACTGTGGACGGACTGAGGATAGACTGTGAGTGAACTGTGAATGGAATGCAGAAGAACTGTAGATGAACTGTGGATGGACTGGATGGACTATGAATGGTCTGTGGATGGACTGAGAACAGACTGTGGATAAACTGTGGATCGACTGTGGATTGACTGTGGATGAACTGTGGATGGAATGATGACAGACTGTGGATGGAGTGAGGATAGACTGTGGATGGAGTGAGGATAGACTGTGAATGGACAGATGATAGACTGTGGATAGACTGAGGATAGACTGTGAGTGAACTGTGAATGGAATGCAGAAGAACTGTAGATAAACTGTGGATGGACTGGATGCACTATGAATGGTCTGTGGATGGACTGAGAACAGACTGTGGATGAACTGTGGATAGACTGTGGATTGACAGTGGATGAACTGTGGATGGACTGGATGGACTATGAATGGTCTGTGGATGGACTGAGAACAGACTGTGGATGAACTGAAGATAGACTGTGGATGAACGGTGGATCGACTGTGCATTGACAGTGGATGAACTGTGGATGGACTGATGACAGACTGTGGATGGAGTGAGGATAGACTGTGGATGGGCTGAGGATAGACTATGGATGGACTGTAGATGGAGTGAGGATAGACTGTGGTTGGACTCTGGATTGACTGTGAATGGAATGCGGAAGAACTGTAGATGAACTGTGCATGGACTGAGGACAGACTGTGGATGGACTGTGGATGGACTGAGGATGGACTGAGGACAGAATGTGGATGGACAGAGGATAGACTGTGGATGGACTGTGGATGGACTGAGGATGGACTGAGGACAGAATGTGGATGGATGGAGGATAGACTGTGGATGGACTGTGGATGGACTGAGGATGGACTGTGGACAGACTGTGGATGGACTGTGGATGGACTTACGATGGACAGGATAGACTGTGGATGGACTGAGAATGGACTGTGAGTGAACTGTGAATGGAATGCAGAACAAATGTAGATGAACGGTGGATAGACTGGATGGACTATGAATGGACTGTGGATGGACTGAGAACAGACTGTGGATGAACTGAAGATAGACTGTGCATGAACGGTGGATGGACTGTGGATTGACTGTGGATGAACTGTGGATGAACTGTGGAGCAACTGTGGTTTGACTGTGGTTGGACTGATGACAGACTGTGGATGAACTGTGGATCGACTGTGGATTGACAGTGGATGAACTGTGGATGGACTGATGACAGACTGTGGATGGAGTGAGGATAGACTGTGGATGGAGTGAGGATAGACTGTGAGTGAACTGTGAATGGAATGCAGAACAAATGTAGATGAACGGTGGATAGACTGGATGGACTATGAATGGACTGTGGATGGACTGAGAACAGACTGTGGATGAACTGAAGATAGACTGTGGATGAACGGTGGATGGACTGTGGATTGACTGTGGATGAACTGTGGATGAACTGTGGAGCAACTGTGGATTGACTGTGGTTGGACTGATGACAGACTGTGGATGAACTGTGGATCGACTGTGGATTGACAGTGGATGAACTGTGGATGGACTGATGACAGACTGTGGAAGGAGTGAGGATAGACTGTGGATGGAGTGAGGATAGACTGTGAATGGACTGAGGATAGACTGTGGATGGACTGAGGATAGACTGAGGATTGTCTGTGGATGAACTGTGAATGGATTGAGGACAGACTGTGAATGGACTGAGTATAGACTGTGGATGGACTGAGGATAGACTGAGGATAGACTGAGGATAGACTGTGGATGGACTGTGGATGGACTGAGGATGGACTGAGGATAGACTGAGGATAGACTGTGGATGGACAGTGGATGAACTGTGAATGGATTGAGGACAGACTGTAGATGGACTGTGGATGGACTGTGGCTGAACTGTGGATGGCATTTGGATGGACTGTGGATGCACTGTGGATACACTGTGGATGGACTGAGGATAGACTGTGGATGGACTGTGGATGAACTGTGAATGGATTGAGGACAGACTGTGGATGGACTGAGGATAGACTGCGGATAGACCGTGGATGGACTGTGGGTGAACTGTGGATGGACTGTGGATGCACTGTGGATACACTCTGGATGGACTGAGGATAGACTGTGGATGGACTGAGGATGGACTGTGAATGGACTGAGGATGGACTGAGGATAGACTGAGGATAGACTGTGAATGGACTGAGGATGGACTGTGGATGGACTGGGGATAGACTGTGGATGGACTGAGGATGGACTGTGGATGGACTGGGGATAGACTGTGGATAGAGTGAGGATAGACTGTGGATAGACTGTGGATGGACTGTGAATGGATTGAGGACAGACTGTGGATGGACTGAGGATAGACTGCGGATAGACCGTGGATGGACTGTGGGTGAACTGTGGATGGACTGTGGATGGACTGTGGATGCACTGTGGATACACTCTGGATGGACTGAGGATAGACTGTGGATGGACTGAGGATGGACTGTGAGTGAACTGTGAATGGAATGCAGAACAAATGTAGATGAACGGTGGATAGACTGGATGGACTATGAATGGACTGTGGATGGACTGAGAACAGACTGTGGATGAACTGAAGATAGACTGTGGATGAACGGTGGATGGACTGTGGATTGACTGTGGATGAACTGTGGATGAACTGTGGAGCAACTGTGGATTGACTGTGGTTGGACTGATGACAGACTGTGGATGAACTGTGGATCGACTGTGGATTGACAGTGGATGAACTGTGGATGGACTGATGACAGACTGTGGATGGAGTGAGGATAGACTGTGGATGGAGTGAGGATAGACTGTGAGTGAACTGTGAATGGAATGCAGAACAAATGTAGATGAACGGTGGATAGACTGGATGGACTATGAATGGACTGTGGATGGACTGAGAACAGACTGTGGATGAACTGAAGATAGACTGTGGATGAACGGTGGATGGACTGTGGATTGACTGTGGATGAACTGTGGATGAACTGTGGAGCAACTGTGGATTGACTGTGGTTGGACTGATGACAGACTGTGGATGAACTGTGGATCGACTGTGGATTGACAGTGGATGAACTGTGGATGGACTGATGACAGACTGTGGATGGAGTGAGGATAGACTGTGGATGGAGTGAGGATAGACTGTGAATGGACTGAGGATAGACTGTGGATGGACTGAGGATAGACTGAGGATTGTCTGTGGATGAACTGTGAATGGATTGAGGACAGACTGTGAATGGACTGAGTATAGACTGTGGATGGACTGAGGATAGACTGAGGATAGACTGAGGATAGACTGTGGATGGACTGTGGATGGACTGAGGATGGACTGAGGATAGACTGAGGATAGACTGTGGATGGACAGTGGATGAACTGTGAATGGATTGAGGACAGACTGTAGATGGACTGTGGATGGACTGTGGCTGAACTGTGGATGGACTCTGGATGGACTGTGGATGCACTGTGGATACACTGTGGATGGACTGAGGATAGACTGTGGATGGACTGTGGATGAACTGTGAATGGATTGAGGACAGACTGTGGATGGACTGAGGATAGACTGCGGATAGACCGTGGATGGACTGTGGGTGAACTGTGGATGGACTGTGGATGCACTGTGGATACACTCTGGATGGACTGAGGATAGACTGTGGATGGACTGAGGATGGACTGTGAATGGACTGAGGATGGACTGAGGATAGACTGAGGATAGACTGTGAATGGACTGAGGATGGACTGTGGATGGACTGGGGATAGACTGTGGATGGACTGAGGATGGACTGTGGATGGACTGGGGATAGACTGTGGATAGACTGAGGATAGACTGTGGATAGACTGTGGATGGACTGTGAATGGATTGAGGACAGACTGTGGATGGACTGAGGATAGACTGCGGATAGACCGTGGATGGACTGTGGGTGAACTGTGGATGGACTGTGGATGGACTGTGGATGCACTGTGGATACACTCTGGATGGACTGAGGATAGACTGTGGATGGACTGAGGATGGACTGTGAATGGACTGAGGATGGACTGAGGATAGACTGAGGATAGACTGTGAATGGACTGAGGATGGACTGAGGATAGACTGAGGATAGACTGTGGATGGACTGAGGATGGACTGTGGATGGACTGGGGATAGACTGTGGATAGACTGAGGATAGACTGTGGATAGACTATGGATGGACTGTGGACAGACTGTGGATGGACTGTGGATGGACTGAGGATGGACTGAGGATAGACTGTGGACGGACTGAGGATAGACTGTGAGTGAACTGTGAATGGAATGCAGAAGAACTGTATATGAACTGTGGATGGACTGAGGACAGACTGTGGATGGACTGTGGATGGACTGTGGATGGACTGAGGATGGACTGAGGACAGACTGTGGATGGACGGAGGATAGACTGTGGATAGACTGTGGATGGACTGAGGATGGACTGCGGATAGACCGTGGATGGACTGTGGGTGAACTGTGGATGGAATGTGGATAGACTGTGGATGGTCTGTGGATGGACTGTGGATGGACTGTGGATGGACTGAGGATGGACTGAGGATAGACTGAGGATAGACTGTGGATAGACTGTGGATAGACTATGGATGGACTGTGGATGGACTGAGGATAGACTGAGGATAGACTGTGGATAGACTGTGGATGGACTGTGGATGGACTGAGGTTAGACTGTGGATGGAATGTGGATAGACTGAGGATAGACAGTGGATAGACTGTGGATGGACTGAGGATAGACTGTGGGTGAACTGTGGATGGAATGTGGATAGACTGTGGATGGTCTGTGGATGGACTGTGGATGGACTGTGGATGGACTGAGGATGGACTGAGGATAGACTGAGGATAGACTGTGGATAGACTGTGGATAGACTATGGATGGACTGTGGATGGACTGAGGATAGACTGAGGATAGACTGTGGATAGACTGTGGATGGACTGTGGATGGACTGAGGTTAGACTGTGGATGGAATGTGGATAGACTGAGGATAGACAGTGGATAGACTGTGGATGGACTGAGGATAGACTGTGGATGGACTGTGGATGGACTGAGGTTAGACTGTGGATGGAATGTGGATGGACTGAGGATAGACTGTGGATAGACTGTGGATGGACTGAGGATAGACTGTGGATAGACGGTGGATGGACTGTGGAAGGACTGAGGATAGACTGTGGATGGTCTGTGGATGGACTGTGGATAGACTGTGGATAGACTGTGGATAGACTATGGATGGACTGTGGATGTACTGAGGATAGACTGAGGATAGACTGTGGATAGACTGTGGATGGACTGTGGATGAACTGTGAATGGATTGAGGATGGACTGAGGGTAGACTGAGGATAGACTGTGGATAGACTGTGGATAGACTATGGATGGACTGTGGATGTACTGAGGATAGACTGAGGATAGACTGTGGATAGACTGTGGATGGACTGTGGATGAACTGTGAATGGATTGAGGACAGACTGTGGATGGAATGTGGATGGACTGAGGATGGACTGCGGATAGACCGTGGATGGACTGTGGGTGAACTGTGGATGGAGTGTGGATGCACTGTGGATACACTGTGGATGGACTGAGGATAGACTGTGGATGGACTGTGGATGGACTGTGAGTGAACTGTGAATGGAATGCAGAAGAACGGTAGATGAACAGTGGATGGACTGCGTGGTCTATGAATGGTCTGTGGATGGACTGAGGACAGACTGTGGTTGGACTGAGGATAGACTGTGGATGGACTGTGGATGGACTGTAGATGGACTGAGGATAGACTGCGGATGGACTGAGGATGGACTGCGGATAGTCCGTGGATGGACTGTGGATGAACTGTGGATGGACTGTGGATGGACTGAGGATAGACAGTGAATGTACTGAGGATAGACTGTGGATAGACTGAGGATAGACTGTGAGTGAACTGTGAATGGAATGCAGAAGAACTGTAGATGAACTGTGGATGGACTGGATGCACTATGAATGGTCTGTGCATGGACTGAGGATGGACTGTGGATGGGCTGGGATAGACTGTGGATGGACTGTGGACTTAATGAGGATGGTCTGTGAATAGACTGTGGATGGACTGAGGATATACTGTGGATGGACTGAGGATAGACTGAGGATGGACTGAGGATAGACTGTGGATGGACTGTGGATGGACTGTGAATGGACCGTCGACAGTCTGTGGATGGACTGTGAATGGACTGAGGATAGACTGAGGACAGACTGTGGATGGACAGAGGATAGACTGTGGATGGAGTGAGGATAGACTGTGGATGGGCTGAGGATAGACTATGGATGGACTGTAGATGGAGTGAGGATAGACTGTGGTTGGACTGTGGATGGACTGTGAATGGAATGCGGAAGAACTGTAGATGAACTGTGGATGGACTGAGGACTGTCTGTGGATGGACTGTGGATGGACTGAGGATGGACTGAGGACAGACTGTGGATGGACAGAGGACAGACTGTGGATGGACTGTGGATGGACTGAGGATGGACTGAGGACAGACTGTCGATGGACGGAGGATAGTCTGTGGATAGACTGTGGATGGACTGATGATGGACTGCGGATAGACCGTGGATGGATTGTGGGTGAACTGTGGATGGAGTGTGGATGCACTGTGGTTACTCTGTGGATGGACTGAGAATAGAATGTGGATGGACTGTGGATGAACTGTGAATGGATTGAGGACAGACTGTGGATGGACTGAGGATAGACTGTGGATGGACTGTGAATGGACTGTCGACAGACTGTGGATGGACTGTGAATGGACTGAGGATAGACTGAGGACAGACTGTGGAAGGACAGAGGATAGACTGTGGATGGAGTGAGGATAGACTGTGGATAGGCTGGGGATAGACTATGGATGGACTGTAGATGGAGTGAGGATAGACTGTGGATGGACTGAGGATAGACTGTGGATGGACTGTGAATGGACTGTGAATGGACTGTCGACAGACTGTGGATGGACTGTGAATGGACTGAGGATAGACTGACAGACTGTGGAAGTACAGAGGATAGACTGTGGATGGAGTGAGGATAGACTGTGGATAGGCTGGGGATAGACTATGGATGGACTGTAGATGGAGTGAGGATAGACTGTGGTTGGACTGTGGATGGACTGTGAATGGAATGCGGAAGAACTGTAGATGAACTGTGGATGGACTGAGGACAGACTGTGGATGGACTGTGGATGGACTGTGGATGGACTGAGGATGGACTGAGGACAGACTGTGGATGGACGGAGGCTAGACTGTGGATAGACTGTGGATGGACTGAGGATGGACTGCGGATAGACCGTGGATGGACTGTGGGTGAACTGTGGATGGAATGTGGATGCACTGTGGTTACTCTGTGGATGGACTGAGGATAGACTGTGGATGGACTGTGGATGAACTGTGAATGGATTGAGGACAGACTGTGGATGGACTGAGGATAGACTGTGGATGGACTGTGGATGGACTGTGAGTGAACTGTGAATGGAATGCAGAAGAACGGTAGATGAACAGTGGATGGACAGCGTGGTCTATGAATGTTCTGTGGATGGACTGAGTACAGACTGTGGATGGACTGAGGATAGGCTGAGGATAGACTATGGATGGACTGTAGATGGAGTGAGGATAGACTGTGGTTGGACTGTGGATGGACTGTGAATGGAATGCGGAAGAATTGTAGATGAACTGTGGATGGACTGAGGACAGACTGTGGATGGACTGTGGATGGACTGAGGATGGACTGAGGACAGACTGTGGATGGACAGAGGACAGACTGTGGATGGACTGTGGATGGACTGAGGATGGACTGAGGACAGACTGTCGATGGACGGAGGATAGTCTGTGGATAGACTGTGGATGGACTGAGGATGGATTGCGGATAGACCGTTGATGGATTGTGGGTGAACTGTGGATGGAGTGTGGATGCACTGTGGTTACTCTGTGGATGGACTGAGAATAGACTGTGGATGGACTGTGGATGAACTGTGAATGGATTGAGGACAGACTGTGGATGGACTGAGGATTGACTGTGGATGGACTGTGGATGGATTGTGAATGGACTGTCGACAGACTGTGGATGGACTGTGAATGGACTGAGGATAGACTGAGGACAGTCTGTGGAAGGACAGAGGATAGAATGTGGATGGTGTGAGGATAGACTGTGGATAGGCTGGGGATAGACTATGGATGGACTGTAGATGGAGTGAGGATAGACTGTGGTTGGACTGTGGATGGACTGTGAATGGAATGCGGAAGAACTGTAGATGAACTGTGGATGGACTGAGGACAGACTGTGGATGGACTGTGGATGGACTGAGGATGGACTGAGGACAGACTCTGGATGGACAGAGGATAGACTGTGGATGGACTGTGGATGGCCTGAGGATGGACTGAGGACAGACTGTGGATGGACGGAGGATGGACTGTGGACAGACTGAGGATGGTCTGTTAATGGACTGTGGATGGAGTGAGGATAGACTGTGGATGTGCTGAGGATAGATTATGGATGGACTGTAGATGGAGTGAGGATAAACTGTGGTTGTACTGTGGATGGACTGTGAATGGAATGCGGAAGAACTGTAGAATAACTGTGGATGGAGTGAGGACAGTCTGTGGATGGACTGTGGATGGACTGAGGATGGACTGAGGACAGACTGTGGATGGACAGAGGAGAGACTGTGGATGGACTGTGGATGGACTGAGGATGGACTGAGGACAGTCTGTGGATGGACGGAGGATAGACTGTGGATAGACCGTGGATGGACTGAGGATGGACTGCGCATAGATCGTGGATGGACTGTGGGTGAACTGTGGATGGAGTGTGGATTCACTGTGGTTACTCTGTGGATGGACTGAGGGTAGACTGTGGATGGACTGTGGATGAACTGTGAATGGATTGAGGACAGAATGTGGATGGAATGTGGATGGACTGAGGATGGACTGCGGATAGACCGTGGATGGACTGTGGGTGAACTGTGGATGGAGTGTGGATGCACTGTGGATACACTGTTGATGGACTGAGGATAGACTGTGGATGGACTGTGGATGGACTGTGAGTGAACTGTGAATGGAATGCAGAAGAACGGTAGATGAACAGTGGATGGACTGCGTGGTCTATGAATGGTCTGTGGATGGACTGAGGACAGTCTGTGGTTGGACTGAGGATAGACTGTGGATGGACTGTGGATGGACTGTAGATGGACTGAGGATAGACTGCGGATGGACTGAGGATGGACTGCGGATAATCCGTGGATGGACTGTGGATGAACTGTGGATGGACTGTGGATGGACTGAGGATAGACAGTGAATGTACTGAGGATAGACTGTGGATAGACTGAGGATAGACTGTGAGTGAACTGTGAATGGAATGCAGAAGAACTGTAGATGAACTGAGGATGGACTGGATGCACTATGAATGGTCTGTGCATGGACTGAGGATGGACTGTGGATGGGCTGGGATAGACTGTGGATGGACTGTGGACTTAATGAGGATGGTCTGTGAATAGACTGTGGATGGACTGAGGATGGACTGTGAATGGACCGTCGACAGTCTGTGGATGGACTGTGAATGGACTGAGGATAGACTGAGGACAGACTGTGGATGGACAGAGGATAGACTGTGGATGGAGTGAGGATAGACTGTGGATGGGCTGAGGATAGACTATGGATGGACTGTAGATGGAGTGAGGATAGACTGTGGTTGGACTGTGGATGGACTGTGAATGGAATGCGGAAGAACTGTAGATGAACTGTGGATGGACTGAGGACTGTCTGTGGATGGACTGTGGATGGACTGAGGATGGACTGAGGACAGACTGTGGATGGACAGAGGACAGACTGTGGATGGACTGTGGATGGACTGAGGATGGACTGAGGACGGACTGTCGATGGACGGAGGATAGTCTGTGGATAGACTGTGGATGGACTGAGGATGGACTGCGGATAGACCGTGGATGGATTGTGGGTGAACTGTGGATGGAGTGTGGATGCACTGTGGTTACTCTGTGGATGGACTGAGAATAGAATGTGGATGGACTGTGGATGAACTGTGAATGGATTGAGGACAGACTGTGGATGGACTGAGGATAGACTGTGGATGGACTGTGGATGGACTGTGAATGGACTGTCGACAGACTGTGGATGGACTGTGAATGGACTGAGGATAGACTGAGGACAGACTGTGGAAGGACAGAGGATAGACTGTGGATGGAGTGAGGATAGACTGTGGATAGGCTGGGGATAGACTATGGATGGACTGTAGATGGAGTGAGGATAGACTGTGGATGGACTGAGGATAGACTGTGGATGGACTGTGAATGGACTGTGAATGGACTGTCGACAGACTGTGGATGGACTGTGAATGGACTGAGGATAGACTGAGGACAGACTGTGGAAGGACAGAGGATAGACTGTGGATGGAGTGTGGATAGACTGTGGATAGGCTGGGGATAGACTATGGATGGACTGTAGATGGAGTGAGGATAGACTGTGGTTGGACTGTGGATGGACTGTGAATGGAATGCGGAAGAACTGTAGATGAACTGTGGATGGACTGAGGACAGACTGTGGATGGACTGTGGATGGACTGTGGATGGACTGAGGATGGACTGAGGACAGACTGTGGATGGACGGAGTATAGACTGTGGATAGACTGTGGATGGACTGAGGATGGACTGCGGATAGACCGTGGATGGACTGTGGGTGAACTGTGGATGGAATGTGGATGCACTGTGGTTACTCTGTGGATGGACTGAGGATAGACTGTGGATGGACTGTGGATGAACTGTGAATGGATTGAGGACAGACTGTGGATGGACTGAGGATAGACTGTGGATGGACTGTGGATGGACTGTGAGTGAACTGTGAATGGAATGCAGAAGAACGGTAGATGAACAGTGGATGGACAGCGTGGTCTATGAATGGTCTGTGGATGGACTGAGTACAGACTGTGGATGGACTGAGGATAGGCTGAGGATAGACTATGGATGGACTGTAGATGGAGTGAGGATAGACTGTGGTTGGACTGTGGATGGACTGTGAATGGAATGCGGAAGAATTGTAGATGAACTGTGGATGGACTGAGGACAGACTGTGGATGGACTGTGGATGGACTGAGGATGGACTGAGGACAGACTGTGGATGGACAGAGGACAGACTGTGGATGGACTGTGGATGGACTGAGGATGGACTGAGGACAGACTGTCGATGGACGGAGGATAGTCTGTGGATAGACTGTGGATGGACTGAGGATGGACTGCGGATAGACCGTTGATGGATTGTGGGTGAACTGTGGATGGAGTGTGGATGCACTGTGGTTACTCTGTGGATGGACTGAGAATAGACTGTGGATGGACTGTGGATGAACTGTGAATGGATAGAGGACAGACTGTGGATGGACTGAGGATAGACTGTGGATGGACTGTGGATGGATTGTGAATGGACTGTCGACAGACTGTGGATGGACTGTGAATGGACTGAGAATAGACTGAGGACAGTCTGTGGAAGGACAGAGGATAGAATGTGGATGGTGTGAGGATAGACTGTGGATAGGCTGGGGATAGACTATGGATGGACTGTAGATGGAGTGAGGATAGACTGTGGTTGGACTGTGGATGTACTGTGAATGGAATGCGGAAGAACTGTAGATGAACTGTGGATGGACTGAGGACAGACTGTGGATGGACTGTGGATGGACTGAGGATGGACTGAGGACAGACTGTGGATGGACAGAGGAGAGACTGTGGATGGACTGAGGATGGACCGAGGACAGTCTGTGGATGGAAGGAGGATAGACTGTGGATAGACCGTGGATGGACTGAGGATGGACTGCGCATAGATCGTGGATGGACTGTGGGTGAACTGTGGATGGAGTGTGGATTCACTGTGGTTACTCTGTGGATGGACTGAGGGTAGACTGTGGATGGACTGTGGATGAACTGTGAATAGATTGAGGACAGACTGTGGATGGACTGAGGATAGACTGTGGATGGACTGTGGATGGACTGAGGATGGACTGAGGATAGACTGTGGATGGACTGAGGATAGACTGTGAGTGGACTGTGAATGGAATGCAGAACAACTGTAGATGAACTGTGGATGGACTGGATGAACTATGAATGGACTGTGGATGGACTGAGGATGGACTGAGGACAGACTGTGGATGGACAGAGGATATACTGTGGATGGAGTGAGGATAGACTGTGGATGGGCTGAGGATAGACTATGGATGGACTGTAGATGGAGTGAGGATAGACTGTGGTTGGACTTTGGATGGACTGTGAATGGAATGCGGAAGAACTGTAGATGAACTGTGGATGGACTGAGGACAGACTGTGGATGGACTGTGGATGGACTGTGGATGGACTGAGGATGGACTGAGGACAGACTGTGGATGGACGGAGGATAGACTGTGGATAGACTGTGGATGGACTGAGGATGGACTGCGGATAGACCGTGGATGGACTGTGGGTGAACTGTGGATGGAATGTGGATAGACTGTGGATGGTCTGTGGATGAACTATGAATGGACTGTGGATGGACTGAGGATGGACTGAGGACAGACTGTGGATGGACAGAGGATATACTGTGGATGGAGTGAGGATAGACTGTGGATGGGCTGAGGATAGACTATGGATGGACTGTAGATGGAGTGAGGATAGACTGTGGTTGGACTTTGGATGGACTGTGAATGGAATGCGGAAGAAATGTAGATGATCTGTGGATGGACTGAGGACAGACTGTGGATGGACTGTGGATGGACTGAGGAAGGACTGAGGACAGACTGTGGATGGACAGAGGGTAGACTGTGGATGGACTGTGGATGGACTGAGGATAGAAAGTGGATGGACTGCGGAAAGACCGTGGATGCACTGTGGGTGAACTGTGGATGGACTGAGGATAGACCGTAGATGGACTGTGGATGAACTGTGGATGGACTGCGGATAGAGCGTGCATGGACTGTGGGTGAACTGTGGATGGACTGTGGATGCACTGTGGATACACAGTGGATGGACTGAGGATAGACTGTGGATGGACTGTGAATGGACTGAGGATAGACTGAGGACAGACTGTGGAAGGACAGAGGATAGACTGTGGATGGAGTGAGGATAGACTGTGGATAGGCTGGGGATAGACTATGGATGGACTGTAGATGGAGTGAGGATAGACTGTGGATGGACTGTCGACAGACTGTGGATGGACTGTGAATGGACTGAGGATAGACTGAGGACAGACTGTGGAAGGACAGAGGATAGACTGTGGATGGAGTGAGGATAGACTGTGGATAGGCTGGGGATAGACTATGGATGGACTGTAGATGGAGTGAGGATAGACTGTGGTTGGAGTGAGGATAGACTGTGGATGGAGTGAGGATAGACTGTGGATGGAGTGAGGATAGACTGTGGATGGAGTGAGGATAGACTGTGGATAGGCTGGGGATAGACTATGGATGGACTGTAGATGGAGTGAGGATAGACTGTGGTTGGACTGTGGATGGACTGTGAATGGAATGCGGAAGAACTGTAGATGAACTGTGGATGGACTGAGGACAGACTGTGGATGGACTGTGGATGGACTGTGGATGGACTGAGGATGGACTGAGGACAGACTGTGGATGGACGGAGGATAGACTGTGGATAGACCGTGGATGGACTGTGGGTGAACTGTGGATGGAATGTGGATGCACTGTGGTTACTCTGTGGATGGACTGAGGATAGACTGTGGATGGACTGTGGATGAACTGTGAATGGATTGAGGACAGACTGTGGATGGACTGAGGATAGACTGTGGTTAGACTGTGGATGGACTGTGAGTGAACTGTGAATGGAATGCAGAAGAACGGTAGATGAACAGTGGATGGACAGCGTGGTCTATGAATGGTCTGTGGATGGACTGAGTACAGACTGTGGATGGACTGATGATAGGCTGAGGATAGACTATGGATGGACTGTAGATGGAGTGAGGATAGACTGTGGTTGGACTGTGGATGGACTGTGAATGGAATGCGGAAGAATTGTAGATGAACTGTGGATGTACTGAGGACAGACTGTGGATGGACTGTGGATGGACTGAGGATGGACTGAGGACAGACTGTGGATGGACAGAGGACAGACTGTGGATGGACTGTGGATGGACTGAGGATGGATTGAGGATAGACTGTGGACGAACTGAGGATAGACTGTGAGTGAACTGTGAATGGAATGCAGAAGAACTGTATATGAACTGTGGATGGACTGAGGACAGACTGTGGATGGACTGTGGATGGACTGTGGATGGACTGAGGATGGACTGAGGACAGACTGTGGATGGACGGAGGATAGACTGTGGATAGACTGTGGATGGACTGAGGATGGACTGCGGATAGACCGTGGATGGACTGTGGGTGAACTGTGGATGGAATGTGGATAGACTGTGGATGGTCTGTGGATGGACTGTGGATGGACAGTGGATGGACTGAGGATGGACTGAGGATAGACTGAGGATAGACTGTGGATAGACTGTGGATGGACTGAGGATAGACTGAGGATAGACTGTGGATGGACTGAGGATAGACTGAGGATAGACTATGGATGGACTGTGGATGGACTGAGGATAGACTGAGGATAGACTGTGGATAGACTGTGGATGGACTGTGGATGAACTGTGAATGGATTGAGGACAGACCGTGGATGGACAGTGGATGGACTGAGGATGGACTGAGGATAGACTGAGGATAGACTGTGGATGGTCTGTGGATGGACTGTGGATGGACAGTGGATGGACTGAGGATGGACTGAGGATAGACTGAGGATAGACTATGGATGGACTGTGGATGGACTGAGGATAGACTGAGGATAGACTGTGGATAGACTGTGGATGGACTGTGGATGAACTGTGAATGGATTGAGGACAGACTGTGGATGGAATGTGGATGGACTGAGGATGGACTGCGGATAGACCGTGGATGGACTGTGGGTGAACTGTGGATGGAGTGTGGATGCACTGTGGATACACTGTGGATGGACAGAGGATATACTGTGGATGGAGTGAGGATAGACTGTGGATGGGCTGAGGATAGACTATGGATGGACTGTAGATGGAGTGAGGATAGACTGTGGTTCGACTGTGGATGGACTGTGAATGGAATGCGGAAGAACTGTAGATGAACTGTGGATGGACTGAGGACAGACTGTGGATGGACTGTGGATGGACTGAGGATGGACTGAGTACAGACTGTGGATGGACAGAGGGTAGACTGTGGATGGACTGTGGATGGACTGAGGATAGACAGTGGATGGACTGCGGAAAGACCGTGGATGCACTGTGGGTGAACTGTGGATGGACTGAGGATAGACCGTAGATGGACTGTGGATGAACTGTGGATGGACTGCGGATAGACCGTGCATGGACTGTGGGTGAACTGTGGATGGACTGTGGATGAACTGTGAATGGATTGAGGACAGACTGTGGAAGGACTGAGGATAGACTGTGGATGGACTGAGGATGGACTGTGATTGGAATGCGGAAGAACTGTAGATGAACTGTGGATGGACTGAGGATAGACAGTGGATGGACTGTGGATGGACTGAGGATGGACTGCGGATAGACCGTGGATGAACTGTGGGTGAACTGTGGATGGACTGCGGATAGACCGTGGATGGACTGTAGGTGAACTGTGGATGGACTGTGGATGCACTGTGGATACACTGTGGATTGACTGAGGACAGACGATGGATGGACTGTGGATGAACTGTGAATGGATTGAGGACAGACTGTTGATGGACTGAGAATAGACTGTGGATGGACTGAGGAAGGACTGTGAATGGAATGCGGAATAACTGTAGATCAACTGTGGATAGACTGAGGATAGACCTGAGATGTACTGAGGACAGACTGTGGATGGACTGTGGATAGAGTGAGGATAGACAGTAGATAGACTGTGGATGGACTGAGGATAGACTGTGGATGGAATGTGGATGGACTGAGGTTAGACTGTGGATGGAATGTGGATGGACTGAGGATAGACTGTGGATAGACTGTGGATGGACTGTGGATAGACTGTGGAAGGACTGAGGATAGAGTGTGGATGGTCTGTGGATGGACTGTGGATGGACTGTGGATGGACTGAGGATGGACTGAGGATAGACTGAGGATAGACTGTGGATAGACTGTGGATAGACTATGGATGGACTGTGGATGGACTGAGGATAGACTGTGGATAGACTGTGGATGGACTGTGGATGAACTGTGAATGGATTGAGGACAGACTGTGGATGGATTGTGGATGGACTGAGGATGGACTGCGGATAGACCGTGGATGGACTGTGGGTGAATTGTGGATGGAGTGTGGATGCACTGTGGATACACTGCGGATGGACTGAGGATAGACTGTGGATGGACTGTGGATGAACTGTGAATGGATTGAGGACAGACTGTGGATGGACTGAGGATAGACTGTGGATGGACTGTGGATGGACTATGAGTGAACTGTGAATGGAATGCAGAAGAACGGTAGATGAACAGTGGATGGACTGCGTGGTCTATGAATGGTCTGTTGATGGACTGAGGACAGACTGTGGATGGACTGAGGATAGACTGTGGATGGACTGTGGATGGACTGTAGATGGACTGAGATAGACTGCGGATGGACTGAGGATGGACTGCGGATAGTCCCTGGATGGACTGTGGATGAACTGTGGATGGACTGTGGATGGACTGAGGATAGACAGTGAATGTACTGAGGATAGACTGTGGATAGACTGAGGATAGACTGTAAGTGAACTGTGAATGGAATGCAGAAGAACTGTAGATGAACTGTGGATGGACAGGATGCACTATGAATGGTCTGTGGATGGACTGAGGACAGACTGTGGATGGACAGAGGATAGACTGTGGATGGAGTGAGGATAGACTGTGGATGGGCTGAGGATAGACTGTGGATGGACTGTGGACTTAATGAGGATGGTCTGTGAATAGACTGTGGATGGACTGAGGATAGACTGTGGATGGACTGAGGATAGACTGAGGATGGACTGAGGATAGACTGTGGATGGACAGAGGATAGACTGTGGATGGAGTGCGGATAGACTGGATGGGCTGAGGACAGACTATGGATGGACTGTAGATGGAGTGAGGATAGACTGTGGTTGGACTGTGGATGGACTGTGAATGGAATGCGGAAGAACTCTAGATGAACTGTGGATGGACTGAGGACAGACTGTGGACGGACTGTGGATGGACTGTGGATGGACTGCGGATAGACCGTGGATGGACTGTAGGTGAACTGTGGATGGACTGTGGATGCACTGTGGATACACTGTGGATGGAATGAGGACAGACTGTGGATGGACTGTGGATGAACTGTGAATGGATTGAGGAAAGACTGTTGATGGACTGAGAATAGACTGTGGATGGACTGAGGATGGACTATGAATGGAATGCGGAATAACTGTAGATCAACTGTGGATAGACTGAGGATACACCTGAGATGTACTGAGGACAGACTGTGGATGGACTGTGGATAGACTAAGGATAGGCTGTGGATAGACTGTGGATGGACTGAGGACAGACTGTGGATGGACTGTGGATCGACTGTGGATTGACTGTGGATGAACTGTGGATGGACTGATCACAGACTGTGGATGGTGTGAGGATAGACTGTGGATGGAGTGAGGATAGACTGTGGATGGACTGAGGATAGACTATGGATGGACTGTGGATGGAGTGAGGATAGACTGTGGTTGGACTGTGCATGGATTGTGAATGGAATGTGAAAGAACTGTAGATGATCTGTGGATGGACTGTGGATGGACTGAGGATAGACTGAGGATAGACTGAGGATAGACTGTGGATGGATTGTGGATGGACTGAGGATGGACTGAGGATAGACTGAGGATAGACTGTGGATGGACTGTGGATGAACTGTGAATGGATTGAGGACAGACTGTGGATGGACTGAGGATAGACAGTGAACGGACTGAGGATAGACTGGGGATAGACTGTGGATGAACTGTGGATGGCCTGTGGATAGACTGTGGATGTACTGAGGATGGACTGTGGATGGACTGTGGAAGGACTGAGGATAGACTGTGGATGGACTGTGGATGGACTGTGGATGGACTGAGGATGGACTGAGGATAGACTGAGGATAGACTGTGGATAGACTGTGGATAAACTATGGATGGACTGTGGATGGACTGAGGATAGACTGAGGATAGACTGTGGATAGACTGTGGATGGACTGTGGATGGACTGAGGATGGATTGAGGACAGACTGTGAATGGACTGAGGATAGACTGTGGATGGACTGAGGATAGACTGAGGATAGTCTGTGGATGAACAGTGAATGGATTGAGGACAGACTGTGAATGAGCTGCGGATAGACTGTGGATGGACTGAGGATAGACTGAGGATAGACTGAGGATAGACTGAGGATAGACTGTGGATGGACTGTGGATGGACTGAGGATGGACTGAGGATAGACTGAGGATAGACTGTGGATGGACTGTGGATGGACTGAGGATAGACAGTGGATGGACTGCGGAAAGACCGTGGATGCACTGTGGGTGAACTGTGGATGGACTGAGGATAGACCGTAGATGGACTGTGGATGAACTGTCGATGGACTGCGGATAGACCGTGCATGGACTGTGGGTGAACTGTGGATGGACTGTGGATGCACTGTGGATACACAGTGGATGGACTGAGGATAGACTGTGGATGGACTGTGGATGAACTGTGAATGGATTGAGGACAGACTGTGGATGGACTGAGGATGGACTGAGGGTGAACTGTGGATGGACTGTGGGTGAACTGTGGATGGACTGTGGATGGACTGAGCATGGACTGAGGATAGACAGTGGATGGACTGCGGAAAGACCGTGGATGCACTGTGGGTGAACTGTGGATGGACTGAGGATAGACCGTAGATGGACTGTGGATGAACTGTGGATGGACTGCGGATAGACCGTGCATGGACTGTGGGTGAACTGTGGATGGACTGTGGATGCACTGTGGATACACAGTGGATGGACTGAGGATAGACTGTGGATGGACTGTGGATGAACTGTGAATGGAATGAGGACAGACTGTGGATGGACTGCGGATAGACCGTGGATGGACTGTAGGTGAACTGTCGATGGACTGTGGATGCACTGCGGATACACTGTGGATGGACTGAGGACAGACTGTGGATGGACTGTGGATGAACTGTGAATGGATTGAGGACAGACTGTTGATGGACTGAGAATAGACTGTGGATGGACTGAGGATGGACTGTGAATGGAATGCGGTATAACTGTAGATCAACTGTGGATAGACTGAGGATAGACCTGAGATGTACTGAGGAAAGACTGTGGATGGACTGTGGTTAAACTGAGGATAGACTGTGGATGGAATGTGCATGGACTGAGGATAGACTGTGGATAGACTGTGGATGGACTGTGGATGGACTGTGGAAGGACTGAGGATAGACTGTGGATGGTCTGTGGATGGACTGTGGATGGACTGTGGATGGACTGAGGATGGACTGAGGATAGACTGAGGATAGACTGTGGATAGACTGTGGATAGACTATGGATGGACTGTGGATGGACTGAGGATAGACTGAGGATAGACTGAGGATAGACTGTGGATGGACTGTTGGTGAACTGTGGATGGACTGTGGATGGACCTTGGATGCACTGTGGATACACTGTGGATGGACTGAGGACAGACTGTGGATGGAATGTGGATGTGCTGTGGATCGACTGTGGATGGACTGAGGATAGACTGTGGATGGACTGTGGATGGACTGAGGATGGACTGCGGATAGACCGTGGATTGACTGTAGGTGAACTGTGGATGGACTGTGGATGGACTGAGGATAGACTGTGGATGGACTGTGGATGGACTGGATGGACTATGAATGGTCTGTGGATGGACTGAGAACAGACTGTGGATGAACTGTGGATCGACTGTGGATTGACTGTGGATGAACTGTGGATGGACTGATCACAGACTGTGGATGGGGTGAGGATAGACTGTGGATGGAGTGAGGATAGACTGTGGATGGACTGAGGATAGACTATGGATGGACTGTGGATGGAGTGAGGATAGACTGTGGTTGGACTGTGCATGGATTGTGAAAGGAATGTGAAAGAACTGTAGATGATCTGTGGATGGACTGTGGATGGACTGAGGATAGACTGAGGATAGACTGTGGATGGATTGTGGATGGACTGAGGATGGACTGAGGATAGACTGAGGATAGACTGTGGATGGACTGTGGATGAACTGTGAATGGATTGAGGACAGACTGTGGATGGACTGAGGATAGACAGTGAACGGACTGAGGATAGACTGGGGATAGACTGTGGATGAACTGTGGATGGCCTGTGGATAGACTGTGGATGGACTGAGGATGGACTGTGGATGGACTGTGGAAGGACTGAGGATAGACTGTGGATGGACTGTGGATGGACTGTGGATGGACTGAGGATAGACTGTGGATAGACTGTGGATAAACTATGGATGGACTGTGGATGGACTGAGGATAGACTGAGGATAGACTGTGGATAGACTGTGGATGGACTGAGGATGGATTGAGGACAGACTGTGAATGGACTGAGGATAGACTGTGGATGGACTGAGGATAGACTGAGGATAGTCTGTGGATGAACTGTGAATGGATTGAGAACAGACTGTGAATGAACTGCGGATAGACTGTGGATGGACTGAGGATAGACTGAGGATAGACTGAGGATAGACTGTGGATGGACTGTGGATGGACTGAGGATGGACTGAGGATAGACTGAGGATAGACTGTGGATGGACTGTGGATGAATTGTGAATGGATTGAGGACAGACTGTGGATGGACTGAGGATAGACTGCGGATAGACCGTGGATGGACTGTGGGTGAACTGTGGATGGACTGTGGATGGACTGTGGATGCACTGTGGATACACTGTGGATGGACTGAGGATAGACTGTGGATGGACTGTGGATGAACTGTGAATGGATTGAGGACAGACTGTGGATGGATTGTGGATGGACTGAGGATGGACTGCGGATAGACCGTGGATGGACTGTGGGTGAATTGTGGATGGAGTGTGGATGCACTGTGGATACACTGCGGATGGACTGAGGATAGACTGTGGATGGACTGTGGATGAACTGTAAATGGATTGAGGACAGACTGTGGATGGACTGAGGATAGACTGTGGATGGACTGTGGATGGACTATGAGTGAACTGTGAATGGAATGCAGAAGAACGGTAGATGAACAGTGGATGGACTGCGTGGTCTATGAATGGTCTGTTGATGGACTGAGGACAGACTGTGGATGGACTGAGGATAGACTGTGGATGGACTGTGGATGGACTGTAGATGGACTGAGATAGACTGCGGATGGACTGAGGATGGACTGCGGATAGTCCCTGGATGGACTGTGGATGTACTGTGGATGGACTGTGGATGGACTGAGGATAGACAGTGAATGTACTGAGGATAGACTGTGGATAGACTGAGGATAGACTGTAAGTGAACTGTGAATGGAATGCAGAAGAACTGTAGATGAACTGTGGATGGACAGGATGCACTATGAATGGTCTGTGGATGGACTGAGGACAGACTGTGGATGGACAGAGGATAGACTGTGGATGGAGTGAGGATAGACTGTGGATGGGCTGAGGATAGACTGTGGATGGACTGTGGACTTAATGAGGATGGTCTGTGAATAGACTGTGGATGGACTGAGGATAGACTGTGGATGGACTGAGGATAGACTGTGGATGGACTGAGGATAGACTGTGGATGGACAGAGGATAGACTGTGGATGGAGTGCGGATAGACTGGATGGGCTGAGGACAGACTATGGATGGACTGTAGATGGAGTGAGGATAGACTGTGGTTGGACTGTGGATGGACTGTGAATGGAATGCGGAAGAACTCTAGATGAACTGTGGATGGACTGAGGACAGACTGTGGACGGACTGTGGATGGACTGTGGATGGACTGCGGATAGACCGTGGATGGACTGTAGGTGATCTGTGGATGGACTGTGGATGCACTGTGGATACACTGTGGATGGAATGAGGACAGACTGTGGATGGACTGTGGATGAACTGTGAATGGATTGAGGAAAGACTGTTGATGGACTGAGAATAGACTGTGGATGGACTGAGGATGGACTATGAATGGAATGCGGAATAACTGTAGATCAACTGTGGATAGACTGAGGATACACCTGAGATGTACTGAGGACAGACTGTGGATGGACTGTGGATAGACTAAGGATAGGCTGTGGATAGACTGTGGATGGACTGAGGACAGACTGTGGATGGACTGTGGATCGACTGTGGATTGACTGTGGATGAACTGTGGATGGACTGATCACAGACTGTGGATGGTGTGAGGATAGACTGTGGATGGAGTGAGGATAGACTGTGGATGGACTGAGGATAGACTATGGATGGACTGTGGATGGAGTGAGGATAGACTGTGGTTGGACTGTGCATGGATTGTGAATGGAATGTGAAAGAACTGTAGATGATCTGTGGATGGACTGTGGATGGACTGAGGATAGACTGAGGATAGACTGAGGATAGACTGTGGATGGATTGTGGATGGACTGAGGATGGACTGAGGATAGACTGAGGATAGACTGTGGATGGACTGTGGATGAACTGTGAATGGATTGAGGACAGACTGTGGATGGACTGAGGATAGACAGTGAACGGACTGAGGATAGACTGGGGATAGACTGTGGATGAACTGTGGATGGCCTGTGGATAGACTGTGGATGTACTGAGGATGGACTGTGGATGGACTGTGGAAGGACTGAGGATAGACTGTGGATGGACTGTGGATGGACTGTGGATGGACTGAGGATGGACTGAGGATAGACTGAGGATAGACTGTGGATAGACTGTGGATAAACTATGGATGGACTGTGGATGGACTGAGGATAGACTGAGGATAGACTGTGGATAGACTGTGGATGGACTGTGGATGGACTGAGGATGGATTGAGGACAGACTGTGAATGGACTGAGGATAGACTGTGGATGGACTGAGGATAGACTGAGGATAGTCTGTGGATGAACAGTGAATGGATTGAGGACAGACTGTGAATGAGCTGCGGATAGACTGTGGATGGACTGAGGATAGACTGAGGATAGACTGAGGATAGACTGAGGATAGACTGTGGATGGACTGTGGATGGACTGAGGATGGACTGAGGATAGACTGAGGATAGACTGTGGATGGACTGTGGATGGACTGAGGATAGACAGTGGATGGACTGCGGAAAGACCGTGGATGCACTGTGGGTGAACTGTGGATGGACTGAGGATAGACCGTAGATGGACTGTGGATGAACTGTCGATGGACTGCGGATAGGCCGTGCATGGACTGTGGGTGAACTGTGGATGGACTGTGGATGCACTGTGGATACACAGTGGATGGACTGAGGATAGACTGTGGATGGACTGTGGATGAACTGTGAATGGATTGAGGACAGACTGTGGATGGACTGAGGATGGACTGAGGGTGAACTGTGGATGGACTGTGGGTGAACTGTGGATGGACTGTGGATGGACTGAGCATGGACTGAGGATAGACAGTGGATGGACTGCGGAAAGACCGTGGATGCACTGTGGGTGAACTGTGGATGGACTGAGGATAGACCGTAGATGGACTGTGGATGAACTGTGGATGGACTGCGGATAGACCGTGCATGGACTGTGGGTGAACTGTGGATGGACTGTGGATGCACTGTGGATACACAGTGGATGGACTGAGGATAGACTGTGGATGGACTGTGGATGAACTGTGAATGGAATGAGGACAGACTGTGGATGGACTGCGGATAGACCGTGGATGGACTGTAGGTGAACTGTCGATGGACTGTGGATGCACTGCGGATACACTGTGGATGGACTGAGGACAGACTGTGGATGGACTGTGGATGAACTGTGAATGGATTGAGGACAGACTGTTGATGGACTGAGAATAGACTGTGGATGGACTGAGGATGGACTGTGAATGGAATGCGGTATAACTGTAGATCAACTGTGGATAGACTGAGGATAGACCTGAGATGTACTGAGGAAAGACTGTGGATGGACTGTGGTTAAACTGAGGATAGACTGTGGATGGAATGTGCATGGACTGAGGATAGACTGTGGATAGACTGTGGATGGACTGTGGATGGACTGTGGAAGGACTGAGGATAGACTGTGGATGGTCTGTGGATGGACTGTGGATGGACTGTGGATGGACTGAGGATGGACTGAGGATAGACTGAGGATAGACTGTGGATAGACTGTGGATAGACTATGGATGGACTGTGGATGGACTGAGGATAGACTGAGGATAGACTGAGGATAGACTGTGGATGGACTGTTGGTGAACTGTGGATGGACTGTGGATGGACCTTGGATGCACTGTGGATACACTGTGGATGGACTGAGGACAGACTGTGGATGGAATGTGGATGTGCTGTGGATCGACTGTGGATGGACTGAGGATAGACTGTGGATGGACTGTGGATGGACTGAGGATGGACTGCGGATAGACCGTGGATTGACTGTAGGTGAACTGTGGATGGACTGTGGATGGACTGAGGATAGACTGTGGATGGACTGTGGATGGACTGGATGGACTATGAATGGTCTGTGGATGGACTGAGAACAGACTGTGGATGAACTGTGGATCGACTGTGGATTGACTGTGGATGAACTGTGGATGGACTGATCACAGACTGTGGATGGGGTGAGGATAGACTGTGGATGGAGTGAGGATAGACTGTGGATGGACTGAGGATAGACTATGGATGGACTGTGGATGGAGTGAGGATAGACTGTGGTTGGACTGTGCATGGATTGTGAATGGAATGTGAAAGAACTGTAGATGATCTGTGGATGGACTGTGGATGGACTGAGGATAGACTGAGGATAGACTGTGGATGGATTGTGGATGGACTGAGGATGGACTGAGGATAGACTGAGGATAGACTGTGGATGGACTGTGGATGAACTGTGAATGGATTGAGGACAGCCTGTGGATGGACTGAGGATAGACAGTGAACGGACTGAGGATAGACTGGGGATAGACTGTGGATGAACTGTGGATGGCCTGTGGATAGACTGTGGATGGACTGAGGATGGACTGTGGATGGACTGTGGAAGGACTGAGGATAGACTGTGGATGGACTGTGGATGGACTGTGGATGGACTGAGGATGGACTGTGGATAGACTGAGGATAGACTGTGGATAGACTGTGGATAAACTATGGATGGACTGTGGATGGACTGAGGATAGACTGAGGATAGACTGTGGATAGACTGTGGATGGACTGAGGATGGATTGAGGACAGACTGTGAATGGACTGAGGATAGACTGTGGATGGACTGAGGATAGACTGAGGATAGTCTGTGGATGAACTGTGAATGGATTGAGAACAGACTGTGAATGAACTGCGGATAGACTGTGGATGGACTGAGGATAGACTGAGGATAGACTGAGGATAGACTGTGGATGGACTGTGGATGGACTGAGGATGGACTGAGGATAGACTGAGGATAGACTGTGGATGGACTGTGGATGAATTGTGAATGGATTGAGGACAGACTGTGGATGGACTGAGGATAGACTGCGGATAGACCGTGGATGGACTGTGGGTGAACTGTGGATGGACTGTGGATGGACTGTGGATGCACTGTGGATACACTGTGGATGGACTGAGGATAGACTGTGGATGGACTGTGGATGAACTGTGAATGGATTGAGGACAGACTGTGGATGGACTGAGGATGGACTGCGGATAGACCGTGGATGGACTGTGGGTGAACTGTGGATGGAGTGTGGATGCACTGTGGATACACTGTGGATGGACTGAGGATAGACTGTGGATGGACTGTGGATGGACTGTGAGTGAACTGTGAATGGAATGCAGAAGAACGGTAGATGAACAGTGGATGGACTGCGTGGTCTATGAATTGTCTGTGGATGGACTGAGGACAGATTGTGGATGGACTGAGGATAGACTGTGGATGGACTGTCGATGGACTGTAGATGGACTGAGGATAGACTGCGGATGGAGTGAGGATGGACTGAGGATGGACTGCGGATAGACCGTGGATGGACTGTGGATGAACTGTGGATGGACTGTGGATGGACTGAGGATAGACAGTGGATGGACTGTGGATGGACTGAGGATGGACTGCGGATAGACCGTGGATTGACTGTAGGTGAACTGTGGATGGACTGTGGATGGACTGAGAACAGACTGTGGATGAACTGTGG
This sequence comes from Hemitrygon akajei, assembly GCF_048418815.1. NCBI lineage: Eukaryota > Metazoa > Chordata > Chondrichthyes > Myliobatiformes > Dasyatidae > Hemitrygon > Hemitrygon akajei. The sequence goes on along the minus strand of NC_133138.1, from coordinate 86,623,194 downwards.
ATCGACTGTGGATTGACTGTGGATGAACTGTGGATGGACTGATCACAGACTGTGGATGGGGTGAGGATAGACTGTGGATGGAGTGAGGATAGACTGTGGATGGACTGAGGATAGACTATGGATGGACTGTGGATGGAGTGAGGATAGACTGTGGTTGGACTGTGCATGGATTGTGAATGGAATGTGAAAGTACTGTAGATGAACTGTGGATGGACTGTGGATGGACTGAGGATGGACTGAGGACAGACTGTTAATGGACGGAGGATATACTGTGGATGGACTGTGGATGGACTGAGGATGGACTGAGGACAGACTGTGGATGGACGGAGGATAGACTGTGGATGGACTGAGGATGGACTGAGGACAGACTGTGGATGGACTGTGGATGGACTGAAGATTGGACTGAGGATAGACTGTAAGTGAACTGTGAATGGAATGCAGAAGAACTTTAGATGAACTGTGGATGGACTGGATGGACTATGAATGGTCTGTGGATGGACTGAGAACAGACTGTGGATGAACTGTGGATTGACTGTGGATTGGCTGTGGATGAAGTGTGAATGGAATGCGGAAGAACTGTAGATGAACTGTGGATGGACTGAGGATTGACTATGGATGGACTGTGGATGGAGTGAGGATAGACTGTGGATGGACTGTGGATGGATTGTGGATGGACTGTGGATTTACTGTGAATGGAATGCAGAAGAACTGTAGATGAACTGTTAATGGTCGGAGGATATACTGTGGATGGACTGTGGATGGACTGAGGATGGACTGAGGACAGCGTGTGGATGGACGGAGGATAGACGGTGGATGGACTGAGGACAGACTGTGGATGGACTGTGGATGGACTGAGGATTGGACTGAGGTTAGACTGTGGATGGACTGAGGATAGACTGTGAGTGAACTGTGAATGTAATGCAGAAGAACTGTAGATGAACTGTGGATGGACTGGATGGACTATGAATGGTCTGTGGATGGACTGAGAACAGACTGTGGATGAACTGTGGATTGACTGTGGATTGACTGTGGATGAAGTGTTAATGGAATGCGGAAGAACTGTAGATGAACTGTGGATGGACTGTGGATGGACTGTGGATGCACTGTGGATACACTGTGGATGGACTGAGGATGGATGGAGGACAGATTGTGAATGGACGGAGGATAGACTGTGGATGGACTGAGGATAGACTGAGGATTGTCTGTGGATGAACTGTGAATGGATTGAGGACAGACTGTGAATGGACTGAGGATAGACTGTGGATGGACTGAGGATAGACTGAGGATAGACTGAGGATAGACTGTGGATGGACTGTGGATGGACTGAGGATGGACTGAGGATAGACTGAGGATAGACTGTGGATGGACTGTGGATGAACTGTGAATGGATTGAGGACAGACTGTGGATGGACTGAGGATAGACTGCGGATAGACCGTGGATGGACTGTGGGTGAACTGTGGATCGACTGTGGATGGACTGAGGAGAGACTGTGGATGGACTGAGGATAGACAGTGAATGGACTGAGGATAGACTGGGGATAGACTGTGGATGAACTGTGGATGGCCTGTGGATAGACTGTGGATGGACTGAGGATGGACTGTGGATGGACTGTGGAAGGACTGAGGATAGACTGTGGATGGACTGTGGATGGACTGTGGATGGACTGAGGATGGACTGAGGATAGACTGATGATAGACTGTGGATAGACTGTGGATAGACTATGGATGGACTGTGGATGGACTGAGGATGGCTTGAGGACAGACTGTGAATGGACTGAGGATAGAATGTGGATGGACTGAGGATAGACTGAGGATAGTCTGTGGATGAACTGTGAATGGATTGAGGACAGACTGTGAATGAACTGCGGATAGACTGTGGATGGACTGAGGATAGACTGAGGATAGACTGAGGATAGACTGTGGATGGACTGTGGATGGACTGAGGATGGACTGAGGATAGACTGAGGATAGACTGTGGATGGACTGTGGATGAACTGTGAATGGATTGAGGACAGACTGTGGATGGACTGAGGATAGACTGCGGATAGACCGTGGATGGACTGTGGGTGAACTGTGGATGGACTGTGGGTGAACTCTGGATGGACTGTGGATGGACTGTGGATGCACTGTGGATACACTGTGGATGGACTGAGGATAGACTGTGGATGGACTGTGGATGAACTGTGAATGGATTGAGGACAGACTGTGGATGGAATGTGGATGGACTGAGGATGGACTGCGGATAGACCGTGGATGGACTGTGGGTGAACTGTGGATGGAGTGTGGATGCACTGTGGATACACTGTGGATGGACTGAGGATAGACTGTGGATGGACTGTGGATGAACTGTGAATGGATTGATGACAGACTGTGGATGGACTGAGGATAGTCTGTGGATGGACTGTGGATGGACTGTGAGTGAACTGTGAATGGAATGCAGAAGAACGGTAGATGAACAGTGGATGGACTGCGTGGTCTATGAATGGTCTGTGGATCGACTGAGGACAGACTGTGGATGGACTGAGGATAGACTGTGGATGGACTGTGGATGGACTGTGGATGAACTGTGAATGGATTGATGACAGACTGTGGATGGACTGAGGATAGACTGTGGATGGACTGTGGATGGACTGTGAGTGAACTGTGAATGGGATGCAGAAGAACTGTAGATAACAGTGGATGGACTGCGTGGTCTATGAATTGTCTGTGGATGGACTGAGGACAGATTGTGGATGGACTGAGGATAGACTGTGGATGGACTGTGGATGGACTGTAGATGGACTGAGGATAGACTGCGGATGGAGTGAGGATGGACTGAGGATGGACTGCGGATAGACCGTGGATGGACTGTGGATGAACTGTGGATGGACTGTGGATGCACTGAGGATAGACAGTGGATGGACTGTGGATGGACTGAGGATGGACTGCGGATAGACCGTGGATTGACTGTAGGTGAACTGTGGATGGACTGTGGATGGACTGAGAACAGACTGTGGATGAACTGTGGATCGACTGTGGATTGACTGTGGATGAACTGTGGATGGACTGATGACAGACTGTGGAAGGGGTGAGGATGGACTGTGGGTGGAGTGAGGATAGACTGTGGATGGACTGAGGATAGACTATGGATGGACTGTGGATGGAGTGAGGATAGACTGTGGTTGGACTGTGCATGGATTGTGAATGGAATGTGAAACAACTGTAGATGTACTGTGGATGGACTGTGGATGGACTGAGGATGGACTGAGGACAGACTGTTAATGGACGGAGGATATACTGTGGATGGACTGTGGATGGACTGAGGATGGACTGAGGACAGACTGTGGATGGACGGAGGATAGACTGTGGATGGACTGAGGATGGACTGAGGACAGACTGTGGATGGACTGTGGATGGACTGAGGATAGACTGTAAGTGAACTGTGAATGGAATGCAGAAGAACTGTGGATGAACTGTGGATGGACTGGATGGACTATGAATGGTCTGTGGATGGACTGAGAACAGACTGTGGATGAACTGTGGATTGACTGTGGATTGACTGTGGATGAAGTGTTAATGGAATGCGGAAGAACTGTAGATGAACTGTGGATGGACTGTGGATGCACTGTGGATACACTGTGGATGGACTGAGGATGGATGGAGGACAGACTGTGAATGGACGGAGGATAGACTGTGGATGGACTGAGGATAGACTGAGGATTGTCTGTGGATGAACTGTGAATGGATTGAGGACAGACTGTGAATGGACTGAGGATAGACTGTGGATGGACTGAGGATAGACTGAGGATAGACTGAGGATAGACTGTGGATGGACTGTGGATGGACTGAGGATGGACTGAGGATAGACTGAGGATAGACTGTGGTTGGACTGTGGATGAACTGTGAATGGATTGAGGACAGACTGTGGATGGACTGAGGATAGACTGCGGATAGACCGTGGATGGACTGTGGGTGAACTGTGGATCGACTGTGAATGGACTGAGGAGAGACTGTGGATGGACTGAGGATAGACAGTGAATGGACTGAGGATAGACTGGGGATAGACTGTGGATGAACTGTGGATGGCCTGTGGATAGACTGTGGATGGACTGAGGATGGACTGTGGATGGACTGTGGAAGGACTGAGGATAGACTGTGGATGGACTGTGGATGGACTGTGGATGGACTGAGGATGGACTGAGGATAGACTGAGGATAGACTGTGGATAGACTGTGGATAGACTATGGATGGACTGTGGATGGACTGAGGATGGCTTGAGGACAGACTGTGAATGGACTGAGGATAGACTGTGGATAGTCTGTGGATGAACTGTGAATGGATTGAGGACAGACTGTGAATGAACTGCGGATAGACTGTGGATGGACTGAGGATAGACTGAGGATAGACTGAGGATAGACTGTGGATGGACTGTGGATGGACTGAGGATGGACTGAGGATAGACTGAGGATAGACTGTGGATGGTCTGTGGATGAACTGTGAATGGATTGAGGACAGACTGTGGATGGACTGAGGATAGACTGCGGATAGACCGTGGATGGACTGTGGGTGAACTGTGGATGGACTGTGGATGGACTGTGGATGCACTGTGGATACACTGTGGATGGACTGAGGATAGACTGTGGATGGACTGTGGATGAACTGTGAATGGATTGAGGACAGACTGTGGATGGAATGTGGATGGACTGAGGATGGACTGCGGATAGACCGTGGATGGACTGTGGGTGAACTGTGGATGGAGTGTGGATGCTCTGTGGATACACTGTGGATGGACTGAGGATAGACTGTGGATGGACTGTGGATGAACTGTGAATGGATTGATGACAGACTGTGGATGGACTGAGGATAGACTGTGGATGGACTGTGGATGGACTGTGAGTGAACTGTGAATGGAATGCAGATGAACGGTAGATGAACAGTGGATGGACTGCGTGGTCTATGAATGGTCTGTGGATGGACTGAGGACAGACTGTGGATGGACTGAGGATAGACTGTGGATGGACTGTGGATGGACTGTAGATGGACTGAGGATAGACTGCGTATGGAGTGAGGATGGACTGAGGATGGACTGCGGATAGACCGTGGATGGACTGTGGATGAACTGTGGATGGACTGTGGATGGACTGAGGATAGACAGTGGATGGACTGTGGATGGACTGAGGATGGACTGCGGATAGACCATGGATTGACTGTAGGTGAACTGTGGATGGACTGTGGATGGACTGAGGATAGACTGTGGATGGACTGTGGATGGACTGGATGGATTATGAATGGTCTATGGATGGACTGAGAACAGACTGTGGATGAACTGTGGATCGACTGTGGATTGACTGTGGATGAACTGTGGATGGACTGATGACAGACTGTGGATGGGGTGAGGATAGACTGTGGATGGAGTGAGGATAGACTGTGGATGGACTGAGGATAGACTGTGGTTGGACTGTGCATGGATTGTGAATGGAATGTGAAAGAACTGTAGATGAACTGTGGATGGACTGTGGATGGACTGAGGATGGACTGAGGACAGACTGTTAATGGACGGAGGATATACTGTGGATGGACTGTGGATGGACTGAGGATGGACTGAGGACAGACTGTGGATGGACGGAGGATAGACTGTGGATGGACTGAGGATGGACTGAGGACAGACTGTGGATGGACTGTGGATGGACTGAGGATTGGACTGAGGATAGACTGTAAGTGAACTGTGAATGGAATGCAGAAGAACTGTAGATGAACTGTGGATGGACTGGATAGACTATGAATGGTCTGTGGATGGAGTGAGGATAGACTGTGGATGGACTGTGGATGGATTGTGGATGGACTGTGGATTTACTGTGAATGGAATGCAGAAGAACTGTAGATGAACTGTTAATGGTCGGAGGATATACTGTGGATGGACTGTGGATGGACTGAGGATGGACTGAGGACAGAGTGTGGATGGACGGAGGATAGACTGTGGATGGACTGAGGATGGACTGCGGATTGGCTGTGGATGAAGTGTGAATGGAATGCGGAAGAACTGTAGATGAACTGTGGATGGACTGAGGATTGACTATGGATGGTCTGTGGATGGAGTGAGGATAGACTGTGGATGGACTGTGGATGGATTGTGGATGGACTGTGGATGGACTGAGGACAGACTGTGGATGGACTGTGGATGGACTGAGGATTGGACTGAGGATAGACTGTAAGTGAACTGTGAATGGAATGCAGAAGAACTGTAGATGAACTGTGGATGGACTGGATGGACTATGAATGGTCTGTGGATGGACTGAGAACAGACTGTGGATGAACTGTGGATTGACTGTGGATTGGCTGTGGATGGAATGCAGAAGAACTGTAGATGAACTGTGGATGGACTGTGGATGGAGTGTGGATTGACTGTGGATGGACTGTGGATGGATTGTGGATGGACTGTAGATTTACTGTGAATGGAATGCAGAAGAACTGTAGATGAACTGTTAATGGTCGGAGGATATACTGTGGATGGACTGTGGATCGACTGAGGATGGACTGAGGACAGCGTGTGGATGGACGGAGGATAGACTGTGGATGGACTGAGGATAGACTGAGGATTGTCTGTGGATGAACTGTGAATGGATTGAGGACAGACTGTGAATGGACTGAGGATAGACTGTGGATGGACTGAGGATAGACTGAGGATAGACTGAGGATAGACTGTGGATGGACTGTGGATGAACTGAGGATGGACTGAGGATAGACTGAGGATAGACTGTGGATGGACTGTGGATGAACTGTGAATGGATTGAGGACAGACTGTGGATGGACTGAGGATAGACTGCGGATAGACCGTGGATGGACTGTGGGTGAACTGTGGATCGACTGTGGATGGACTGAGGAGAGACTGTGGATGGACTGAGGATAGACAGTGAATGGACTGAGGATAGACTGGGGATAGACTGTGGATGAACTGTGGATGGCCTGTGGATAGACTGTGGATGGACTGAGGATGGACTGTGGATGGACTGTGGAAGGACTGAGGATAGACTGTGGATGGACTGTGGATGGACTGTGGATGGACTGAGGATGGACTGAGGATAGACTGAGGATAGACTGTGGATAGAATGTGGATAGACTATGGATGGACTGTGGATGGACTGAGGATGGCTTGAGGACAGACTGTGAATGGACTGAGGATAGACTGTGGATGGACTGAGGATAGACTGAGGATAGTCTGTGGATGAACTGTGAATGGATTGAGGACAGACTGTGAATGAACTGCGGATAGACTGTGGATGGACTGAGGATAGACTGAGGATAGACTGAGGATAGACTGTGGATGGACTGTGGATGGACTGAGGATGGACTGAGGATAGACTGAGGATAGACTGTGGATGGACTGAGGATAGACTGAGGATAGACTGAGGATAGACTGTGGATGGACTGTGGATGAACTGTGAATGGATTGAGGACAGACTGTGGATGGACTGAGGATAGACTGCGGATAGACCGTGGATGGACTGTGGGTGAACTGTGGATGGACTGTGGATGGACTGTGGATGCACTGTGGATACACTGTGGATGGACTGAGGATAGACTGTGGATGGACTGTGGATGAACTGTGAATGGATTGAGGACAGACTGTGGATGGAATGTGGATGGACTGAGGATGGACTGCGGATAGACCGTGGATGGACTGTGGGTGAACTGTGGATGAAGTGTGGATGCACTGTGGATACACTGTGGATGGACTGAGGATAGACTGTGGATGGACTGTGGATGAACTGTGAATGGATTGATGACAGACTGTGGATGGACTGAGGATAGACTGTGGATGGACTGTGGATGGACTGTGAGTGAACTGTGAATGGAATGCAGATGAACGGTAGATGAACAGTGGATGGACTGCGTGGTCTATGAATGGTCTGTGGATGGACTGAGGACAGACTGTGGATGGACTGAGGATAGACTGTGGATGGACTGTGGATGGACTGTAGATGGACTGAGGATAGACTGCGTATGGAGTGAGGATGGACTGAGGATGGACTGCGGATAGACCGTGGATGGACTGTGGATGAACTGTGGATGGACTGTGGATGGACTGAGGATAGACAGTGGATGGACTGTGGATGGACTGAGGATGGACTGCGGATAGACCATGGATTGACTGTAGGTGAACTGTGGATGGACTGTGGATGGACTGAGGATAGACTGTGGATGGACTGTGGATGGACTGGATGGACTATGAATGGTCTGTGGATGGACTGAGAACAGACTGTGGATGAACTGTGGATCGACTGTGGATTGACTGTGGATGAACTGTGGATGGACTGATGACAGACTGTGGATGGGGTGAGGATAGACTGTGGATGGAGTGAGGATAGACTGTGGATGGACTAAGGATAGACTATGGATGGACTGTGGATGGAGTGAGGATAGACTGTGGTTGGACTGTGCATGGATTGTGAATGGAATGTGAAACAACTGTAGATGAACTGTGGATGGACTGTGGATGGACTGAGGATGGACTGAGGACAGACTGTTAATGGACGGAGGATATACTGTGGATGGACTGTGGATGGACTGAGGATGGACTGAGGACAGACTGTGGATGGATGGAGGATAGACTGTGGATGGACTGAGGATGGACTGAGGACAGACTGTGGATGGACTGTGGATGGACTGAGGATTGGACTGAGGATAGACTGTAAGTGAACTGTGAATGGAATGCAGAAGAACTGAAGATGAACTGTGGATGGACTGGATAGACTATGAATGGTCTGTGGATGGAGTGAGGATAGACTGTGGATGGACTGTGGATGGATTGTGGATGGACTGTGGATTTACTGTGAATGGAATGCAGAAGAACTGTAGATGAACTGTTAATGGTCGGAGGATATACTGTGGATGGACTGAGGATGGACTGAGGACAGAGTGTGGATGGACGGAGGATAGACTGTGGATGGACTGAGGATGGACTGTGGATTGGCTGTGGATGAAGTGTGAATGGAATGCGGAAGAACTGTAGATGAACTGTGGATGGACTGAGGATTGACTATGGATGGTCTGTGGATGGAGTGAGGATAGACTGTGGATGGACTGTGGATGGATTGTGGATGGACTGTGGATTTACTGTGAATGGAATGCAGAAGAACTGTAGATGAACTGTGGATCGACTGTGGATGGAGTGTGGATAGACTGTGGATGGACTGTGGATGGATTGTGGACGGACTGTGGATTTACTGTGAATGGAATGCAGAAGAACTGTAGATGAACTGTTAATGGTCGGAGGATATACTGTGGATGGACTGTGGATGGACTGAGGATGGACTGAGGACAGAGTGTGGATGGACGGAGGATAGACTGTGGATGGACTGAGGATGGACTGAGGACAGACTGTGGATGGACTGTGGATGGACTGAGGATTGGACTGAGGTTAGACTGTGGATGGACTGAGGATAGACTGTGAGTGAACTGTGAATGTAATGCAGAAGAACTGTAGATGAACTGTGGATGGACTGGATGGACTATGAATGGTCTGTGGATGGACTGAGAACAGACTGTGGATGAACTGTGGATTGACTGTGGATTGGCTGTGGATGAAGTGTGAATGGAATGCGGAAGAACTGTAGATGAACTGTGGATGGACTGAGGATTGACTATGGATGGACTGTGGATGGAGTGAGGATAGACTGTGGATGGACTGTGGATGGATTGTGGATGGACTGTGGATTTACTGTGAATGGAATGCAGAAGAACTGTAGATGAACTGTGGATCGACTGTGGATGGAGTGTGGATAGACTGTGGATGGACTGTGGATGGATTGTGGACGGACTGTGGATTTACTGTGAATGGAATGCAGAAGAACTGTAGATGAACTGTTAATGGTCGGAGGATATACTGTGGATGGACTGTGGATGGACTGAGGATGGACTGAGGACAGAGTGTGGATGGACGGAGGATAGACTGTGGATGGACTGAGGATGGACTGAGGACAGACTGTGGATGGACTGTGGATGGACTGAGGATTGGACTGAGGTTAGACTGTGGATGGACTGAGGATAGACTGTGAGTGAACTGTGAATGTAATGCAGAAGAACTGTAGATGAACTGTGGATGGACTGGATGGACTATGAATGGTCTGTGGATGGACTGAGAACAGACTGTGGATGAACTGCGGATTGACTGTGGATTGACTGTGGATGAAGTGTTAATGGAATGCGGAAGAACTGTAGATGAACTGTGGATGGACTGTGGATGCACTGTGGATACACTGTGGATGGACTGAGGACAGACTGTGGATGAACTGTGAATGGATTGAGGACAGACTGTTGATGGACTGAGAATAGACTGTGGATGGACTGAGGATGGACTGTGAATGGAATGCGGAATAACTGTATATCAACTGTGGATAGACTGAGGATAGACCTGAGATGTACTGAGTACAGACTGTGGATGGACTGTGGATAGACTGAGGATAGACAGTGGATAGACTGTGGATGGACTGAGGATAGACTGTGGATGGACTGTGGATGGACTGAGGATAGACTGTGGATGGACTGTGGATAGACTGAGGATAGACTGTGGATAGACTGTGGATGGACTGAGGATGGACTGTGGAAGGACTGAGGATAGACTGTGGATGGACTGTGGATGGACTGTGGATGGACTCAGGATGGACTGAGGATAGACTGAGGATAGGCTGTGGATAGACTGTGGATAGACTATGGATGGACAGTGGATGGACTGAGGATAGACTGAGGATAGACTGTGGATAGACTGTGGATGGACTTTGGATGGACTGAGGATGGATGGAGGACAGACTGTGAATGGACGGAGGATAGACTGTGGATGGACTGAGGATAGACTGAGGATTGTCTGTGGATGAACTGTGAATGGATTGAGGACAGACTGTGAATGGACTGAGGATAGACTGTGGATGGACTGAGGATAGACTGAGGATAGACTGAGGATAGACTGTGGATGGACTGTGGATGGACTGAGGATGGACTGAGGATAGACTGAGGATAGACTGTGGATGGACTGTGGATGAACTGTGAATGGATTGAGGACAGACTGTGGATGGACTGAGGATAGACTGCGGATAGACCGTGGATGGACTGTGGGTGAACTGTGGATCGACTGTGGATGGACTGAGGAGAGACTGTGGATGGACTGAGGATAGACAGTGAATGGACTGAGGATAGACTGGGGATAGACTGTGGATGAACTGTGGATGGCCTGTGGATAGACTGTGGATGGACTGAGGATGGACTGTGGATGGACTGTGGAAGGACTGAGGATAGACTGTGGATGGACTGTGGATGGACTGAGGATGGACTGAGGATAGACTGAGGATAGACTGTGGATAGACTGTGGATAGACTATGGATGGACTGTGGATGGACTGAGAATAGACTGTGGATGGACTGTGGATGGACTGTGGATGGACTGGATGGACTATGAATGGTCTGTGGATGGACTGAGAACAGACTGTGGATGAACTGTGGATCGACTGTGGATTGACTGTGGATGAACTGTGGATGGACTGATGACAGAATGTGGATGGGGTGAGGATAGACTGTGGATGGAGTGAGGATAGACTGTGGATGGACTGAGGATAGACTTTGGATGGACTGTGGATGGAGTGAGGATAGACTGTGGTTGGACTGTGCATGGATTGTGATTGGAATGTGAAAGAACTGTAGATGAACTGTGGATGGACTGTGGATGGACTGAGGATGGACTGAGGACAGACTGTTAATGGACGGAGGATATACTGTGGATGGACTGTGGATGGACTGAGGATGGACTGAGGACAGACTGTGGATGGACGGAGGATAGACTGTGGATTGACTGAGGATGGACTGAGGATTGGACTGAGGATAGACTGTAAGTGAACTGTGAATGATATGCAGAAGAACTGTAGATGAACTGTGGATGGACTGGATGGACTATGAATGGTCTGTGGATGGACTGAGAACAGACTGTGGATGAACTGTGGATTGACTGTGGATTGGCTGTGGATGAAGTGTGAATGGAATGCGGAAGAACTGTAGATGAACTGTGGATGGACTGAGGATTGACTATGGATGGACTGTGGATTGATTGTGGATGGACTGTGGATTTACTGTGAATGGAATGCAGTAGAACTGTAGATGAACTGTGGATCGACTGTGGATGGAGTGTGGATAGACTGTGGATGGACTGTGGATGGATTTTGGACGGACTGTGGATTTACTGTGAATGGAATGCAGAAGAACTGTAGATGAACTGTTAATGGACGGAGGATATACTGTGGATGGACTGTGGATGGACTGTGGATGGATTTTGGACGGACTGTGGATTTACTGTGAATGGAATGCAGAAGAACTGTAGATGAACTGTTAATGGACGGAGGATATACTGTGGATGGACTGTGGATGGACTGAGGATGGACTGAGGACAGAGTGTGGATGGACAGAGGATAGACTGTGGATGGACTGAGGATGGACTGAGGACAGACTGTGGATGGACTGTGGATGGACTGAGGATTGGACTGAGGTTAGACTGTGGATGGACTGAGGATAGACTGTGAGTGAACTGTGAATGTAATGCAGAAGAACTGTAGATGAACTGTGGATGGACTGGATGGACTATGAATGGTCTGTGGATGGACTGAGAACAGACTGTGGATGAACTGTGGATTGACTGTGGATTGATTGTGGATTGACTGTGGATGAAGTGTTAATGGAATGCGGAAGAACTGTAGATGAACTGTGGATGGACTGTGGATGCACTGTGAATGGAATGCGGAATAACTGTAGATCAACTGTGGATAGACTGAGGATAGACCTGAGATGTACTGAGGACAGACTGTGGATGGACTGTGGATGGACTGAGGGTAGACAGTGGATAGACTGTGGATGGACTGAGGATAGACTGTGGATGGACTGTGGATGGACTGAGGATAGACTGTGGATGGACTGTGGATGGACTGAGGACAGACTGTGGATGGACTGAGGATAGACTGTGGATGGACTGTGGATGGACTGAGGATAGACTGAGGATAGACTGTGGATAGACTGTGGATGGACTGAGGATGGATTGAGGACAGACTGTGAATGGACTGAGGATAGACTGTGGATGGACTGAGGATAGACTGAGGATAGTCTGTGGATGAACTGTGAATGGATTGAGAACAGACTGTGAATGAACTGCGGATAGACTGTGGATGGACTGAGGATAGACTGAGGATAGACTGAGGATAGACTGTGGATGGACTGTGGATGGACTGAGGATGGACTGAGGATAGACTGAGGATAGACTGTGGATGGACTGTGGATGAACTGTGAATGGATTGAGGACAGACTGTGGATGGACTGAGGATAGACTGCGGATAGACCGTGGATGGACTGTGGATGAACTGTGGATGGACTGTGGATGGACTGTGGATGCTCTGTGGATACACTGTGTATTGACTGAGGATGGACTGAGGATAGACTGAGGATAGACTGTGGATGGACTGTGGATGAACTGTGAATGGATTGAGGACAGACTGTGGATGGAATGTGGATGGACTGAGGATGGACTGCGGATAGACCGTGGATGGACCGTGGGTGAACTGTGGATGGAGTGTGGATGCACTGTGGATACACTGTGGATGGACTGAGGATAGACTGTAGATGGACTGTGGATGAACTGTGAATGGATTGAGGACAGACTGTGGATGGACTGTGGATGGACTGAGGATGGACTGAGGACAGACTGTGGATGGACTTTGGATGGACTGAGGATGGACTGAGGATAGACTGTGGATAGACTGTGGATGGACTGAGGATGGACTGAGGACAGACTGTGGATGGACTTTGGATGGACTGTGGATGGACTGAGGAGAGACTGTGGATGGACTGAGGATAGACAGTGAATGGACTGAGGATAGACTGGGGATAGACTGTGGATGAACTGTGGATGGCCTGTGGATAGACTGTGGATGAACTGTGGATGGCCTGTGGATAGACTGTGGATGGACTGAGGATGGATTGAGGACAGACTGTGAATGGACTGAGGATAGACTGTGGATGGACTGAGGATAGACTGAGGATAGTCTGTGGATGAACTGTGAATGGATTGAGAACAGACTGTGAATGAACTGCGGATAGACTGTGGATGGACTGAGGATAGACTGAGGATAGACTGAGGATAGACTGTGGATGGACTGTGGATGGACTGAGGATGGACTGAGGATAGACTGAGGATAGACTGTGGATGGACTGTGGATGAACTGTGAATGGATTGAGGACAGACTGTGGATGGACTGAGGATAGACTGCGGATAGACCGTGGATGGACTGTGGATGAACTGTGGATGGACTGTGGATGGACTGTGGATGCTCTGTGGATACACTGTGGATTGACTGAGGATGGACTGAGGATAGACTGAGGATAGACTGTGGATGGACTGTGGATGAACTGTGAATGGATTGAGGACAGACTGTGGATGGAATGTGGATGGACTGAGGATGGACTGCGGATAGACCGTGGATGGACCGTGGGTGAACTGTGGATGGAGTGTGGATGCACTGTGGATACACTGTGGATGGACTGAGGATAGACTGTAGATGGACTGTGGATGAACTGTGAATGGATTGAGGACAGACTGTGGATGGACTGTGGATGGACTGAGGATGGACTGAGGACAGACTGTGGATGGACTTTGGATGGACTGAGGATGGACTGAGGATAGACTGTGGATAGACTGTGGATGGACTGAGGATGGACTGAGGACAGACTGTGGATGGACTTTGGATGGACTGTGGATGGACTGAGGAGAGACAGTGGATGGACTGAGGATAGACAGTGAATGGACTGAGGATAGACTGGGGATAGACTGTGGATGAACTGTGGATGGCCTGTGGATAGACTGTGGATGGACTGAGGATGGACTGTGGATGGACTGTGGAAGGACTGAGGATAGACTGTGGATGGACTGTGGATGGACTGTGGATGGACTGAGGATGGACTGAGGATAGACTGAGGATAGACTGTGGATAGACTGTGGATAGACTATGGATGGACTGTGGATGGACTGAGGATGGCTTGAGGACAGACTGTGAATGGACTGAGGATAGAATGTGGATGGACTGAGGATAGACTGAGGATAGTCTGTGGATGAACTGTGAATGGATTGAGGACTGACTGTGAATGAACTGCGGATAGACTGTGGATGGACTGAGGATAGACTGAGGATAGACTGAGGATAGACTGTGGATGGACTGTGGATGGACTGAGGATGGACTGAGGATAGACTGAGGATAGACTGTGGATGGACTGTGGATGAACTGTGAATGGATTGAGGACAGACTGTGGATGGACTGAGGATAGACTGCGGATAGACCGTGGATGGACTGTGGGTGAACTGTGGATGGACTGTGGGTGAACTGTGGATGGACTGTGGATGGACTGTGGATGCACTGTGGATACACTGTGGATGGACTGAGGATAGACTGTGGATGGACTGTGGATGAACTGTGAATGGATTGAGGACAGACTGTGGATGGAATGTGGATGGACTGAGGATGGACTGCGGATAGACCGTGGATGGACTGTGGGTGAACTGTGGATGGAGTGTGGATGCACTGTGGATACACTGTGGATGGACTGAGGATAGACTGTGGATGGACTGTGGATGCACTGTGAATGGAATGCGGAATAACTGTAGATCAACTGTGGATAGACTGAGGATAGACCTGAGATGTACTGAGGACAGACTGTGGATGGACTGTGGATGGACTGAGGGTAGACAGTGGATAGACTGTGGATGGACTGAGGATAGACTGTGGATGGACTGTGGATGGACTGAGGATAGACTGTGGATGGACTGTGGATGGACTGAGGACAGACTGTGGATGGACTGAGGATAGACTGTGGATGGACTGTGGATGGACTGAGGATAGACTGAGGATAGACTGTGGATAGACTGTGGATGGACTGAGGATGGATTGAGGACAGACTGTGAATGGACTGAGGATAGACTGTGGATGGACTGAGGATAGACTGAGGATAGTCTGTGGATGAACTGTGAATGGATTGAGAACAGACTGTGAATGAACTGCGGATAGACTGTGGATGGACTGAGGATAGACTGAGGATAGACTGAGGATAGACTGTGGATGGACTGTGGATGGACTGAGGATGGACTGAGGATAGACTGAGGATAGACTGTGGATGGACTGTGGATGAACTGTGAATGGATTGAGGACAGACTGTGGATGGACTGAGGATAGACTGCGGATAGACCGTGGATGGACTGTGGATGAACTGTGGATGGACTGTGGATGGACTGTGGATGCTCTGTGGATACACTGTGTATTGACTGAGGATGGACTGAGGATAGACTGAGGATAGACTGTGGATGGACTGTGGATGAACTGTGAATGGATTGAGGACAGACTGTGGATGGAATGTGGATGGACTGAGGATGGACTGCGGATAGACCGTGGATGGACCGTGGGTGAACTGTGGATGGAGTGTGGATGCACTGTGGATACACTGTGGATGGACTGAGGATAGACTGTAGATGGACTGTGGATGAACTGTGAATGGATTGAGGACAGACTGTGGATGGACTGTGGATGGACTGAGGATGGACTGAGGACAGACTGTGGATGGACTTTGGATGGACTGAGGATGGACTGAGGATAGACTGTGGATAGACTGTGGATGGACTGAGGATGGACTGAGGACAGACTGTGGATGGACTTTGGATGGACTGTGGATGGACTGAGGAGAGACTGTGGATGGACTGAGGATAGACAGTGAATGGACTGAGGATAGACTGGGGATAGACTGTGGATGAACTGTGGATGGCCTGTGGATAGACTGTGGATGAACTGTGGATGGCCTGTGGATAGACTGTGGATGGACTGAGGATGGATTGAGGACAGACTGTGAATGGACTGAGGATAGACTGTGGATGGACTGAGGATAGACTGAGGATAGTCTGTGGATGAACTGTGAATGGATTGAGAACAGACTGTGAATGAACTGCGGATAGACTGTGGATGGACTGAGGATAGACTGAGGATAGACTGAGGATAGACTGTGGATGGACTGTGGATGGACTGAGGATGGACTGAGGATAGACTGAGGATAGACTGTGGATGGACTGTGGATGAACTGTGAATGGATTGAGGACAGACTGTGGATGGACTGAGGATAGACTGCGGATAGACCGTGGATGGACTGTGGATGAACTGTGGATGGACTGTGGATGGACTGTGGATGCTCTGTGGATACACTGTGGATTGACTGAGGATGGACTGAGGATAGACTGAGGATAGACTGTGGATGGACTGTGGATGAACTGTGAATGGATTGAGGACAGACTGTGGATGGAATGTGGATGGACTGAGGATGGACTGCGGATAGACCGTGGATGGACCGTGGGTGAACTGTGGATGGAGTGTGGATGCACTGTGGATACACTGTGGATGGACTGAGGATAGACTGTAGATGGACTGTGGATGAACTGTGAATGGATTGAGGACAGACTGTGGATGGACTGTGGATGGACTGAGGATGGACTGAGGACAGACTGTGGATGGACTTTGGATGGACTGAGGATGGACTGAGGATAGACTGTGGATAGACTGTGGATGGACTGAGGATCGACTGAGGACAGACTGTGGATGGACTTTGGATGGACTGTGGATGGACTGAGGAGAGACAGTGGATGGACTGAGGATAGACAGTGAATGGACTGAGGATAGACTGGGGATAGACTGTGGATGAACTGTGGATGGCCTGTGGATAGACTGTGGATGGACTGAGGATGGACTGTGGATGGACTGTGGAAGGACTGAGGATAGACTGTGGATGGACTGTGGATGGACTGTGGATGGACTGAGGATGGACTGAGGATAGACTGAGGATAGACTGTGGATAGACTGTGGATAGACTATGGATGGACTGTGGATGGACTGAGGATGGCTTGAGGACAGACTGTGAATGGACTGAGGATAGAATGTGGATGGACTGAGGATAGACTGAGGATAGTCTGTGGATGAACTGTGAATGGATTGAGGACTGACTGTGAATGAACTGCGGATAGACTGTGGATGGACTGAGGATAGACTGAGGATAGACTGAGGATAGACTGTGGATGGACTGTGGATGGACTGAGGATGGACTGAGGATAGACTGAGGATAGACTGTGGATGGACTGTGGATGAACTTTGAATGGATTGAGGACAGACTGTGGATGGACTGAGGATAGACTGCGGATAGACCGTGGATGGACTGTGGGTGAACTGTGGATGGACTGTGGGTGAACTGTGGATGGACTGTGGATGGACTGTGGATGCACTGTGGATACACTGTGGATGGACTGAGGATAGACTGTGGATGGACTGTGGATGAACTGTGAATGGATTGAGGACAGACTGTGGATGGAATGTGGATGGACTGAGGATGGACTGCGGATAGACCGTGGATGGACTGTGGGTGAACTGTGGATGGAGTGTGGATGCACTGTGGATACACTGTGGATGGACTGAGGATAGACTGTGGATGGACTGTGGATGAACTGTGAATGGATTGATGACAGACTGTGGATGGACTGAGGATAGACTGTGGATGGACTGTGGATGGACTGTGAGTGAACTGTGAATGGAATGCAGAAGAACGGTAGATGAACAGTGGATGGACTGCGTGGTCTATGAATGGTCTGTGGATCGACTGAGGACAGACTGTGGATGGACTGAGGATAGACTGTGGATGGACTGTGGATGGACTGTGGATGAACTGTGAATGGATTGATGACAGACTGTGGATGGACTGAGGATAGACTGTGGATGGACTGTGGATGGACTGTGAGTGAACTGTGAATGGAATGCAGAAGAACTGTAGATGAACAGTGGATGGACTGCGTGGTCTATGAATTGTCTGTGGATGGACTGAGGACAGATTGTGGATGGACTGAGGATAGACTGTGGATGGACTGTGGATGGACTGTAGATGGACTGAGGATAGACTGCGGATGGA
This sequence comes from Hemitrygon akajei, assembly GCF_048418815.1. Lineage (NCBI taxonomy): Eukaryota > Metazoa > Chordata > Chondrichthyes > Myliobatiformes > Dasyatidae > Hemitrygon > Hemitrygon akajei. The sequence continues at coordinate 86,604,211 of NC_133138.1, read as the reverse complement.
GTGAGGATGGACTGAGGATGGACTGCGGATAGACCGTGGATGGACTGTGGATGAACTGTGGATGGACTGTGGATGCACTGAGGATAGACAGTGGATGGACTGTGGATGGACTGAGGATGGACTGCGGATAGACCGTGGATTGACTGTAGGTGAACTGTGGATGGACTGTGGATGGACTGAGAACAGACTGTGGATGAACTGTGGATCGACTGTGGATTGACTGTGGATGAACTGTGGATGGACTGATGACAGACTGTGGAAGGGGTGAGGATAGACTGTGGATGGAGTGAGGATAGACTGTGGATGGACTGAGGATAGACTATGGATGGACTGTGGATGAGGTGAGGATAGACTGTGAATGGAATGTGAAACAACTGTAGATGAACTGTGGATGGACTGTGGATGGACTGAGGATGGACTGAGGACAGACTGTTAATGGACAGAGGATATACTGTGGATGGACTGTGGATGGACTGAGGATGGACTGAGGACAGACTGTGGATGGACGGAGGATAGACTGTGGATGGACTGAGGATGGACTGAGGACAGACTGTGGATGGACTGTGGATGGACTGAGGATAGACTGTAAGTGAACTGTGAATGGAATGCAGAAGAACTGTAGATGAACTGTGGATGGACTGGATGGACTATGAATGGTCATTGGATGGACTGAGAACAGACTGTGGATGAACTGTGGATTGACTGTGGATTGACTGTGGATGAAGTGTTAATGGAATGCGGAAGAACTGTAGATGAACTGTGGATGGACTGTGGATGCACTGTGGATACACTGTGGATGGGCTGAGGATGGATGGAGGACAGACTGTGAATGGACGGAGGATAGACTGTGGATGGACTGAGGATAGACTGAGGATTGTCTGTGGATGAACTGTGAATGGATTGAGGACAGACTGTGAATGGACTGAGGATAGACTGTGGATGGACTGAGGATAGACTGAGGATAGACTGAGGATAGACTGTGGATGGACTGTGGATGGACTGAGGATGGACTGAGGATAGACTGAGGATAGACTGTGGTTGGACTGTGGATGAACTGTGAATGGATTGAGGACAGACTGTGGATGGACTGAGGATAGACTGCGGATAGACCGTGGATGGATTGTGGGTGAACTGTGGATCGACTGTGGATGGACTGAGGAGAGACTGTGGATGGACTGAGGATAGACAGTGAATGGACAGAGGATAGACTGGGGATAGACTGTGGATGAACTGTGGATGGCCTGTGGATAGACTGTGGATGGACTGAGGATGGACTGTTGATGGACTGTGGAAGGACTGAGGATAGACTGTGGATGGACTGTGGATGGACTGTGGATGGACTGAGGATGGACTGAGGATAGACTGAGGATAGACTGTGGATAGACTGTGGATAGACTATGGATGGACTGTGGATGGACTGAGGATGGCTTGAGGACAGACTGTGAATGGACTGAGGATAGACTGTGGATGGACTGAGGATAGACTGAGGATAGTCTGTGGATGAACTGTGAATGGATTGAGGACAGACTGTGAATGAACTGCGGATAGACTGTGGATGGACTGAGGATAGACTGAGGATAGACTGAGGATAGACTGTGGATGGACTGTGGATGGACTGAGGATGGACTGAGGATAGACTGAGGATAGACTGTGGATGGACTGTGGATGAACTGTGAATGGATTGAGGACAGACTGTGGATGGACTGAGGATAGACTGCGGATAGACCGTGGATGGACTGTGGGTGAACTGTGGATGGACTGTGGATGGACTGTGGATGCACTGTGGATACACTGTGGATGGACTGAGGATAGACTGTGGATGGACTGTGGATGAACTGTGAATGGATTGAGGACAGACTGTGGATGGAATGTGGATGGACTGAGGATGGACTGCGGATAGACCGTGGATGGACTGTGGGTGAACTGTGGATGGAGTGTGGATGCACTGTGGATACACTGTGGATGGACTGAGGATAGACTGTGGATGGACTGTGGATGAACTGTGAATGGATTGATGACAGACTGTGGATGGACTGAGGATAGACTGTGGATGGACTGTGGATGGACTGTGAGTGAACTGTGAATGGAATGCAGATGAACGGTAGATGAACAGTGGATGGACTGCGTGGTCTATGAATGGTCTGTGGATGGACTGAGGACAGACTGTGGATGGACTGAGGATAGACTGTGGATGGACTGTGGATGGACTGTAGATGGACTGAGGATAGACTGCGTATGGAGTGAGGATGGACTGAGGATGGACTGCGGATAGACTGTGGATGGACTGTGGATGAACTGTGGATGGACTGTGGATGGACTGAGGATAGACAGTGGATGGACTGTGGATGGACTGAGGATGGACTGCGGATAGACCATGGATTGACTGTAGGTGAACTGTGGATGGACTGTGGATGGACTGAGGATAGACTGTGGATGGACTGTGGATGGACTGGATGGACTATGAATGGTCTGTGGATGGACTGAGAACAGACTGTGGATGAACTGTGGATCGACTGTGGATTGACTGTGGATGAACTGTGGATGGACTGATGACAGACAGTGGATGGGGTGAGGATAGACTGTGGATGGAGTGAGGATAGACTGTGGATGGACTAAGGATAGACTATGGATGGACTGTGGATGGAGTGAGGATAGACTGTGGTTGGACTGTGCATGGATTGTGAATGGAATGTGAAAGAACTGTAGATGAACTGTGGATGGACTGTGGATGGACTGAGGATGGACTGAGGACAGACTGTTAATGGACGGAGGATATACTGTGGATGGACTGTGGATGGACTGAGGATGGACTGAGGACAGACTGTGGATGGACGGAGGATAGACTGTGGATGGACTGAGGATGGACTGAGGACAGACTTTGGATGGACTGTGGATGGACTGAGGATTGGACTGAGGATAGACTGTAAGTGAACTGTGAATGGAATGCAGAAGAACTGTAGATGAACTGTGGATGGACTGGATAAACTATGAATGGTCTGTGGATGGAGTGAGGATAGACTGTGGATGGACTGTGGATGGATTGTGGATGGACTGTGGATTTACTGTGAATGGAATGCAGAAGAACTGTAGATGAACTGTTAATGGTCGGAGGATATACTGTGGATGGACTGTGGATGGACTGAGGATGGACTGAGGACAGAGTGTGGATGGACGGAGGATAGACTGTGGATGGACTGAGGATGGACTGTGGATTGGCTGTGGATGAAGTGTGAATGGAATGCGGAAGAACTGTAGATGAACTGTGGATGGACTGAGGATTGACTATGGATGGTCTGTGGATGGAGTGAGGATAGACTGTGGATGGACTGTGGATGGATTGTGGATGGACTGTGGATGGACTGAGGACAGACTGTGGATGGACTGTGGATGGACTGAGGATTGGACTGAGGATAGACTGTAAGTGAACTGTGAATGGAATGCAGAAGAACTGTAGATGAACTGTGGATGGACTGGATGGACTATGAATGGTCTGTGGATGGACTGAGAACAGACCGTGGATGAACTGTGGATTGACTGTGGATTGGCTGTGGATGAAGTGTGAATGGAATGCGGAAGAACTGTAGATGAACTGTGGATGGACTGAGGATTGACTATGGATGGACTGTGGATGGAGTGAGGATTGACTGTGGATGGACTGTGGATGGATTGTGGATGGACTGTGGATTTACTGTGAATGGAATGCAGAAGAACTGTAGATGAACTGTGGATGGACTGTGGATGGAGTGTGGATTGACTGTGGATGGACTGTAGATGGATTGTGGATGGACTGCAGATTTACTGTGAATGGAATGCAGAAGAACTGTAGATGAACTGTTAATGGTCGGAGGATATACTGTGGATGGACTGTGGATGGACTGAGGATGGACTGAGGACAGCGTGTGGATGGACGGAGGATAGACTGTGGATGGACTGAGGATAGACTGAGGATTGTCTGTGGATGAACTATGAATGGATTGAGGACAGACTGTGAATGGACTGAGGATAGACTGTGGATGGACTGAGGATAGACTGAGGATAGACTGAGGATAGACTGTGGATGGACTGTGGATGAACTGAGGATGGACTGAGGATAGACTGAGGATAGACTGTGGATGGACTGTGGATGAACTGTGAATGGATTGAGGACAGACTGTGGATGGACTGAGGATAGACTGCGGATAGACCGTGGATGGACTGTGGGTGAACTGTGGATCGACTGTGGATGGACTGAGGAGAGACTGTGGATGGACTGAGGATAGACAGTGAATGGACTGAGGATAGACTGGGGATAGACTGTGGATGAACTGTGGATGGCCTGTGGATAGACTGTGGATGGACTGAGGATGGACTGTGGATGGACTGTGGAAGGACTGAGGATAGACTGTGGATGGACTGTGGATGGACTGAGGATGGACTGAGGATAGACTGAGGATAGACTGTGGATAGACTGTGGATAGACTATGGATGGACTGTGGATGGACTGAGGATGGCTTGAGGACAGACTGTGAATGGACTGAGGATAGACTGTGGATGGACTGAGGATAGACTGAGGATAGTCTGTGGATGAACTGTGAATGGATTGAGGACAGACTGTGAATGAACTGCGGATAGACTGTGGATGGACTGAGGATAGACTGAGGATAGACTGAGGATAGACTGTGGATGGACTGTGGATGGACTGAGGATGGACTGAGGATAGACTGAGGATAGACTGTGGATGGACTGAGGATAGACTGAGGATAGACTGAGGATAGACTGTGGATGGACTGTGGATGAACTGTGAATGGATTGAGGACAGACTGTGTATGGACTGAGGATAGACTGCGGATAGACCGTGGATGGACTGTGGGTGAACTGTGGATGGACTGTGGATGGACTGTGGATGCACTGTGGATACACTGTGGATGGACTGAGGATAGACTGTGGATGGACTGTGGATGAACTGTGAATGGATTGAGGACAGACTGTGGATGGAATGTGGATGGACTGAGGATGGACTGCGGATAGACCGTGGATGGACTGTGGGTGAACTGTTGATGGAGTGTGGATGCACTGTGGATACACTGTGGATGGACTGAGGATAGACTGTGGATGGACTGTGGATGAACTGTGAATGGATTGATGACAGACTGTGGATGGACTGAGGATAGACTGTGGATGGACTGTGGATGGACTGTGAGTGAACTGTGAATGGAATGCAGATGAACGGTAGATGAACAGTGGATGGACTGCGTGGTCTATGAATGGTCTGTGGATGGACTGAGGACAGACTGTGGATGGACTGAGGATAGACTGTGGATGGACTGTGGATGGACTGTAGATGGACTGAGGATAGACTGCGTATGGAGTGAGGATGGACTGAGGATGGACTGCGGATAGACCGTGGATGGACTGTGGATGAACTGTGGATGGACTGTGGATGGACTGAGGATAGACAGTGGATGGACTGTGGATGGACTGAGGATGGACTGCGGATAGACCATGGATTGACTGTAGGTGAACTGTGGATGGACTGTGGATGGACTGAGGATAGACTGTGGATGGACTGTGGATGGACTGGATGGACTATGAATGGTCTGTGGATGGACTGAGAACAGACTGTGGATGAACTGTGGATCGACTGTGGATTGACTGTGGATGAACTGTGGATGGACTGATGACAGACTGTGGATGGGGTGAGGATAGACTGTGGATGGAGTGAGGATAGACTGTGGATGGACTAAGGATAGACTATGGATGGACTGTGGATGGAGTGAGGATAGACTGTGGTTGGACTGTGCATGGATTGTGAATGGAATGTGAAACAACTGTAGATGAACTGTGGATGGACTGTGGATGGACTGAGGATGGACTGAGGACAGACTGTTAATGGACGGAGGATATACTGTGGATGGACTGTGGATGGACTGAGGATGGACTGAGGACAGACTGTGGATGGACGGAGGATAGACTGTGGATGGACTGAGGATGGACTGAGGACAGACTGTGGATGGACTGTGGATGGACTGAGGATTGGACTGAGGATAGACTGTAAGTGAACTGTGAATGGAATGCAGAAGAACTGTAGATGAACTGTGGATGGACTGGATAAACTATGAATGGTCTGTGGATGGAGTGAGGATAGACTGTGGATGGACTGTGGATGGATTGTGGATGGACTGTGGATGGACTGAGGACAGACTGTGGATGGACTGTGGATGGACTGAGGATTGGACTGAGGATAGACTGTAAGTGAACTGTGAATGGAATGCAGAAGAACTGTAGATGAACTGTGGATGGACTGGATGGACTATGAATGGTCTGTGGATGGACTGAGAACAGACCGTGGATGAACTGTGCATTGACTGTGGATTGGCTGTGGATGAAGTGTGAATGGAATGCGGAAGAACTGTAGATGAACTGTGGATGGACTGAGGATTGACTATGGATGGACTGTGGATGGAGTGAGGATAGACTGTGGATGGACTGTGGATGGATTGTGGATGGACTGTGGATTTACTGTGAATGGAATGCAGAAGAACTGTAGATGAACTGTGGATGGACTGTGGATGGAGTGTGGATTGACTGTGGATGGACTGTGGATGGATTGTGGATGGACTGCAGATTTACTGTGAATGGAATGCAGAAGAACTGTAGATGAACTGTTAATGGTCGGAGGATATACTGTGGATGGACTGTGGATGGACTGAGGATGGACTGAGGACAGCGTGTGGATGGACAGAGGATAGACTGTGGATGGACTGAGGATAGACTGAGGATTGTCTGTGGATGAACTGTGAATGGATTGAGGACAGACTGTGAATGGACTGAGGATAGACTGTGGATGGACTGAGGATAGACTGAGGATAGACTGAGGATAGACTGTGGATGGACTGTGGATGAACTGAGGATGGACTGAGGATAGACTGAGGATAGACTGTGGATGGACTGTGGATGAACTGTGAATGGATTGAGGACAGACTGTGGATGGACTGAGGATAGACTGCGGATAGACCGTGGATGGACTGTGGGTGAACTGTGGATCGACTGTGGATGGACTGAGGAGAGACTGTGGATGGACTGAGGATAGACAGTGAATGGACTGAGGATAGACTGGGGATAGACTGTGGATGAACTGTGGATGGCCTGTGGATAGACTGTGGATGGACTGAGGATGGACTGTGGATGGACTGTGGAAGGACTGAGGATAGACTATGGATGGACTGTGGATGGACTGTGGATGGACTGAGGATGGACTGAGGATAGACTGAGGATAGACTGTGGATAGACTGTGGATAGACTATGGATGGACTGTGGATGGACTGAGGATGGCTTGAGGACAGACTGTGAATGGACTGAGGATAGACTGTGGATGGACTGAGGATAGACTGAGGATAGTCTGTGGATGAACTGTGAATGGATTGAGGACAGACTGTGAATGAACTGCGGATAGACTGTGGATGGACTGAGGATAGACTGAGGATAGACTGAGGATAGACTGTGGATGGACTGTGGATGGACTGAGGATGGACTGAGGATAGACTGAGGATAGACTGTGGATGGACTGAGGATAGACTGAGGATAGACTGAGGATAGACTGTGGATGGACTGTGGATGAACTGTGAATGGATTGAGGACAGACTGTGGATGGACTGAGGATAGACTGCGGATAGACCGTGGATGGACTGTGGGTGAACTGTGGATGGACTGTGGATGGACTGTGGATGCACTGTGGATACACTGTGGATGGACTGAGGATAGACTGTGGATGGACTGTGGATGAACTGTGAATGGATTGAGGACAGACTGTGGATGGAATGTGGATGGACTGAGGATGGACTGCGGATAGACCGTGGATGGACTGTGGGTGAACTGTTGATGGAGTGTGGATGCACTGTGGATACACTGTGGATGGACTGAGGATAGACTGTGGATGGACTGTGGATGAACTGTGAATGGATTGATGACAGACTGTGGATGGACTGAGGATAGACTGTGGATGGACTGTGGATGGACTGTGAGTGAACTGTGAATGGAATGCAGATGAACGGTAGATGAACAGTGGATGGACTGCGTGGTCTATGAATGGTCTGTGGATGGACTGAGGACAGACTGTGGATGGACTGAGGATAGACTGTGGATGGACTGTGGATGGACTGTGGATGGACTGAGGATAGACAGTGGATGGACTGTGGATGGACTGAGGATGGACTGCGGATAGACCATGGATTGACTGTAGGTGAACTGTGGATGGACTGTGGATGGACTGAGGATAGACTGTGGATGGACTGTGGATGAACTGTGAATGGATTGAGGACAGACTGTGGATGGAATGTGGATGGACTGAGGATGGACTGCGGATAGACCGTGGATGGACTGTGGGTGAACTGTTGATGGAGTGTGGATGCACTGTGGATACACTGTGGATGGACTGAGGATAGACTGTGGATGGACTGTGGATGAACTGTGAATGGATTGATGACAGACTGTGGATGGACTGAGGATAGACTGTGGATGGACTGTGGATGGACTGTGAGTGAACTGTGAATGGAATGCAGATGAACGGTAGATGAACAGTGGATGGACTGCGTGGTCTATGAATGGTCTGTGGATGGACTGAGGACAGACTGTGGATGGACTGAGGATAGACTGTGGATGGACTGTGGATGGACTGTGGATGGACTGAGGATAGACAGTGGATGGACTGTGGATGGACTGAGGATGGACTGCGGATAGACCATGGATTGACTGTAGGTGAACTGTGGATGGACTGTGGATGGACTGAGGATAGACTGTGGATGGACTGTGGATGGACTGGATGGACTATGAATGGTCTGTGGATGGACTGAGAACAGACTGTGGATGAACTGTGGATCGACTGTGGATTGACTGTGGATGAACTGTGGATGGACTGATGACAGACTGTGGATGGGGTGAGGATAGACTGTGGATGGAGTGAGGATAGACTGTGGATGGACTAAGGATAGACTATGGATGGACTGTGGATGGAGTGAGGATAGACTGTGGTTGGACTGTGCATGGATTGTGAATGGAATGTGAAACAACTGTAGATGAACTGTGGATGGACTGTGGATGGACTGAGGATGGACTGAGGACAGACTGTTAATGGACGGAGGATATACTGTGGATGGACTGTGGATGGACTGAGGATGGACTGAGGACAGACTGTGGATGGACGGAGGATAGACTGTGGATGGACTGAGGATGGACTGAGGACAGACTGTGGATGGACTGTGGATGGACTGAGGATTGGACTGAGGATAGACTGTAAGTGAACTGTGAATGGAATGCAGAAGAACTGTAGATGAACTGTGGATGGACTGGATAAACTATGAATGGTCTGTGGATGGAGTGAGGATAGACTGTGGATGGACTGTGGATGGATTGTGGATGGACTGTGGATTTACTGTGAATGGAATGCAGAAGAACTGTAGATGAACTGTTAATGGTCGGAGGATATACTGTGGATGGACTGTGGATGGACTGAGGATGGACTGAGGACAGAGTGTGGATGGACGGAGGATAGACTGTGGATGGACTGAGGATGGACTGTGGATTGGCTGTGGATGAAGTGTGAATGGAATGCGGAAGAACTGTAGATGAACTGTGGATGGACTGAGGATTGACTATGGATGGTCTGTGGATGGAGTGAGGATAGACTGTGGATGGACTGTGGATGGATTGTGGATGGACTGTGGATTTACTGTGAATGGAATGCAGAAGAACTGTAGATGAACTGTGGATCGACTGTGGATGGAGTGTGGATAGACTGTGGATGGACTGTGGATGGATTGTGGACGGACTGTGGATTTACTGTGAATGGAATGCAGAAGAACTGTAGATGAACTGTTAATGGTCGGAGGATATACTGTGGATGGACTGTGGATGGACTGAGGATGGACTGAGGACAGATTGTGGATGGACGGAGGATAGACTGTGGATGGACTGAGGATGGACTGAGGACAGACTGTGGATGGACTGTGGATGGACTGAGGATTGGACTGAGGTTAGACTGTGGATGGACTGAGGATAGACTGTGAGTGAACTGTGAATGTAATGCAGAAGAACTGTAGATGAACTGTGGATGGACTGGATGGACTATGAATGGTCTGTGGATGGACTGAGAACAGACTGTGGATGAACTGCGGATTGACTGTGGATTGACTGTGGATGAAGTGTTAATGGAATGCGGAAGAACTGTAGATGAACTGTGGATGGACTGTGGATGCACTGTGGATACACTGTGGATGGACTGAGGACAGACTGTGGATGAACTGTGAATGGATTGAGGACAGACTGTTGATGGACTGAGAATAGACTGTGGATGGACTGAGGATGGACTGTGAATGGAATGCGGAATAACTGTATATCAACTGTGGATAGACTGAGGATAGACCTGAGATGTACTGAGTACAGACTGTGGATGGACTGTGGATAGACTGAGGATAGACAGTGGATAGACTGTGGATGGACTGAGGATAGACTGTGGATGGACTGTGGATGGACTGAGGATAGACTGTGGATGGACTGTGGATGGACTGAGGATAGACTGTGGATAGACTGTGGATGGACTGAGGATGGACTGTGGAAGGACTGAGGATAGACTGTGGATGGACTGTGGATGGACTGTGGATGGACTCAGGATGGACTGAGGATAGACTGAGGATAGGCTGTGGATAGACTGTGGATAGACTATGGATGGACAGTGGATGGACTGAGGATAGACTGAGGATAGACTGTGGATAGACTGTGGATGGACTTTGGATGGACTGAGGATGGATGGAGGACAGACTGTGAATGGACGGAGGATAGACTGTGGATGGACTGAGGGTAGACTGAGGATTGTCTGTGGATGAACTGTGAATGGATTGAGGACAGACTGTGAATGGACTGAGGATAGACTGTGGATGGACTGAGGATAGACTGAGGATAGACTGAGGATAGACTGTGGATGGACTGTGGATGGACTGAGGATGGACTGAGGATAGACTGAGGATAGACTGTGGATGGACTGTGGATGAACTGTGAATGGATTGAGGACAGACTGTGGATGGACTGAGGATAGACTGCGGATAGACCGTGGATGGACTGTGGGTGAACTGTGGATCGACTGTGGATGGACTGAGGAGAGACTGTGGATGGACTGAGGATAGACAGTGAATGGACTGAGGATAGACTGGGGATAGACTGTGGATGAACTGTGGATGGCCTGTGGATAGACTGTGGATGGACTGAGGATGGACTGTGGATGGACTGTGGAAGGACTGAGGATAGACTGTGGATGGACTGTGGATGGACTGAGGATGGACTGAGGATAGACTGAGGATAGACTGTGGATAGACTGTGGATAGACTATGGATGGACTGTGGATGGACTGAGAATAGACTGTGGATGGACTGTGGATGGACTGGATGGACTATGAATGGTCTGTGGATGGACTGAGAACAGACTGTGGATGAACTGTGGATCGACTGTGGATTGACTGTGGATGAACTGTGGATGGACTGATGACAGACTGTGGATGGGGTGAGGATAGACTGTGGATGGAGTGAGGATAGACTGTGGATGGACTGAGGATAGACTTTGGATGGACTGTGGATGGAGTGAGGATAGACTGTGGTTGGACTGTGCATGGATTGTGATTGGAATGTGAAAGAACTGTAGATGAACTGTGGATGGACTGTGGATGGACTGAGGATGGACTGAGGACAGACTGTTAATGGATGGAGGATATACTGTGGATGGACTGTGGATGGACTGAGGATGGACTGAGGACAGACTGTGGATGGACGGAGGATAGACTGTGGATTGACTGAGGATGGACTGAGGATTGGACTGAGGATAGACTGTAAGTGAACTGTGAATGATATGCAGAAGAACTGTAGATGAACTGTGGATGGACTGGATGGACTATGAATGGTCTGTGGATGGACTGAGAACAGACTGTGGATGAACTGTGGATTGACTGTGGATTGGCTGTGGATGAAGTGTGAATGGAATGCGGAAGAACTGTAGATGAACTGTGGATGGACTGAGGATTGACTATGGATGGACTGTGGATTGATTGTGGATGGACTGTGGATTTACTGTGAATGGAATGCAGAAGAACTGTAGATGAACTGTGGATCGACTGTGGATGGAGTGTGGATAGACTGTGGATGGACTGTGGATGGATTGTGGACGGACTGTGGATTTACTGTGAATGGAATGCAGAAGAACTGTAGATGAACTGTTAATGGTCGGAGGATATACTGTGGATGGACTGTGGATGGACTGAGGATGGACTGAGGACAGAGTGTGGATGGACAGAGGATAGACTGTGGATGGACTGAGGATGGACTGAGGACAGACTGTGGATGGACTGTGGATGGACTGAGGATTGGACTGAGGTTAGACTGTGGATGGACTGAGGATAGACTGTGAGTGAACTGTGAATGTAATGCAGAAGAACTGTAGATGAACTGTGGATGGACTGGATGGACTATGAATGGTCTGTGGATGGACTGAGAACAGACTGTGGATGAACTGTGGATTGACTGTGGATTGACTGTGGATTGACTGTGGATGAAGTGTTAATGGAATGCGGAAGAACTGTAGATGAACTGTGGATGGACTGTGGATGCACTGTGAATGGAATGCGGAATAACTGTAGATCAACTGTGGATAGACTGAGGATAGACCTGAGATGTACTGAGGACAGACTGTGGATGGACTGTGGATGGACTGAGGATAGACAGTGGATAGACTGTGGATGGACTGAGGATAGACTGTGGATGGACTGTGGATGGACTGAGGATAGACTGTGGATGGACTGTGGATGGACTGAGGACAGACTGTGGATGGACTGAGGATAGACTGCGTATGGAGTGAGGATGGACTGAGGATGGACTGCGGATAGATCGTGGATGGACTGTGGATGAACTGTGGATGGACTGTGGATGGACTGAGGATAGACAGTGGATGGACTGTGGATGGACTGAGGATGGACTGCGGATAGACCATGGATTGACTGTAGGTGAACTGTGGATGGACTGTGGATGGACTGAGGATAGACTGTGGATGGACTGTGGATGGACTGGATGGACTATGAATGGTCTGTGGATGGACTGAGAACAGACTGTGGATGAACTGTGGATCGACTGTGGATTGACTGTGGATGAACTGTGGATGGACTGATGACAGACTGTGGATGGAGTGAGGATAGACTGTGGATGGAGTGAGGATAGACTGTGGATGGACTGAGGATAGACTATGGATGGACTGTGGATGGAGTGAGGATAGACTGTGGTTGGACTGTGCATGGATTGTGAATGGAATGTGAAAGAACTGTAGATGAACTGTGGATGGACTGTGGATGGACTGAGGATGGACTGAGGACAGACTGTTAATGGACGGAGGATATACTGTGGATGGACTGTGGATGGACTGAGGATGGACTGAGGACAGACTGTGGATGGACGGAGGATAGACTGTGGATGGACTGAGGATGGACTGAGGACAGACTGTGGATGGACTGTGGATGGACTGAGGATTGGACTGAGGATAGACTGTAAGTGAACTGTGAATGGAATGCAGAAGAACTGTAGACGAACTGTGGATGGACTGGATGGACTATGAATGGTCTGTGGATGGACTGAGAACAGACTGTGGATGAACTGTGGATTGACTGTGGATTGGCTGTGGATGAAGTGTGAATGGAATGCGGAAGAACTGTAGATGAACTGTGGATGGACTGAGGATTGACTATGGATGGACTGTGGATGGAGTGAGGATAGACTGTGGATGGACTGTGGATGGATTGTGGATGGACTGTGGATTTACTGTGAATGGAATGCAGAAGAACTGTAGATGAACTGTGGATCGACTGTAGATGGAGTGTGGATAGACTGTGGATGGACTGTGGATGGATTGTGGACGGACTGTGGATTTACTGTGAATGGAATGCAGAAGAACTGTAGATTAACTGTTAATGGTCGGAGGATATACTGTGGATGGACTGTGGATGGACTGAGGATGGACTGAGGACAGAGTGTGGATGGACGGAGGATAGACTGTGGATGGACTGAGGATGGACTGAGGACAGACTGTGGATGGACTGTGGATGGACTGAGGATTGGACTGAGGTTAGACTGTGGATGGACTGAGGATAGACTGTGAGTGAACTGTGAATGTAATGCAGAAGAACTGTAGATGAACTGTGGATGGACTGGATGGACTATGAATGGTCTGTGGATGGACTGAGAACAGACTGTGGATGAACTGCGGATTGACTGTGGATTGACTGTGGATGAAGTGTTAATGGAATGCGGAAGAACTGTAGATGAACTGTGGATGGACTGTGGATGCACTGTGGATACACTGTGGATGGACTGAGGACAGACTGAGGATGAACTGTGAATGGATTGAGGACAGACTGTTGATGGACTGAGAATAGACTGTGGATGGACTGAGGATGGACTGTGAATGGAATGCGGAATAACTGTATATCAACTGTGGATAGACTGAGGATAGACCTGAGATGTACTGAGTACAGACTGTGGATGGACTGTGGATAGACTGAGGATAGACAGTGGATAGACTGTGGATGGGGTGAGGATAGACTGTGGATGAAGTGAGGATAGACTGTGGATGGACTGAGGATAGACTATGGATGGACTGTGGATGGAGTGAGGATAGACTGTGGTTGGACTGTGCATGGATTGTGATTGGAATGTGAAAGAACTGTAGATGAACTGTGTATGGACTGTGGATGGACTGAGGATGGACTGAGGACAGACTGTTAATGGACGGAGGATATACTGTGGATGGACTGTGGATGGACTGAGGATGGACTGAGGACAGACTGTGGATGGACGGAGGATAGACTGTGGATTGACTGAGGATGGACTGAGGATTGGACTGAGGATAGACTGTAAGTGAACTGTGAATGATATGCAGAAGAACTGTAGATGAACTGTGGATGGACTGGATGGACTATGAATGGTCTGTGGATGGACTGAGAACAGACTGTGGATGAACTGTGGATTGACTGTGGATTGGCTGTGGATGAAGTGTGAATGGAATGCGGAAGAACTGTAGATGAACTGTGGATGGACTGAGGATTGACTATGGATGGACTGTGGATTGATTGTGGATGGACTGTGGATTTACTGTGAATGGAATGCAGAAGAACTGTAGATGAACTGTGGATCGACTGTGGATGGAGTGTGGATAGACTGTGGATGGACTGTGGATGGATTGTGGACGGACTGTGGATTTACTGTGAATGGAATGCAGAAGAACTGTAGATGAACTGTTAATGGTCGGAGGATATACTGTGGATGGACTGTGGATGGACTGAGGATGGACTGAGGACAGAGTGTGGATGGACAGAGGATAGACTGTGGATGGACTGAGGATGGACTGAGGACAGACTGTGGATGGACTGTGGATGGACTGAGGATTGGACTGAGGTTAGACTGTGGATGGACTGAGGATAGACTGTGAGTGAACTGTGAATGTAATGCAGAAGAACTGTAGATGAACTGTGGATGGACTGGATGGACTATGAATGGTCTGTGGATGGACTGAGAACAGACTGTGGATGAACTGTGGATTGACTGTGGATTGACTGTGGATTGACTGTGGATGAAGTGTTAATGGAATGCGGAAGAACTGTAGATGAACTGTGGATGGACTGTGGATGCACTGTGAATGGAATGCGGAATAACTGTAGATCAACTGTGGATAGACTGAGGATAGACCTGAGATGTACTGAGGACAGACTGTGGATGGACTGTGGATGGACTGAGGATAGACAGTGGATAGACTGTGGATGGACTGAGGATAGACTGTGGATGGACTGTGGATGGACTGAGGATAGACTGTGGATGGACTGTGGATGGACTGAGGACAGACTGTGGATGGACTGAGGATAGACTGTGGATGGACTGTGGATGGACTGTAGATGGACTGTGGATGGACTGTAGATGGACTGAGGATAGACTGCGTATGGAGTGAGGATGGACTGAGGATGGACTGCGGATAGACCGTGGATGGACTGCGGATGAACTGTGGATGGACTGTGGATGGACTGAGGATAGACAGTGGATGGACTGTGGATGGACTGAGGATGGACTGCGGATAGACCATGGATTGACTGTAGGTGAACTGTGGATGGACTGTGGATGGACTGAGGATAGACTGTGGATGGACTGTGGATGTACTGGATGGACTATGAATGGTCTGTGGATGGACTGAGAACAGACTGTGGATGAACTGTGGATCGACTGTGGATTGACTGTGGATGAACTGTGGATGGACTGATGACAGACTGTGGATGGACTGAGGATAGACTGTGGATGGAGTGAGGATAGACTGTGGATGGACTGAGGATAGACTATGGATGGACTGTGGATGGAGTGAGGATAGACTGTGGTTGGACTGTGCATGGATTGTGAATGGAATGTGAAAGAACTGTAGATGAACTGTGGATGGACTGTGGATGGACTGAGGATGGACTGAGGACAGACTGTTAATGGACGGAGGATATACTGTGGATGGACTGTGGATGGACTGAGGATGGACTGAGGACAGACTGTGGATGGACGGAGGATAGACTGTGGATGGACTGAGGATGGACTGAGGACAGACTGTGGATGGACTGTGGATGGACTGAGGATTGGACTGAGGATAGACTGTAAGTGAACTGTGAATGGAATGCAGAAGAACTGTAGACGAACTGTGGATGGACTGGATGGACTATGAATGGTCTGTGGATGGACTGAGAACAGACTGTGGATGAACTGTGGATTGACTGTGGATTGGCTGTGGATGAAGTGTGAATGGAATGCGGAAGAACTGTAGATGAACTGTGGATGGACTGAGGATTGACTATGGATGGACTGTGGATGGAGTGAGGATAGACTGTGGATGGACTGTGGATGGATTGTGGATGGACTGTGGATTTACTGTGAATGGAATGCAGAAGAACTGTAGATGAACTGTGGATCGACTGTGGATGGAGTGTGGATAGACTGTGGATGGACTGTGGATGGATTGTGGACGGACTGTGGATTTACTGTGAATGGAATGCAGAAGAACTGTAGATGAACTGTTAATGGTCGGAGGATATACTGTGGATGGACTGTGGATGGACTGAGGATGGACTGAGGACAGAGTGTGGATGGACGGAGGATAGACTGTGGATGGACTGAGGATGGACTGAGGACAGACTGTGGATGGACTGTGGATGGACTGAGGATTGGACTGAGGTTAGACTGTGGATGGACTGAGGATAGACTGTGAGTGAACTGTGAATGTAATGCAGAAGAACTGTAGATGAACTGTGGATGGACTGGATGGACTATGAATGGTCTGTGGATGGACTGAGAACAGACTGTGGATGAACTGCGGATTGACTGTGGATTGACTGTGGATGAAGTGTTAATGGAATGCGGAAGAACTGTAGATGAACTGTGGATGGACTGTGGATGCACTGTGGATACACTGTGGATGGACTGAGGACAGACTGTGGATGAACTGTGAATGGATTGAGGACAGACTGTTGATGGACTGAGAATAGACTGTGGATGGACTGAGGATGGACTGTGAATGGAATGCGGAATAACTGTATATCAACTGTGGATAGACTGAGGATAGACCTGAGATGTACTGAGTACAGACTGTGGATGGACTGTGGATAGACTGAGGATAGACAGTGGATAGACTGTGGATGGACTGAGGATAGACTGTGGATGGACTGTGGATGGACTGAGGATAGACTGTGGATGGACTGTGGATGGACTGAGGATAGACTGTGGATAGACTGTGGATGGACTGAGGATGGACTGTGGAAGGACTGAGGATAGACTGTGGATGGACTGTGGATGGACTGTGGATGGACTGAGGATGGACTGAGGATAGACTGAGGATAGGCTGTGGATAGACTGTGGATAGACTATGGATGGACAGTGGATGGACTGAGGATAGACTGAGGATAGACTGTGGATAGACTGTGGATGGACTTTGGATGGACTGAGGATGGATGGAGGACAGACTGTGAATGGACGGAGGATAGACTGTGGAAGGACTGAGGATAGACTGAGGATTGTCTGTGGATGAACTGTGAATGGATTGAGGACAGACTGTGAATGGACTGAGGATAGACTGTGGATGGACTGTGGATAGACTGAGGATAGACTGAGGATAGACTGTGGATGGACTGTGGATGGACTGAGGATGGACTGAGGATAGACTGAGGATGGACTGTGGATGGACTGAGGATAGACTGTGGATGGACTGTGGATGGACTGAGGATAGACTGTGGATAGACTGTGGATGGACTGTGGATGGACTGTGGAAGGACTGAGGATAGACTGTGGATGGACTGTGGATGGACTGTCGATGGACTGTGGATGGACTGAGGATGGACTGAGGATAGACTGAGGAAAGACTGTGGATGGACTGTGGATGGACTGAGGATGGATTGAGGACAGTCTGTGAATGGACTGAGGATAGACTGTGGATGGACTGAGGATACACTGAGGATTGTCTGTGGATGAACTGTGAATGGATTGAGGACAGACTTTGAATGGACTGAGGATAGACTGTGGATGGACTGAGGATAAACTGAGGATAGACTGAGGATAGACTGTGGATGTACTGTGGATGGACTGAGGATGGACTGAGGATAGACTGAGGATAGACTGTGGATGGACTGTGGATGAACTGTGAATGGATTGAGGACAGACTGTGGATGGACTGAGGATAGACTGCGGATAGACCGTGGATGGACTGTGGATGAACTGTGGATGGACTGTGGATGGACTGTGGATGCTCTGTGGATACACTGTGGATTGACTGAGGATGGACTGAGGATAGACTGAGGATAGACTGTGGATGGACTGTGGATGAACTGTGAATGGATTGAGGACAGACTGTGGATGGAATGTGGATGGACTGAGGATGGACTGCGGATAGACCGTGGATGGACCGTGGGTGAACTGTGGATGGAGTGTGGATGCACTGTGGATACACTGTGGATGGACTGAGGATAGACTGTAGATGGACTGTGGATGAACTGTGAATGGATTGAGGACAGACTGTGGATGGACTGTGGATGGACTGAGGATGGACTGAGGACAGACTGTGGATGGACTTTGGATGGACTGAGGATGGACTGAGGATAGACTGTGGATGGACTGAGGATAGACTGTGAGTGAACTGTGAATGGAATGCAGAAGGACTGTAGATGAACTGTGGATGGCCTGGATGGACTATGAATGGTCTGTGGATGGACTGAGAACAGACTGTGGATGAACTGAGGATAGACTGTGGATGAACTGTGGATCTACTGTGGATTGACTGTGGATGAAGTGTGGATGAACTGTGGATGAACTGTGGATGGACTGTGGATTGATTGTGGATGAACTGTGGATGAACTGTGGATGGACTGTGGATGGACTGTGGATGGAGTGTGGATAGACTATTGATGGACTGTGGATGGAGTGAGGATTGACTGTGGATGGACTGTGGATGTATTTTGGATGGACTGTGGATTTACTGTGAATGGAATGCAGAAGAACTGTAGATGAACTGTGGATGGACTGTGGATGGAGTGTGGATAGACTGTGGATGGACTGTGGATGGATTGTGGATGGACTGTGGATTTACTGTGAATGGAATGCAGAAGAACTGTAGATGAACTGTTAATGGACGGAGGATATACTGTGGATGGACTGTGGATGGACTGAGGATGGACTGAGTACAGACTGTGGATGGACGGAGGATAGACTGTGGATGGACTGAGGATGGACTGAGGACAGACTGTGGATGGACTGTGGATGGACTGAGGATTGGACTGAGGTTAGACTGTGGATGGACTGAGGATAGACTGTGAGTGAACTGTGAATGTAATGCAGAAGAACTGTAGATGAACTGTGGATGGACTGGATGGACTATGAATGGTCTGTGGATGGACTGAGAACAGACTGTGGATGAACTGTGGATTGACTGTGGATTGACTGTGGATGAAGTGTTAATGGAATGCGGAAGAACTGTAGATGAACTGTGGATGGTCTGTGGATGGACTGAGGATGGACTGAGGACAGACTGTGGATGGACTGTGGATGGACTGAGGATGGACTGAGGATAGACTGTGGATTGACTGTGGATGAAGTGTGGATGAACTGCGGATGAACTGTGGATGGCCTGGATGGACTATGAATGGTCTGTGGATGGACTGAGAACAGACTGTGGATGAACTGAGGATAGACTGTGGATGAACTGTGGATCAACTGTGGATTGACTGTGGATGAAGTGTGGATGAACTGCGGATGAACTGTGGATGGTCTGTGGATTGACTGTGGATGAACTGTAGATGAACTGTGGATGGACTGTGGATGGACTGATGACAGACTGTGGATGGACTGAGGATAGACTATGGATGGACTGTGTTTGGAGTGAGGATAGACTGTGGATGGACTGTGGATGTATTGTGGATGGACTGTGGATTTACTGTGAATGGAATGCAGAAGAACTGTAGATGAACTGTGGATGGACTTAGTGTAGGCTGTGGATGGACTGTGAACAGACTGTGGATGGACTGTGGATGGACTGAGGATAGACTGTGGATGGGCTGTGGATGTACTGTGGATGGATTGTTGATGGACTGTGGATGGACTGAGGATAGACTGTGGATGGACTGTGGATGGATTGTGGATGGACTGTGGATGGACTGAGGATAGACTGTGGATGGACTGAGGATAGACTGTGAGTGAACTGTGAATGTAATGCAGAAGAACTGTAGATGAACTGTGGATGGACTGGATGGACTATGAATGGTCTGTGGATGGACTGAGAACAGACTGTGGATGAACTGTGGATTGACTGTGGATTGACTGTGGATGAAGTGTTAATGGAATGCGGAAGAACTGTAGATGAACTGTGGATGGTCTGTGGATGGACTGAGGATGGACTGAGGACAGACTGTGGATGGACTGTGGATGGACTGAGGATGGACTGAGGATAGACTGTGGATGGACTGAGGATAGACTGTGAGTGAACTGTGAATGGAATGCAGAAGAACTGTAGATGAACTGTGGATGGCCTGGATGGACTATGAATGGTCTGTGGATGGACTGAGAACAGACTGTGGTTGAACTGAGGATAGACTGTGGATGAACTGTGGATCAACTGTGGATTGACTGTGGATGAAGTGTGGATGAATTGCGGATGAACTGTGGATGGTCTGTGGATTGACTGTGGATGAACTGTAGATGAACTGTGGATGGACTGTGGATGGACTGATGACAGACTGTGGATGGACTGAGGATAGACTATGGATGGACTGTGGTTGGAGTGAGGATAGACTGTGGATGGACTGTGGATGTATTGTGGATGGACTGTGGATTTACTGTGAATGGAATGCAGAAGAACTGTAGATGAACTGTGGATGGACTGAGTGTAGGCTGTGGATGGACTGTGAACAGACTGTGGATGGACTGTGGATGGACTGAGGATAGACTGTGGATGGGCTGTGGATGTACTGTGGATGGATTGTTGATGGACTGTGGATGGACTGAGGATAGACTTTGGATGGACTGTGGATGGATTGTGGATGGACTGTGGATGGACTGAGGATAGACTGTGGATGGACTGAGGATAGACTGTGGATGTACTGTGAATGGACTGTGGATGGACTGAGGATAGACTGGGAGAACTGTGGATGGACTGGGTAGACTGTGGATGGACTATGGAAGGACTGTGGATAGGGTCCTTGTATGAAAGCACCAGTACTCAAGAATGGAAATGGCTGCAAAATGTGTGGATGCACCCTAGTCCTTTGCAGGAAACTCCCTCTCTGCAAGCAAGCAGAATCCATCATTCAGTACCCCCACCATCCATACTATGCTTCCTTCTCACTGCCGCCATTGGAAAGAACCACCTGTTTCAGGAACAGTAATTGAAACATCGGGCTCCTGACCCAGTGTGGATAACTTCACTCACCTCAACTGTGAACTGATTCCACTACCTATGGACTCACTGTGAAGGACTCTTCAACTCACGTTCTTATTTATTCTTGCATTCATTTGTTCTTTTATTTATTATTTGTTTGTTTACTTATTTATTTTTTGTTTGTGTTTACCCAGGTTGTCTTTCATTGCTCATAGTTTGCTAGTCTTTATTTGCATGTAGTTTTTTCTTTAATTCTATTTTGTTTCTTTGTTCTACTGCGAATACATCCAACAAAAGGAATCTTAGGCTGGTATATAGTAAAATATACATACTTTGATAATAAATTTTCATTGCCCTTTGAATTTTGACTGTGTTTCTGAGAAACATCCTGACCACTGATTACTGGTCAGATAACCTGGTGAAAATTTCTGCAAGATACTATACTTGTGAAACCATATGTTCAGGTGGCACTGCCAGTAAATTGAAACAGGTACCACAGGGACTTCACACAGACTGGCAGAGTTCATAATTTCCATCCTCAAAATTAGTGGGTGTTTAGCAGGTGCACCGCAGAAGACAGCCATTCAGGAAGAGAGTAAGACTCCTTGCCATTGAACCTCATGTTGATCTGTCTGTTGGTTCCCCCAGCCTTGTCTGCAAAGCTGTTTGTGCTCCAGGAATTAGCTTTGCTTTCCATTCCTTATGGTTTCTCCTGGTCTTGAAGGTATGGAACTTTGCTGGGGTCCCACAACTGACTTCACTGACATTGAGGTTGGTTGATAGAATATGTTGGAATGCTCAGCAGAGGCCTCCTCTTTCTCCCACCCAACTCTTTTTAAGCTTACACCCCTAGCCCTCTGCTGATCTCAATTCCCCCTACCCCCAGCCTCAACTCCACACCTGGCCTGTCTCCCTCCTCCCTCCTCCCCTATCCTAAGTTCCCTTTGGACCTTCTCTTTGCTCTCCCATCTATGACCCCACAACTCAACCTAACTCTAAGATCTGCCACGTCTTCACCATCCTCTTGCCAACCATCCACTCTCTGAGGTAGGATGCTTTATCCTCAGCAGAGGCTTCACCTTTGATCTGCCATGTTCATGGAATCTACAGGGCATCGAGCTCTTCTTCTGCTGGTTTTCTGCCTATTTCTTAGCCCAGGTGTATTCATCCCCCACTGGTTCCATAAATCAACTACTGTTTGTGCAAAGAATTTCACCTCAAATCCCCTTTTAAACTCTTCCCTCTCACATTCAACCAATGTCTTCTAGATTTTGATATCCTAGAGTTGGATTGAAAAGACACAAGCTGTGAAAGTTTCAAACATTCAGGTGGACCTAAATCATTTACATTGTGCACATTCCATCTTGTCCTTAACCTCCTCTTTTAATAACTTACAAAATTTGGTAATTGAGGTTGCATATAAACCTTAATCAATGTAGAAATCAGCCACCAGCCCTTAAAGGAAATAAGTCTGAAGTGCTCAATCTCAATCTTATAGATTCTAAGTGTATCATTCATCTTGCGCTTTGCCTTTGCCTCAGGTCAAGTCATCCATTTTTTCCTTCCACTTCCCCTGAATTTGATTTGAATTTACATTTTCTCCTCTGAAATTGGTCTTGGTTTTTTTTAGCTGGTTAACTAAGAATCCAGAAGCCGCATTGTCCTCATAGTCTCATACAATAGTACTTGCTGTAAGTATTTGAGGTTTTGTTTGCATGAACCAAGAACCATAGAATACTACAGCACAGTACAGGCCCTTCAGTGCTCCATGTTGTGCTGAACTATATAATCTTTTTTTAAAAAGTACTAAACCCACACTACCCCATAACCCTCCATTTTTCTTCCATCCATGTGCCTGTCCAAGAGACTCTTAAATACCCCTAATGTTTTAGCCTCCACCACCATCCCTGGCAAGTCATTCCAGGCACTCACAACCCTCTGTGTAAAAAACTTACCCCTGATGTCTCCCCTAAACTTGCCTCCCTTAATTTTGTACATACGCCCTCTGGTGTTTGCTGTTGGTGCCCTGGGAAACAGGTATTGACTATCCACCCTATCTATGCCTCTCATAATCTTGTACACCTCTATCAAGTCCCCTCTCATTCTTCTACGCTCCAAAGAGAAAAGTCCCAGCTCTGCTAACCTTGCTTCATATGACTTGTTCTCCAAACCAGGCAACATCCTGGTAAATCTCCTCTGCACCCTCTCCATAGCTTCTACATCCTTCCTATAATGAGGTGACCAGAATTGAACACAATACTCTAAGTGCAGTCTCACCAGAGATTTGTAGAGTTGCAACATGACCTCTCTACTCTTGAATTCAATTCCCCTGTTAATAAAGCCTAGCATCCCATAGGCCTTCTTAACTACCCTATCAACCTGCACAGCGACCTTGAGGAATGTATGGATTTGAACCCCAAGGTCTCTTTGTTCATCCACACTCTTAAGTAACTGACCATTAATCCTGTACTCAGTCTTCAGGTTTGTCCTTCCAAAATGCATCACCTCACACTTGTCCGGATTGAACTCCATCTGCCACTTTTCTGCCCAGCTCTGCAGCCTGTCTATATCCTCTTGTAACCTTCGACAACCTTCCACAACTCCTCCAATCTTCATGTCATCTGCAAACTTACTCACCCATCCTTCTGCCTCTACATTCAGGTCATTTATAAAAATCACAAATAGCAGGGGTCCCAGGACAGATCCCTGTGGCACTCCACTAGTCACTGACCTCCAGGCAGAATACTTTCCTTCCACAACTACCCTCAGCTTTCTTCCTTTAAGCCAATTTTTTATCCAAACAGCCAAGGTTCCACTTATCCCATGCCTCATGACTTTCTGGATGAGTCTCTCATGAGGGACCTTGTCAAATGCTTTGCTAAAGTCCACGTAGACCACATCCACTGCCCTACCCTCATCAATTTCTTTTGACCTAAACATATAAAATCTAATCAATGGCACACACCACCCTTTTGTAACAGTCACACAAAAATGGTCCTGTTTTCTATTAGTACTACACACTATTGAAGCAGTTATCCATCTTTTCCAGATTTCCATCACGGCTGATGCAATATTAAAAGACTCTCCTTCCAAATTATATAATTAATGAAAAGCAGCAAACAATTTGCTTTAGCAACAGACAATTTACTAGAGAAACGCAGCTGGTCAAACAGCATTTGGGAAGGAGAGTGGGTAGGAATTGCTGATATTTCAGGTAGAACCCCTGCATCGATCTGAAATCCTAATGATTCCTTTCCACACAGACATGCTGCTCAACCTCCTGAGTTCCTCCAACAGATTGTTGTTGAACCAGATACCAGCACCTGCAGACTCTTGGATCAGCAATGTACTTTATTTTCATTACAGTCATTCTTAGAAATTCCAGTACATGAAATGGTGTTTCAGAATGAAATAGATGACGTGCCTCAGTAAAGCAGCCAGCATAATCAAAGACCCCACCCTCCCCAGACATTCTCTCTTTATCCTCCCAACACCCATCAAGCAGAAGATGCAAAAGCCTGAAAGCACCAGTCCAAAGTCAGCTCCATTCTGTTATAGGACAATTGAATGGTACCCTAATATAAGGAGATGAACTCTTGACCTCATTATGACCTTGCACCTTATTGTCTGCCTGCACTGCACTTTTCCTTGTAACGATGACATTTTAATCTGCATCCTGATATTGTCTTCCCTCGTATTACTTCACTGCACTGAGATAATAAAATCATCTGTATGAATAGTAAACAAAATAAAGTTTTCCAATGTATCGCACTACACGTGACAATAATAAACCAGGTTATCAATTTAAATTTACCAATTTTAACAGATCAGTAAGCAAGGCCTGGAGCCTTAATGAGCTGATTTCTTTCTTCTCATCACCATCTATAATTCTGCCAACAATGTCATTGACAAATTTATACTGTAGATGGCATTTGAGCTGTGCCTAGCCACACAATTGTCAGTGTAGAGAGAATAGAGCTAAACACACATCCTTGAGGTGCACCAGTGTTGATTGTCAGTGAGGAGAAAATACTATTTTTGATTCGCACTGACTGTGGTCTCCCAGTGAGGAAGTCAAAGATTCAGTTGCAGAGGGAGGTACAAAGGCCCAAGTTTTGAAGCTTGTTGATAAGAACTGAGGATGTAATTGTGTTCAATGCTGAGCTGTACTCAATAAACAGCAGCTTGCCAGAGGTATTGCTGTTGTTCAGGTGATCCAAGGCTGA
The DNA here is from genome assembly GCF_048418815.1 of Hemitrygon akajei. Taxonomy (NCBI): domain Eukaryota; kingdom Metazoa; phylum Chordata; class Chondrichthyes; order Myliobatiformes; family Dasyatidae; genus Hemitrygon; species Hemitrygon akajei. Next base: position 86,578,049 of record NC_133138.1, on the reverse strand, counting down.
GTGGAGAACCAGTGAGATTGCATCTGCTGTGGACCGATTGTGGTGATAGGCAAATTGCAGCTGGATCCAGGTCCTTGCTTAGCCAGGAGATGATTCTAGTCATGACCAACCTCTCAAAGCACATTATCACAGTAGATGCGAGTGTCACAGTTGATTTTTGAAGAGGCAGTTCACCCTATTCTTCTTGGTCACTGGTATGCCATTTTGAAGCAGGTTGCAAGTTATAATTCATAACACTTCACTATTTTAGTAGCTCAACATTTATTGCTATTTAATGGTCTACCTCTCAGGAGGTTTGTCAGCTCTGTAAATGTTTTCTCCAGGATTTGATAGAATTACAACTTTTTGTTCTAACTTTCTTTGAAGGAAGTCTTTTTATCCTATAACTGACATGAAGTGGATTCATTAGTTCAAATGGCCTCAGAGTCTGGACCTGTGGCTCAGCAAGGTAGGGGAAGGAAGAGGATGGCAGTAGTGATAGGGGATTCTATAGTTAGGGGGTCAGACAGGCGATTCTGTGGACACAGGAAAGAAGCATGGATGGTAGTTTGCTTCCCAGGTGTCAGGATCCAGGATGTTTCTGATCGCGTCCACGATATCCTGAAGTGGGAAGGAGAACAGCCAGAGGTTGTGGTACATATTAGTATCAACGACATAGGCAGGAAAAAGGAGGAGGTCCTGAAAACAGAGTACAGGGAGTTAGGAAGGAAGTTGAGAAGCAGGACCTCAAAGGTAGTGATCTCGGGATTACTACCTGTGCCACGTGACAGTGAGTATAGGAATGGAATGAGGTGGAGGATAAATGCGTGGCTGAGGGATTGGAGCAGGGGGCAGGGATTCAGATTTCTGGATCATTGGGACCTCTTTTGGGGCAGGAGTGACCTATACAAAAAAGGCAGTTTACACTTGAATCCCAGGAGGACCAATATCTTAGCGAGGAGCTTTGCTAAGGCTATTGGGGAGAGTTTAAACTAGGTTTGGTGGGGGGTGGGAACCAAACTGAAGAGACAGAGGAAGAGGCAGTTGGCTCACAAGTCGAGAAAGCTTGGAGACAGAGCGAGAGGGAGGATAGGCAGGTGATAGAGAATTGACGTGCTCAGACCAATGGTTTAAGTTGTATCTATTTTAATGCAAAGAGTATTGTGAACAAAGCAGATGAGCTTAGAGGGTGGATCAGTACTTGGAGATATAACGTGATGACCATTACAGAGACTTGGATGGTTCAGGGGCAGGAATGGTTACTTCGAATGCCAGGCTTTAGATGTTTCAGAAAGGGCAGGGAGGGAGGCAAAAGAGGTGGGAGCGTGGCACTGTTGATCAGAGATAGTGTCATGGCTGCAGAAAAGGAGGAAGACATGGAGGGATTGTCTACGGAGTCACTGTGGGTGGAAGTTAGAAACAGGAAAGGATCAATAACTCTACTGGGTCTTTTTTATAGTCCACCCAATAGTAATAGGGACATTGAGGAGCAGATAGTCCACCCAATAGTAATAGGGACATTGAGGAGCAGATAAGGAGACAGATTCTGCCAAGTTGCAACAATAACAGGGTTGTTGTGGTTGGAGATTTTAATTTCCCAAATATCATTTGGCATGTCCCTACAGCGAGGGATTCAGATGGGGTGGAGTTTGTTAGGTGTGTTCAAGGAGGTTTCTTGATACAATAATGCGGAAAGCGGCCAGTGAGTGAGTGGGCCAGTGAAGGAGTGGAGATTTGAGGCTTTGACTCGAGAGACTTTGACGAGAAGAGGCGGAGGATGAGTTTGTTCCCAATTAGTCTTTACAATGCTTCCTGAGACGGTGATGTGCCTCTCCTGTGAGATGTGGCAGTCTTGGGGGAACTCCCCTCTCCCACAGAGTCACATCTGCCAGAAGTGCTTGCAGCTGGGCGATCTGGAAGACCGTGTGAGGAATCTGGAGCAGCAGCTGAATGACCTTCGACTCATAAGGGAAAATGAGGCAGTCATAGATGAGAGCTACAGGGAAGTAACCTAGGCTGCAGGAAGCAGGTCATTGGGTGACAGTCCAAGGAGGGAAAGCGAAGGAGAGTAGACAGGTAGTACAGAGCACCCCTGTAACCATTCCCCTGAATAATAAGTTTAGCATCCTGGATGCTGTTGGTGAGGATGACTGACCAGGTGTGAGCCACGGTGGCAGGGCCTCTGGCACTGAGTCTGACCCTGTGGTGCAGAAGGATGGGACGGAGAAGAGGAGAGCTGTCGTCATTGGAGACTCTATAGTCAAGGGAGCAGACAGGAGATTTTGTGGACATGAGAAGGACACCCGCATGGTTTGTTGCCTTCCGGGTGCCAGGATCCAGGATGTCTCTGACGGGTGCATGACATCCTGGTACAAGAGGGAAAGCAACCAGAAGTCGTGATACATGTTGTTACCAACGACACAGGCAGGAAGAGGGATGAGGTCCTGAAGTGTGAGTTTCAGGAACTAGGCAGAAGGCTGAAGAACAGGACCTCAAGGGTGGTGTTCTCAGGATTGCTGCCAGTACTACGTGATAGTGATGCTAAGAATTGGAGGAGATGGCATATGAATGCGTGGCTGAGGAGTTGGTGCAGGGGGCAGGGTTTTAGATTTTTGGATCATTGGGATCTCTTCTGGGGAAGGTGGGATCTGTACAGATTGGATGGGTTGCGCCTCAACTCAAGGGGGAGCAATATCCTTGCAGGTAGGTTTGCCAGCATGGTTCAGGAGGGTTTAAACTAATTTGCAAGGGGGATGGGACCCGGTGCGATAGAGCAGTGAAAGAAGTGCATTGAGTAAAGCCAGATCTAACATATAGAGAGGCTTTGAGGAAAGAGAATCAGAATAAAGGGTGTAAAGGTAGTAAGGTAGAAGGGCTAAAGTGTGTGTACTTCAATGCAAGAAGCATCAGGAACAATGGTGATGTACTGAGAGCTTGGATACATACATGGAATTATGATGTAGTGGCCATTGCAGAGACTTGGCTGGCACCAGGGCAGGAATAGATTCTGAATATTCCTGGATTTCAGTGCTTTAAAAGGGATGGGGGGGGGGGGGGGGGAAGGGGAGGAGGGGTGGCATTACTGGTCAGGGATACTATTACAGTTGCAGAAAGGGTGGGTAATGTAGCAGGATCCTCTTTTGAGTCAGTATGTGTGGAAGTCAGGAACAGGAAGGGAGCAGTTACTCTGCTGGGGGTATTCTATAGGCCCCCTGATAGCAGCAGAGATACCGAGGAGCAGATTGGGAGGCAGATTTTGGAAAAGTGCAAAAATAACAGGGTTGTTATCACGGTGACTTTAACTTCCCTAATATTGATTGGCACCTGATTAGTTGCATGGGTTTAGATGGGGCAGAGTTTGTTAAGTGTGTCCAGGATGGATTCCTGTCACAGTATGTTGACAGGCCGACTAGGGGGAATGCCATACTAGATCTAGTATTAGGTAATGAACCGGGTCAGGTCACAGATCTGTCAGTGGGTGAGCATCTGGGGGACAGTGATCACCGCTCCCTGGCCTTTAGCATTATCATGGAAAAGGATAGAATCAGAGAGGACAGGAAAATTTTTAATTGGGGAAGGGCAAATTATGAGGCTATAAGGATAGAACTTGCGGGTGTGAATTGGGATGATGTTTTTGCAGGGAAATGTACTATGGACATGTGGTCGATGTTTAAGGATCTCTTATGGGATGTTAGGGATAAATTTGTCCCGGTGAGGAAGATAAAGAATGGTAGGGTGAAGGAACCATGGGTGCCAAGTGAGGTGGAAAATCTAGTCAGGTGGAAGAAGGCAGTATACATGAGGTTTAGGAAGCAAGGATCAGTTGGGTCTATTGAGGAATATAGGGTAGCAAGAAAGGAGCTTAAAAAGGGACTGAGGAGAGCAAGAAAGGGGCATGAGAAGGCCTTGGCAAGTAGGGTAAAGGAAAATGCCAAGGCATTCTTCAATTATGTGAAGAACAAAAGGATGACAGGAGTGAAGGTAGGACCGATTAGAGATAAAAGTAGGAAGATGTGCCTGGAGGCTGTGGAAGTGAGCAAGGTCCTCAATGAATACTTCTCTTCGGTATTCACCAATGAGAGGGAACGTGATGACGGTGAGGACAATATGAGTGAGGTTGATGTTCTGGAGCATGTTGATATTAAGGGAGAGGAGGAGTTGGAGTTGTTAAAATACATTAGGACAGATAAGTCCTGGGGGCCTGACGGAATATTCCCCAGGCTGCTCCACAAGGTGAGGGAAGAGATTGCTGAGCCTCTGGCCAGGATCTTTACGTCCTCGTTGTCCACAGGAATGGTACCGGAGGATTGGAGGGAGGCAAATGTTGTCCCCTTGTTCAAAAAAGGCAGCAGGGATAGTCCGGGTAATTATAGACCAGTGAGCCTTATGTCTGTGGTGGGAAAGCTGTTGGAAAAGATTCTTAGAGATAGAATCTATGGGCATTTAGAGAATCATGGTCTGATCAGGGGCAGTCAGCATGGCTTTGTGAAGGGCAGATCGTGTCTAACAAGCCTGATAGAGTTCTTTGAGGAGGTGACCAGGCATATAGATGAGGGTAGTGCAGTGGATGTGATCTACATGGATTTTAGTAAGGCATTTGACAAGGTTCCACATGGTAGGCTTATTCAGAAAGTCAGAAGGCACGGAATCCAGGGAAGTTTGGCCGGGTGGATTCAGAATTGGCTTGCATGTAGAAGGCAAAGGGTTGTGGTGGAGGGAGTACATTCAGATTGGAGGGTTGTGACTAGTGGTGTCCCACAAGGATCAGTTCTGGGACCTCTACTTTTCGTGATTTTTAATAACGACCTGGATGTTGGGGTAGAAGGGTGGGTTGGCAAGTTTGCAGACAACACAAAGGTTGGTGGTGTTGTGGATAGTGTAGAGGATTGTCGAAGATTGTAGAGAGACATTGATAGGATGCAGAAGTGGGCTGAGAAGTAGCAGATGGAGTTCAACCTGGAGAAGTGGGAGGTGGTACACATTGGCAGGACAAACTCCAAGGCAGAGTACAAAGTAAATGGCAGGATACTTGGTAGCGTGGAAGAGCAGAGGGATCTGAGGGTACATGTCCACAGATCCCTGAAAGTTGCCTCACAGGTAGATAGGGTAGTTAAGAAAGCTTATGGAGTGTTAGCTTTCATAAGTCGAGGGATAGAATTTAAGAGACACGATGTAATGATGCAGCTCTATAAAACTCTGGTTAGGCCACACTTGGAGTACTGTGTCCAGTGCTGGTCACCTCCCTATAGGAAGGATGTGGAAGCATTGGAAAGGGTACAGAGGAGATATACCAGGATGCTGCCTGGTTTAGAGAGTATGGATTATGATCAGAGATTAAGGGAGCTAGGGCTTTACTCTTTGGAGAGAAGGAGGATGAGAGGAGACATGATAGAGATGTATAAGATATTAAGAAGAATACATAGAGTGGATAGCCGGTGTCTCTTCCCCAGGGCGCCACTGCTCAGTACAAGAAGACATGGCTTTAAGGTAAGGGGTGGGAAGTTCAAGGGGGATATTAGAGGAAGGATTTTTACTTGGAGGGTGGTTGGTGCGTGGAATGCACTGCCTGCGTCAGTGGTGGAGGCAGATACACTAGTGAAGTTTAAGAGACTACTAGACAGGTATATGGAGGAATTTAAGGTGGGGGGTTATATGTGAGGCAGAGTTTGAGGGTCGGCACAACATTGTGGACTGAAGGGCCTGTAATGTGCTGTACTATTCTATGTTCTAATATGTAGATAAGCCTACAAGGGGAGAATCCTTGAATCCTTGAATCCTTGTCCTTGATCTAGTATTGGGAAATGAACCTGGTCATTTGTCAGATCTCTCAGTGGGAGAGCATTTTGGAGCTAGTGGTCGCAATTCTATCTCCTTTACCATACCATTGGAGAGGGATAGGAACAGACAAGTTAGGAAAATGCTTAATTGGAGTAAGGCGAAATATGAGGCTATCAAGCAGAAACTTGGAAGCATAAATTGGGAACAGATGTTCTCAGGGAAATGTACAGAAGAAATATGGCAAATGTTCCGGGGATATCTGCGTGGAGTTCTGCATAGGTATGTTCCATTGAGACAGGGAAGGAATGGTAGGGTACAGGAACTGTGGTGTACAAAGGCTGTTGTAAATCCAGTCAAGAAGAAAAGAAGAGCTTACGAAAGGTTCAAAAGCTAGGTGATAATAGAGATCTAAAAGACTATAAGGCTAGCAGGAAGGAGCTTAAGAAAGAAATTAAGAGAGCCAGAAGGGGCCATGACAAAGCATTGGCGGACAGGATTAAGGAAAACCCCAAGGCATTCTACATGAGGAGCAAGAGGATAAGACATGATAGAATTGGACCAATCAAGTGTGACTGTGGAAGAGTGTGTGCAGAACCAGAGGAGATAGCAGAAGTACTTAATGAGTATTTTGCTTCAGTATTCGCTACAGAAAAGGATTTTGGCGATTGTAGGGATGAATTACAGTGGACTGAAAAGCTTGAGCATGTAGATATTAAGAAAGGGGATGTGCTGGAACTTTTGGAAAGCATAAAGTTGGATAAGTCACCAGATGAGATGTACCCAAGGTATTGTGAAAGATGAGGGAGGAGATTGCTGAGCCTCTGGTAATGATCATTGCATCATCAATGAAGATGGGAGAGGTTTCAGAGGATTGGAGGGTTATGGATGTTGTTCCATTATTCAAGAAAGGGAGTAGAGATAGCCCAGGAAATTGTAGACCAGTGAGTCTTACTTCAGTGGTTGGTAAGTTGATGGAGAAGTTCCTGAGAGGCAGGATTTATGAACATTTGGGGAGACTTAATATGATGAGGAATAGTCAGCATGGCTTTGTCAAAGACAGGTTATGCCTTACGAGCCTGATTGAATTTTTTGAGGATGTGACTAAACACATTGATGAAGGAAGAGCAGTAGATGTAGTGTATATGGATTTCAGCGAGGCATTTGATAAGGTACCCCATGCAAGGCTTATTAAGAAAGTAAGGAGGCTTGGGATCCAAGGGGACATTGCTTTCTGGATATAGAACTGGCTTGCTCACAGAAGGCAAAGAGCGGTTGTAGATGGGTTATATTCTGCATTTAGGTCGGTCACCAGTGGTGTGCCTCAGAGATCTGTTCTGGGACCCCTACTCTTTTATAAATGACCTTGAGGAGGAAGTGGAGGGATGTGTTAGTAAATTTCCTGATGACACAACGGTTGGGGGTGTTGTGGATAGTGTAGAGGGCTGTCAGAGTTTGCAGCGGGACATTGATAGCATGCAAATCTGGGCTGAGAAGTGGCAGATGGAGTTCAACCCAGATAAGTGTGAAGTGGTTCATTTTGGTAGATCAAATATGATGACAGAATATAGTATCAATGGTAAGACTCTTGGCAGTGTGGAGGATCTTGGGGTCCGTAGAATACTCAAAGCTTCTGCGCAGGTTGACTTTGTAGTTGAGGAAGTATATGGTGCATTGGCCTTCATCAATCATAGGATTGAGTTTAGGAGCCAAGAGGTAATGTTGCATCTATATAGGACCCTGGTCAGACCCCACTTGGAGTACTGTGTTCAGTTCTGGTCGTTTCACTATAGGAAGGATGTGGAAACCATAAAAAAGGGTGCAAAGGAGATTTATAAGCATGTTGCCTGGATTGGGGTGTATGCCCTATAAGAATAGATGAGTGAACTTGGTCTTTTTTCCTTGGAGCAACAGAGGATGAGAGGTTATCTGATAGAGGTGTATAAGATGATGAGAGGCATGGATTGTGTGAATAGTCAGAGGATTTTTCCCAGGGCTGAAATGGCTAGCGCAAGAGGGCACAGTTTTAAGGTGCTTGGAAGTAGGTACAGAGGACATGTCAGGGATAAGTTTTTTACGCAGAGAGCGGTGAGAGCGTAGAATGGGCTGCCGGCGATGGTGGTGGAGGTGAAAACAATAGGGTCTTTTAAGAGACTCTAGACTTTTACAAGGAGCTTAGAAAAAATAGAGGGCTGTGGGTAACCCTAGGTAGTTTCTAAGGTAAGGACATATTCGGCACAACTTTGTGAGCTGAAGGGTCTATATTGTGCTGTATGTTTTCTATGTTTCTATAACCCAAATACCTGGTTTTGCTTTACTGTTCCCTGGATAATCAATATCTAATGTATTTGAATGTTTCCTGGTGAAATTATTGAAGATTTGTTAAATTCTACCAAATACCACAGGGCCTATATGGTGCTGAAATATGTTCTAAATAATGGGGATTGCAATGATACCCAAAAGTACCTGGAAAATAGACATTGTATTTCAGTTGCTTAATAATTGATTATTAATTATTCAGTGACTGAATAATGTTCTTTGCAAGAAGTTGCAGGCAAGTCTCATCAAGTTCCTTTATTCAGGAAACTGAAGCACACAGCAGGAAGAGCATGAGAAGATATGCATTACTATTCATTGTTATAATTGTACATCTTTTGGTCAAGTGAATCCACATTGAGATCTACAAGGAAATAGCAACTACAGGTTTAAAAAAAACTGAAAGAACTCTTCTGTTTCTGGATGAAATCTAAACAGAATTAGAGTGAGTACAGATGATCATCTACACTGAGATATAATGCGAATTTAGCAACAAGAATGACAAGGATTTTAAATAATGGAACAAATAAATGGACACTATCCATCTGCACCCCTCAACAATCTGAGCGGAAGAAGTCCTGGTGTTCATATTGGAAAATACCATGTACAGCAAGAATTCCCTTGCTGTTACCAAAGTGGTTTAAATTGCATTGAACTTAAAATAAAGAGGGGTGCTAGATGATCAATCTATCACTGATGAGGACTAACCACAATCACATCAATCATTTTCACTAACCACAGGGAAAGGGAATACAAGTGCTGTATAGTTGTATCATTTCTGGCCGACCAGCTTCTCTAAGATCAAGTTTCAAGTTTCAAGTTCAAGTGTATTGTTGTGAGCATATATACCCAGGATATAAATATCCTTAAAATGAACTTTTTGCCACAGTAGCATGGTGCATTACAAATGTTACAGAGAGTACATAAACCTAAACTAAGTTATTTATAACTGACATGACAAAATAAGCAAAAATAAACAAAACAATATTAATTCAGGTTGTGGGAAATAAATGTAGTCTCAGTTGAAATTCAGCTTTGCTGGGTTAGTTCAAGAACCTGAGAGCAGTGGGGAAGAAGTTGTTGTCCAGGTGGTCCAGTCCAGAGATTGTGTCTACTATAAACCTGGAAAGAATCAATAGGTCAAAGTATTCTCCATATCAGATGCCCAGTTAATTGACTAGTCAGGAGACTCAATCGTTCAGGGACAGTAGATGATCGTATCAAACCACAGAGTCTTGAGCACATAATATAGACTGATGTTCCAAGTTTATCGGCAGATTTCTAGATTTTGGCTTTTGATGGGATAATGCGAGAGGACATCAAGTTAACTCCATCTATGCTCTTGGGAGGCATCCAAAAGATTCCATTTTGTCCTTCCCATTAGATTTAAAAGGGACCCAAAGAGAATTTTGTTTTACACAAATGGTGGTGTGTATTTGGATTGAGGCGCCTTTCTGAAAAATCAGTGGCTTCTTCACACACTCTTTTCATCTCTCCTAGCATCCTCCCACTTACTTGCATTCCAACTAACCTCTCAACTGATTTTATTTTGGGGGGATAACGTCAGATGAATTCGGAGCACTTGGAGGAAACCCATGCAGTCATGGGAAGAATGTGCAAACTCCACACTGACAGCAGCAGACATCAGGCTTGGACCTTGCATTGGTACTCCAAGGAAGCAGCTCTACTTCTGCACCACTGTACTTCTCATAAACGGAAAGGGGGGGGGGGGGTGTGCAGAATTCTCCAAGTTCATTATAAAGTTGCAAGATGATTCCAGACCTGATAAAGTGGCTAATAATGGTGAAAGGTGATATAAACATCAAAATTACATTGGCAAGAATGTGTAAGCATGTGGTTGAAAACAAAATGGAGGGTTATGGGCTATGTAGGACAGAAAGGCTAAATCAATCAAGGAGTAGATTTATACACGTAGGTCAGCACAACATTATGAGCTGAAGGGGCTGTAATGTGTGGCACTGTTCTATGTTCTATCTCAGTCAGCAATGATCAATTGGGCTACAGGATTGTTTCATTTCTGTGTAACTGTGACTCCATAAACAGCAATGGACTTCTCCCCAACATTTATCCCTCAACCATCAGTAATTAAACGTCCGCTGTATCCTTTGGAGCTTCCTTTGAACAATCAGATGTTGTATATTCTGCATTTCAACAGCCACAATATGAAAAAATGGTAACCCTGAAACAACACCCTGGGGCGATGAAAAATGGCTTAGAAATGCAAGATATCTGTCTTACTCTGATAAGTTGAAAACACAAATAATGTTGCAAAATTGACCTGAAAAAGAATATCTATTACCCTATACAGCTTTCAAAGGTTCATCTTTTTAAAAAAAGGATCACTTGGGTGGAACTGTGCTCAGTTCTGGTCACCTCACTACAGGAAGGATGTGGAAAAAGGGTGCGGAGGAGGTCTACAAGGATGTTGCCTGGATTGGGGAGCATGCCTTATGAAAACAGGTTGAGTGAACTCAGCCTTTTCTCCTTGGAGCGACGGAGGTTGAGAGGTGACCTGAAAGAGGTGTATAAAATGATCAGAGGCATTGATCGTGTGGATAGTCAGAGGCTTTTTCCCAGGGCTGAAATAGCTAGCACGAGAGGGCACAGTTTTAAGGTGCTCGGAAGTAGGTACAGAGGAGATGTCAGGGGTAAGTTTTTTATGCAGAGAGTGGTGAGTACGTGGAATGGGGTGCCAGCAACGGTGGTGGAGGTGGATACAATAGGGTCTTTTAAGAGACTTCTGGATAGGTATATGGAGCTTAGAAAAATAGAGGGTTATAGGTAACCCTAGTAATTTCCAAGTTAGGGACATGTTCGGCACAACTTTGTAGGCCAAAGGGTCTGTATTGTGATGCAGATTTTCTATATTTCTTTTTTTTTCTATGAAATATTAAAAAAACAGATTTGCTCAGGAAATGATTATTCTGTCTTGTAACGTCAAAACATTAAAACTAATTGAAAGCAAAACAAGGGAGCCAAGAGATGCGAGTTTTAGTTTTTTTAAAAATTTAAGCTGGGCGTACATTTTCGTCTGGTAGCATTATGACATATGCAGTACACTTATTTTTACAGATCACAATAATGAATTATTTAAGCACACAAGCAAGAAAGTTTAATCAAACAATATATTCACAATATTACTGAAATAATAAATACACACCAATGAGAACCTGCCAAGGATTAGAATTTCCAGAGAGAGGAGGAAAAATAGGTAGCAGTGGACAACAAAGGTATTGTTTCCTGAATACATCCTATGGATTTTGGGCTGCTGATAAAAAATTCACCTTGAAATTTTGCTATCGCACACAATTTTTTAAAAAATCACTTACAATTGTTATTTCATTTCATAATTCAAGTCAGAATAACTGATGCCAAGATTAAGAAAGGCATTTTTGTTGGTCCACAAATTAAACGGGACATCAATGACAGATAATTTCAAGAACCTCTAGTGGGACCAGAGAAAATCACATTTAAGGATGTTGTTGAAAATTTTCTTGGCAACAGAAGGGTACAGGAAGGAAGAGGATGGCAGCAGTGGTAGGGGACTCTATAATTAGGGAGTCAGACAAGGTGATTCTGTAAACATAGGAAAGAAATGCAGATGGTAGTTCGCCTCCCAGGTGCCAGGGTTCGGGATGCTTCTGATTGCATCCACGATATCTTGAAGTAGGAAGGAGAAAAGCCAGAGGTCGTAGTACATATTGTCACCAATGACATACAGTAGGCAGGAAAAGGGAGAAGATCCTGAAAGCACTCTACTAGGAATTAGGAAGGAGTTTGAGAAGGAGGACCTCAAAGTAGTCATTTTGGGATTACTGCCTGTGCCACATGACATAGAAAACATAGAAAAACCTACAGCACAATACAGGCCCTTCGGCCCACAAAGTTGTGCTGTACATGACCCCAACTTAGAAATTACTAGGCTTACCCATAGCC